>NC_056763.1:27405388-27714934 GCF_018687715.1 Carya illinoinensis
TTCATAATGCATAGTTTATACAATGCATCTAAATTTTGAATACAAGTCGTCCATTGGGAGGTGAACGGCAGTGGGACCAAGTCAGGGGCAGTAGTCCTTTCTGAATTATCGAATTACTTCCCTATTTAGGCTGCTATTATGTATCCAACGTTACAGAGCTTCTTTCCTTGAAAAAAAAACAAAACATTACACTATTACAGAGCTCCACGTGCATTTCCTTCCTAAAGCAATGACTTTGAACAGGCCTTCCCTTATTTTACACTTACGTGACACACACAACTAGCTCCTCTATTATTGACTTTAAAAAATCATTTATCCTATTCTGGGAAAGTGAACAGAAGCTGTTATCCATCTTCGCATATTGTAGCATTGACCTTTCTAAACTGTGTTTTTACTGTTGGTCTACGAAGGAATAGAAGTCATCTTCGTTTTCTGATCTCTCCGTTGGGAGTTTCAATAGACGACGATGGATTTCTTGAGCAGTATCATATATCTTTGCCTCGCCTGGACCCTTATCCAAACCTTCCGAATGTTTACAAGAAGCAAAGCAATTACTAGAAAGCTTCCACCAGGTCCTAAACCTTTTCCGGTAATCGGAAACCTCTTCGATCTCGCTGTTGACAAACCCTACAACTCCATCGTCGAGCTTGCCCAGATTTATGGCCCCATAATGAGCTTAAAGCTAGGCCAAGTAACCACAGTGATAATTTCTTCAGAGCACACGGCTAAACAAGTTCTTCAAACACACGACCAACTCCTGTCCAACCGAACCGTCCCGGACGCGCTCCGAGTCCACAAACATGACGAGTACGGCTTGCCCTGGATGCCCATTTCTGCCCAGTGGAGAAATCTTCGTAAGATATGTAGTGGCAAACTGTTCGCCAACAAAATTCTCGATGCCAACCAATCTATCCGGTACGACAAAGTGCAAGCGCTCCTCTCAGAAACTCGTCAAAGCAGTTTAGTCGGTGAGGCGGTAGATATTGGCAGAGCAGCTTCCAAGACAGCGCTTAGTCTGTTGTCGAACTCGATTTTTTCGGTGGATTTGGCCGATCCGAATTCTGACACGGCTAGGGAATTCAAGGAGACTGCGCGAGATATTACTACTGTGGCAGGAAAACCAAACTTGGTAGATCTTTTTCCTCTACTTAAGAAGATCGATCCCCAAGGCGTAAGGCGTCGCATGGCGGTTCACTTTGGTAAGCTAATGGACATCTTTGACCGCATGATTAGCGAACGTCTGCAGTTGAGAAAAGTGTCTGGCTATATCACGAACAAGGACATGTTAGATACCCTTCTCAACATTAGCGAAGAGAACAGTGAGGAACTGGACAAAGCTAAGATGAAAAGTTTGTTCGTGGTAACTACTCTAACTCTGTTCTTCTTGGACTTCTTCCCCCCTCGGAATCATTTGTTTACTTCGATTTTGATGGCAGTTTCTGATGTACAAAAAATAATCTTAACTTTTTTGTTTTTGGGTTAGGACCTATTCGTCGGGGGCACTGATACAACTTCAGCTACACTAGAATGGGCAATGGCAGAGCTACTCCACAATCCAGACGTGGTATCAAAAGCCAAAGCAGAGTTGGAGCAGGTAATTGGCAGGGGGAACCCAGTAGAGGAATCGGATATTACTCGGTTACCCTACTTGCAAGCAGTAATCAAAGAAACATTCCGGTTGCACCCAGCATTTCCTTTCCTGATACCCAGGAAAGCCGAAGCAGATGTGGAAGTCGATGGCTACGTTATCCCGAAGGGTGCTCAAGTGCTAGTGAATGCGTGGGGTATAGGTCGAGATCCAAGCATATGGGAAAATGCAAACTCATTTATGCCGGAGAGGTTCTTGGGATCAGAAATTGATGTTAAAGGAAGGCATTTTGAGCTTATACCGTTTGGTGGAGGAAGAAGAATATGTCCCGGGATGCCATTGGCGATGCGAATGTTGAACTTGATGTTAGGTTCACTTATCCAAAATTTTGATTGGAAGCTTGAAGACGGGGTTAAAATTGAGGATATTAGTATGGAAGGTAAGTTTGGGTTAACATATCAGATTGGTAATCCAGTGAGAGTTGTTCCTATTCCGATCTAAAATTGGTTTAAGAATTTACTTGGTTGAAGTTTAGAAGTATTGCCATGAAGTGTGAATTGTCCCCTCTATCCAATAAACTTATTTGGGAACAATGTTTTGTATGATTTATTTGATAAGTTTATACTCCGATGTGAATTTATATTGATAATTAAAACCCACTCCCTCGCAATGGGTAGTGGCATGGCATTGGAAGGTTTCCTCTACTATGGCAAATAGAAAATTGACGAACTAAACACGTAAATTTATCCAAGTTTGTTGTTGGGAACCTTGAACTTAAGAGGTTCATTTGGGTAACGAGATGAGATAATAAATTCTTATAATTTTAATATGTATGATACGTGCTTTTTAGAATTTTAATTTTAATATGTATAATTTTACCTTGCAATTTTTTTGTTTTTTGTTTTTTTTTTTAATCCACTTTTTATTTTTGTAAAATGATATTATTTTTATAAGGTAGTATACAAAAAATATCTAATAAGGTTGTTTAAAACATATTTCACAATATATATTGGACCACTTCTTGTTATCATTGACTTTAAACATTACAAGAAAATGGTCATTTGCGGTGATTTTAGTATTGTTGGAAATAAAATCGATGCAATAAGTCATCAATTCTAGCGATTTTAATTATGTCGCCACACACTTTTAAGATGAAGTTTTAAAATTGGTCTTTTGCATCAATTTTTTCAATTTTTGCAACAAAATGGAGACATGTGGACAAACAATATAAATGTTTATTGCAAAATAAACGTGGTAGATAGAATCATAGGATACTTGGCATGCCTTAGCATTGATATGTATAAGAATAAATCGGTTAGATTAGGGTTGTGCGTACTTCCAAGGCTGTGTTTTTATTGTTGGTCTACAAGGGAATAGAAGTCATCTTCGTCCTCAGATCTCTCCATTGGGAGTTTCAAGTTTCAATATACAAACATGGATTTCTTGAGCAGTATCATATACCTTTGCCTGGACACTGATCCAAACCTTTCGAATGTTTACAAGAAGCAAAGCAATTCCTAGAAACTTTCTACCTGTTCCTAAATCTTTTCCACTAATAGGAAACGACATCTTCGATCTCGCTGTTGACAAACCCAAAAAAATTCAAAAAAAAAAAAAAACTTGAAAACCCCAAAAAAAATTCTGGCTTTGGCCTAGATAATCTTGTTGGTTTGGATTCTCATAATTCCAAAATCTTAAATTCAACAGTACATTCAAAATTAAACTGAACATAACTCCCCTAGTTAAGGGTAGTAGTATTTACAAAATTCAACAGTACATCTTCGGTCAATATAAAATACTTTAACCACAAAATAATTATATAAAATTAAATTTATAAACTGATGAAGATTGATCTAGTACGTCAAATTTATAAAATTACTTTTATTATAAAATAGATCTAACGGGTTTTATAAAACTATATCAATTTATGAGTTAACTTTGTATAATCTCGCCCATTTTCTTTCCAAATCGTATCCCCCAAAACAGCTTTAGAAGGAAAAGGTTTGTTTACCACTTTGCATACAACTGCTTTGAAATTTTTCTTCTACTTTTTCTTTTTGAGTTTTCTTCTTCTCCTCTTACTGCTTTTATCCAGTTTTCATACTATTAATTACTTCTAGATTTGTTTTTCGGGTTTTTCTTCTTGGGGCTTCTTTCTTTAGCTTGAATATATACCATTGCTCCATTTAATTTCTTTTTGATCTTTTGTCAATAAAAACCAACTAGTCATAATAAATTATATCCTAAGTAGCGCAATGTTCACACTAAAAATTTTTGGTTGATACTATGTTTGGCTGTCGAGAAAACTCAGGAAAAAAATGAAAATTAGTTCCAAGTTCCAACAGATACACTCTAAGATTTCCGGCTTCGAGAAACTCAGAAAAAAGTGAGCTAGATTTCGATGCAAAATATACATGGTATCAAAACTCTCGTTAATGAACACATAGAGCAAGGAAAAAAATGAAATCTAAAACAAGAAGAAAAAATAAAACAAGTCTTTTCATGAAGCAGATGAATCGTTTTCAAAATAAAAAATGATCAAAAGGGCTAGAGAAACATTTTATCGAGCGGAGGAAGAAAGAAAATGCGGCAAATGCCAATCTTGAAGAGAGGAGAAAGAAATTTAATAGAGGACCAATGTAAGAAAGCGCATTGTTTTTTCTAATTTTAAACAACAACGTCGTCGCATTTAGCTGAGGTCATTTTGCCACCTCAGCTGGCGTGCACAGGACCTTCCCCCTTCATGCCTGCAAATAGACTTTTTCGATGAGGTGAGTTACTGCCGTGTGGCATGGGTATAAAACTCTTATCCTGCCTTTTGAAAGTTCAGGCCACTCCTTGTGTCAAAAAAAAAACAAAAAAAAACAAATGCCACTTAGGACAGTTGTGTAAGTCTTGTGTAAACTACTGCAGGCATGTTATTTTCAACAAAAATTATTTTCGAATTTTAAATTTTATCTTGTTCATTTAATTATTATCCAATTATTCTGATTTTACAAACTTTAAAACAAAATACAAAAATCAATATAATTTTTTTAAACTTAAAAATAAAAATTATATTAAAAAATTATATTCAAATAATGTTTTACTTTTATAATGTTTTTATTCAAATTTCCCTCTCTCATTTTTTAAAATTTAATAAAAATATTAATTCAAATTATTTTATTATTATTCATAAAGAAAAATAATATTTATAGTCATTGAACTTGCAAACACTGCATAGTCTTTTTGAAAAAGTGAGTAGATATGTGATTCACATGAAAAAATTATTTTTTTAATAATGAACTCTATTTTTTTTTTTCAAAATAAATACGCGACACTTGTGTACTTCATAATTATATCTAACATTATTTATTTACAAAACTTCGACAAACTATTGATAGTCTCCAAGAATACCAACTTCATTCAAAGAGTTTTGCTATATACAAGCACATTCGCGTACTAATCTGTGTACCAATACTGATTCATTCATACTTAAATTTTAAATTAACACTGTTTTTAATAAAATTTACTTTTTAACTAATTACATCATATTAATATACAGATTAGTACACAATTATATTTCTTACAACTATATTTTTCCTCATTCAAAAGGCACTTCTACTTATTTGATCAATCGTCCGCAAAGAACTAAATGGATGTGAATGATTTAAGGATAGCGTAGGGTGCAATTATTATTGAAATTGGACCGCATCTAGTTATCATTGACTTTAAACCGGCCTCCCCTATCATTGAACCAATAATTATACTTGAACCAATAATTATACTGCAACTATTTGCTAATTATATATAATATGTACGTGTGTGTCTATATATACATGTGTGTGTGAAAAATATTTTATCCACATAAGATTATATAAATGTAAGTTTATAAATTAATTTAATTTAATGTAATATATTAGATTGTTAAGTTATTTTTACTATAAAGTATATTTAACGGATCATACAAAATTAAGTCAATTTGTGAGTTTATTTTTATATAATTTTTTTTGTGGCTATAACACTTAAATATATATATATATATATATATATATGACATTTGCTCTTTTAAATTTTTAATTTCAATACGTATAATTTAGACACCATGCAATTTATTTACTTATTTTTTATTTTGAATTCACAGCATAGCTAAACTAGTAACTTAAAAACATTGACTTGAAAAGAAAAGATATATTAAGTGCATCAATGGTGTATTTTATGTTTTTTAATATTATTTAAATAAAAAACACTAAATGCATTAATCGGTGCACACCCATCCCTATTAAAAAAGAGTAATGCTATTTGTTTCGGCAACCACCATCCACACCAGCCATGCACACCCACCAGCTAATCCATCCAAAATCACAAATAGTAGGTTTCGAAAATCACCAGTCACCATCACAGGCCAACGGAGACCTTCACACCGAACACACACACACACATACTCTCTGTCTTTCTCTCACCGTCTAAACCGGTCATGCCCAACATTCTGGTCACATTGTCCAAACCCACAAATTATTTACAAGGTTGTGTTTTTATTGTTGGTCTACAAGGGAATAGAAGTCATCTTCATCCTCGGACCTCTCCGTTGGGAGTTTCAAGTTTCAATAGACAAACATAGATTTCTTGAGTAGTATCATACGCCTTAGCCTCGCATGGACACTGATCCAAACCTTTCGAATGTTTAGAAGAAGCAAAGCAATTCAACAATACATTCAAAATTAAACCGAACATAACTCCCCTAGTCAAGGGTAGTAGTATTTGCTATATTTACAAATGAAAAATACTTTAACTACAAAATAATTATATAAAAGTAAATTTATAAATTGATAAGGATTGATGTGGTACGTCAAATTGTAAAGTTACTTTTATTATAAAATAAATCTAATAGATTTTATAAAATCATATCAATTTATAAATTTATTTTATATAAATTCTTTGTGTAGTTTTCTTTTTAACTTCCCTCCGAGTAGGTTTCTTTTTTGAAATATTATCAAGGATTATTTTTTTTTTTTGAATAACATATCACATCCATTCATTTAAGAGGACTTACAAATTTGACTTAAACATCAAGTCAGTTACAATGGTTGATAGCTTCCCAACACACTAAAGTGGTTGACATAGTCTAGTCCAGACTGCTAATCTCTAAAGACCTAAGTCTAAGAGATAGCACAACTCTATCTAAGATAGAGTTACCAAATCCCTATACCCGACTACGCGGGATATAGGGTACCAACCCCACCAAATACCGCCAAGCGGAGGGGGGACTAATTTTTTGGATTTTTTTTTTTATTGAAAACAAAAGACAATAAAAAGAAACTACATAGAAAACACTGTACACGGAAAACCAGTGTAATATGTAGGTACTGTAGCGCGTGCAACACACGCGCCACTCTATGAGAGAACCAACGGCTAGTCTTGGAAGTCCCCGACTCACAAGTCCCAGAAACGCCGCTCGTGGCATCGGCAGAGGGATTCCCGGTGGCGCGTGAGCACCACGCGCCGAAACAACGGAAAACTTTAACCCGCGCGTGCAGGCCACTCTCCACTCCGATTGGCACCGGATTCGGTGGTCTTGAAGATCGGTGGCTGGGCTACTCCATGGAGGTGCGCGTCTTGGTCGGTGGTCGCCGGATTCTTCCAGATCTGTGATTCTCCCTTATACAGCCAGAAAACAAAAAAGAAAAAAACAAAACCAGAAGGTGGAGGGGGAGGGAGGCGGGGAGATGGAGGGAGGAGGGAGGGAGCCGAAGCTCCCACCCCCTCTAGCCGATAACGTTTGTTGTTGTTTAGAGAGAAGGGAGAGGTTTTAGAGAGAGAGATAGACGTTCAATCGTTGTTATTAATTATTATCAAGGATTAGAGTAGGGTGCAAAAATTTTTTTTTTTTTTAAATTTTCCTCAGCATGAGTAGGGTGTAATTATTACTAAAATTGGGCCACATCTATTTTTCAATGACTTTAAACCGGTCTCACCTAAGTCTATCCTTCATCTTACCCATCTTAAATACACTGCAACTAATTACTAATTATTTATATTATATATAAGAAAATACAATTTATAATTTTTATTTACATAAAAATACATATTAACATATAAGTTATTAATAGGTTGAAAACTATAAAATTTAAAAAATTGATAAAATGAATCTTATAGGTAAAATTATAAATATATATAATATTATTCTTTTTATTTATTTTGAATTCACAGAAAAATTAAGCGTAGCCATACTAGTAAATTAAAACAAACATTGACTTTAGTTGTGTGATGGAAATGGAGCCACGTCAACAAAACAATATAAATGTTTTTTTCAAAATAATAAAAGCCCCAAAAGTCAAATCTGGCTTGCCGTAGCATTTTTCTATATACAGAGGTCAGACAACTGTGAGTAATCTACTTCCGACCTGTGTTTTATTATCGGAAAAATATAATTATAAGTATAATTATATATTAAATTATATATTAATATGATGTGATTAATTAAAAAATAAATTTTATTAAAAATAATATTAATTTAAATTTTAAGTACGAATAAATCAGTATTGATATATAGATTAGTGTACGACTATATTTATACGTAGCAAAACTATTTACCAAATCTGGCTTGCCGGTTGGTTTACCAGGTAATAGAAGTCGTCTTCGTTATTGGACCTCTCCACTGGAGTTTCCATAGACAAACATGGATTTCTTGAACAGTATCATATATATTTGCCTCGTCTGGATCTTGATCCAAATCTTCCGAATGTTTACAAGAAGCAAAGCTGACCGGTGTTGCTCACGTATGAGGACTCGTTCATCTCAGAAATAATCGCTTCTTTCTCTCTCCGGAAGGTGTTGCTGTTTCAAGGAGTTTCGCCAATTCCTGCAAGGCAATGACCAGTGAAGTTATTTGTTCTTTCCCCAAATTGGGACTCGATATGCTGTTATGTTGTATAAAATCTTACCATAACATAAAATCTCATAACGGGACTTACTGAGGGCTGGTTGCCAACTTGTACATATATTGATTCAACATTGGCTCTCTCTCTCTCTCTCTCTCTCTCTATAAATCAATAGAGGTTTGGGAATGAAAGCTATGGCATGATTGTACAATTTTAAGGATGCATCAAGAATTTTCGCAAGTTTGAAAGTAGGAGAAACGATGGTAGGAAAGTTAAAAAAACAACACAAAGTGCCACACACAAGGGCTTCGGGAGGGTAGCCAAATCTGTCTTGTATTCACCCCAAGTCTCTTTTGCAGCTGTGTTAGAATGAAAGACTACAGAAAATCCACTAGCTACTTTAACATCAATTTATTGTAACGTATTGAGATTTTTGTAAGGCCAACTGGCAACTAGTAGAGAGGAGAATGTGAACAATAAAACAATCATACAAGATATATCAGGATTTAACTCTGTTTGCTGTGAGGCCACAAACAAAGTCGTTCCTGTCATGCCTCGTGACTCTTGTCCGTATTTGATAAGTCTAGGATCGATTGTCTGTCACACAAAAAAAAGAAAAAAAGGATAGATTGCAAAAGCGAAAAAAAGAATAGAAAATTCTTATTTATTTGTTGGGCAGAGTCTGGTCAAGCCCTCCAGCCTTCATCTCGCGCATTCTTCTTCTATGTTGTCGTTTGCTCAAATTTAGCGATGTGCTTAAATTCTATTTTGCTTCTTTTTTACTCTTTATCTTTGTTCTTGAACTGCACTTTGTCCGTGGATTGTGGAGTACTCGAGTGACTCCACACAAGAGTATGGATTTCTTAATCGGAATCATCTATCTCTGCCTTTCCTGGACCTTAATCCAAGCCTTCCGCATATTTCAAAGAAGCAAAGCGATTCCCAAAAAGCTTCCTCCAGGTCCCAAACCTTTTCCGGTCATTGGAAACTTATTTGATCTCGGCGATAAACCGCACAAATCCCTCTCCAAGCTTGCCCAGACTCATGGCCCCATAATAAGCCTAAAGCTTGGCCAACTAACCACCGTAATCATCTCTTCAGCGCACACGGCTAAACAAGTCCTCCAAACACACGACCAACTCCTGTCCAACCGAACCGTCCCGGACGCGCTCCGAGCCCACAACCATAACGAGTACGGCATGCCCTGGATGCCCATTTCGACCCAGTGGAGAAGCCTTCGTAAGCTGTGTAACAACCATCTATTCTCCAACAAGATACTCGATGCCAACCAAGATATCCGCTATAAGAAAGTGCAAGCGCTCCTCGCCGAAATACGTCAGAGCAGTATAACCGGCGAGGTAGTAGATATCGGCGGGGCGGCTTTCAAGACTGTGCTTAATCTGTTATCGAACACCGTTTTCTCAGTAGATTTAGCCGACCCGAATTCTGAAACTGCTAGAGAGTTCAAGGAGATTACCCGGAATATCATGATTGAAGCAGGGAAACCAAACTTGGCAGATTATTTTCCCATGCTCAAGAAGATCGACCCCCAAGGCATAACGCAGCGCTTGACAGCTCATTTTGGGAAGCTAATAGAACTCTTTGACCGCATGATCAGCCAAAGGTTGCAGTTGAGAAAAATGCCTGGTTATATCACCAATAATGACATGTTAGATACCCTTCTCAACATCAGTGAAGAGAACAACGACGAGATGGACAGAACTAAGATACGAAGTTTGTTCCTGGTAACTATTTTAGTCTATGTTCTTCTTGGGCGTTGATGAATATGGTTGTGATGTTCAGAGACTATTCTAACTGTTTTATTTTCCAAATTAGGACCTATTTGTTGCCGGCACTGATACAACTTCAGCCACACTAGAATGGGCAATGGTAGAGCTACTCCACAACCCAGAAACTTTGTCAAAAGCCAAAGCAGAATTGGAACAGGTAATTGGCAAAAGCAACCCAGTAGAGGAATCGGATATCATCCGGCTGCCGTACTTGCAATCAATAATCAAAGAAACATTCCGGTTGCACCCAGCAGTTCCTTTTTTACTGCCAAGGAAGGCCGAAGCAGATGTGGAAATCAACGGCTATATTATCCCAAAGAATGCACAGGTGCTGGTGAATGCATGGGCTATAGGACGAGACCCAAGTTTATGGGAAAATGCAGATTCATTTATGCCAGAGAGGTTCTTTGGGTCAGAAATTGATGTTGGAGGGCGGAACTTTGAGCTTATACCGTTTGGTGGGGGAAGAAGAATATGTCCTGGTTTGCCATTGGCAATACGAATGCTGCACTTGATGTTAGGTTCGCTTATCCACGCCTTCGATTGGAAGCTTGAAGATGGGTTTGAAAAAGAGGATATGAACATGGAAGATAAGTTTGGCTTAACTTTACAGATTGCTTATCCGGTGAAAGCTGTCCCTATTCTAGTCTGAATGGTTGAAGAATTTACTTGTTTTATAAGTCTAAAATAATATCTCAACTCTCAAGAACAAACAAACCAAGCTATGTAAAGACAATTTTTTTTCTTTTGATATGTTTGTACTTGACGTGTTATCGTGGAAGGGCGATGCATTTTTTTCTTGTTTTTTTTTTCACATTTTTTTAATATATTTAAACATTTTTAAAAGATAAAAAAATATATCAATATACTTAAAATCAGAAATAAATAAAAAATTTGTGATCATAGAAGCATTTCCCATCGTGGAGTAAGATGTTCCTATTTGGAGGATTTATTTATTTTTTTTCTTTTTACTTGAGAAGTTTATGAAAAGTAGACTGAAAATGCTGAAAGTGTTATAGAACTATCGAAAAGGAAAGAGAGAGATAGATTTATTATAAAACTTTCTAAAATGAGAGAGAGAGAGATAGAACTCAGAAAAGTTATGAAATTTATGAATTTCTTAAGGAATTCAACGATATATATAGGCGTACAAAGGGAACTATGCTAGTTACTATGCAGTACTATGCTGGCACTATGCGTATTGTGCTATGTCGGCCAGTTACTATGCAGTACTATGCTGACACTATGCGCACTGTGCTATGTCGGTCATTTACTATGCCAGTTACTATACAGTACTATGCTGACACTATGCGCACTGTGCTATGTCGGTCATTTACTATGCCAGTTACTATGCAGTACTATGCTGGCACTATGCATTGTGCATTTGACGGCTAGCTCAAGGTGGTCATACAATTTTACAATCTTATTTTACAACACTCCCCCTTTGGATGACCACATATAATGAATATGCCTCGTTAAAACCTTGCCAAGGAAAAACCCTGTGGGAAAAAACCAATGGCGAAGGAAAAAGAGTACAATATTCATGTGTACCGTAACATACTTTAAGATTGCCTCATTAAAACCTTGCGAAGGAAAACCGAGTGGGATAAAACCTTAGCGAAGGAAAAAGAGTACAATTAGCATAAGTCTTCAAGACATTACTCCCCCTGAAAAGTGCATGATAAAAGGTCTTCAAGTCTCAGCATTCCAATGTTCTGCACAATCTTCTTAAATGTTGCAGTTGGTAATGCTTTTGTGAATAAATCTGCCAGATTATCACTTGATCGTATCTGCTTGACTTTAATTTCACCTTTTTCTTGAAGTTCATGAGTATAAAAGAATTTAGGTGAAATATGTTTGGTTATATCACCTTTGATATATCCTCCTCTAATTTGAGCAATACAAGCAGCATTATCTTCGTATAAAATTGTTGGACTATCATTAATCACTGGAAGACCACACTTTTCTTGAATATGTTGGATCATTGATCTTAGCCAAATGCATTCTCGACTTGTTTCATGAATTGCAATTATCTCTGAGTGATTTGAAGATGTAGCAGATAGTGTTTGTTTGACAGATCTCCATGATATAGCAGAATTTCCATAAGTAAATACATATCCAGTCTGAGATCTACCTCTGTGTGGATCTGAAAGATAACCTGTATCTGCATATCCAACTAATTGTGGACTTGAACCATATTGATAAAATAATCCCATATCAACCGTATCTCGAAGGTATCGAAGGATATGTTTAATGCCATTCCAATGTCTTCGAGTTGGTGCGGAACTATATCTTGCAAGTAAATTAACTGAAAATGCAATATCAGGCCGAGTGCAATTTGCAAGATACATCAGAGCTCCAATTGCACTGAGATAAGGTATTTCAGAACCAAGAATTTCTTCATTGTCTTCACAAGGACGAAATGGATCATTCTGCACATCAAGTGATCGAACAACCATTGGAGTACTCAGGGGATGAGCTTTGTCCATGTAAAAGTGTTTCAAGACTCTCTCTGTATAATTTGACTGATGAATGAGAATTCCATTTGGCAAATGCTCGAGCTGCAGGCCGAGACAAAATTTCGTTTTGCCAAGATCTTTCATTTCAAATTCATTCTTTAAATATGTAGCGGTTCTTCTGATCTCTTCAGGAGTTCCAATAAGGTTTAGATCATCAACATAAACCGCAATAATAACAAATCTGGAGTCTGATTTCTTAATAAAAACACATGGGCATATTGGATTATTCTCAAATCCTTCTTTCAATAGATATTCGCTAAGGCGTTTATACCACATGCGTCCGGATTGTTTTAACCCATATAAAGATCTTTGAAACTTAATAGAATACATACTTCTGGATGTACTCAGATTAGAAGCTTCAGGCATTTTATATCCTTCAGGGATTTTCATATATATGTCATGATCTAATGATCCATATAAATATGCAGTGACCACATCCATCAATTGCATATTCAATCTTTTTATAACTGCCAAACTGATCAAATATCTGAATGTGATTGCATCCATAACAGGAGAGTATGTTTCCTCATAATCAATCCCTGGTTTCTGCAGGAAACCTTGTGCAACAAGTCGTGCTTTATATCGCACAATTTCATTGCTTTCATTACGTTTACGTATAAATACCCATTTATATCCAACGAGCATTACACCCTTTGGTGTTTGTATAATTGGTCCAAAGACCTCTCGCTTTGCTAGCGAGTTTAATTCAGCTTCAATAGCTGATTTCCATTTTGGCCAGTCATCTCTACGTCGACATTCTTCGACAGTTCTTGGCTCAATTTCTTCATTACTTCTGGTAATGTCAAGAGCCATTTTATATGAAAATATGTTGTCGACAACAGTTTTATTTCTATTCAAAATTTCTCCTGTACTCATGAAATGTATCGAGATCTCGTTATTTTCAGGTACCTGTCCCTCTTCAAGGGAAGACATTTCATGAAATACCTCTTCAGGAGGTTCTTTCTCAGGAGATTTACTCTCTTCAGGAGCATCAATTACTCTTATGGCCTGTGTTGGTATGGACTCTTCAGGAGTACCAAATTCATTTTGTATTTTCCTCTTCCGAGGAATTTTGTCCTTAGCACCAATAGGCCGTCCACGCTTCAGGCGTATCTTAGATTCGCCTATTGCTATTTTGGCAATTTGTCCTTCAGGGACTGCAATCCTTGCTGGAACATTAACAGCAGAAATATATGATTTTACCACACCTTTAGTGTCAGTAAATACATCCGGTAATTGGTTTGCAACACTTTGCAAATGAATAATCTTTTGAACCTCTAGATTACATTCTTTTGTACGAGGATCAAATTGGGAAAGAGCTTTATTTTCCCAAGTAATTTCCTGTCGTGCTTCAGGCACCGACTTCTCATTACCCAATGTTGGAAAAATGGATTCGTCAAAATGACAATCCTCAAAACGTGCCTTAAACATATCCCCTGTAAGAGGCTCAAGGTATCTGATAATAGATGGAGAATCAAACTCAACATATATCCCAAGTCTACGTTGAGGGCCCATCTTTGTACGTTGTGGAGGTGCAATTGGAACATATACAGTACATCCAAAAATACGAAGATGAAAAATATTTGGTTGCTGACCAAATGCAAGCTGTAATGGTGAATATTTGTGATATGCTGATGGCCTAACTCGAATTAATGATGCTGCATGAATTATAGCATGTCCACAAGCAGAAATAGGAAGATTTGATTTCATGAGTAAAGGTCTAGCGATTAGCTGAAGTCTTTTAATCAATGATTCAGCTAAACCATTTTGAGTATGTGTGTGGGCAACTGGATGTTCAACATCTATTCCTATTGACATGCAATAATTATCAAAAACTTGAGATGTAAATTCTCCTGCATTATCCAATCGAATAGTTTTAATTGGATAGTCAGGGAATTGTGCTCGTAGCTTAATTATTTGTGCAAGAAGTTTAGCAAATGCAGCATTTCTAGTGGAAAGTAGACAAACATGTGACCATCGACTTGATGCATCAATTAAAACCATAAAATATCTGAACGGTTCACTTGATGGTTGAATAGGCCCACATATATCTCCATGAATCATTTGTAAAAAAGATGGAGATTCAAAACCAACCTTTGAGATAGATGGTTTGATAATCAATTTACCTTGAGAACATGCAGAGCATGGATATTCATTGGGTAAGATAATCTTCTGATTCTTTAGGGGATGCCCATACGAATTATCAATTATTCGTCTCATCATTATTGATCCCGGATGTCCAAGGCGATCATGCCAAGTCATAAATATTTTGGGATCAATGCACTTCTGGTGCATTACAACATGTGATTCAATTGTTCTCATTTTTGTATAATACAATCCAGATGAGAGGGCAGACAGTTTTTCTAATACGAGCTTCTGGCTCGAAATTATTTTAGTAATGAGAAGATGCTCTTTATCGTCTTCGTTAATGGTTTCAATATGACAACCATTACGACGTATATCTTTAAAACTTAATAAATTTCTTCTGGATTGTGAAGAAAATAGAGCATCATTAATGCAAAATTTGGTGCCATTAGGCAACACAATATAAGCTCTTCCGGAGCCTTCAATTAGATTCGATGAACCGGAGATGGTATGAACATAGGCTTTACTCAATGTTAGATTTTGAAAATATTTTTTATCCTTAAGAATTGTGTGAGTTGTAGCACTGTCAGCCAGACATACATCTTTATTATTAATCTCGGAGATAGAAAGTTCATCAATAAGACTCATAATTCTACAAAATATATAAAACTTTCATTACTAAAAAAAAAACATTACAGAATAAAAATATTTTACAATAATATAAAGGAAATACATTAATTAAAAAGGAACACTTCCATGATCAACTCTACCACTAGAATCCTCAAAGAAATCAGAAACATCAAGACTTGTAATATCTTCTCCATCTATAGAATTTAAAGCATATGATGGTTCAGCAAAATTTGTTTCAAATTTCTTTGTTTTTTCTTTTATGGAAGATTAGTATAAGTCAACCAAGTGTTTAGCTGTACGACAGGTACGTGACCAATGTCCAGTCATACCACATCTATGACATTCATCTTCATATTTCTTTACAAATTTATTTTGAGGACCTTTGCCCTTTTCTGAGTTGAACCACTTCTGGTGGTACGGTGTATATCTATTATTTTCCCTTTTAGTGTGGTCACTTCTAGGACCTCCACTTCTATAGTTTTTCTTACCACGTCCACGCCCTCTTTTTCTTTGAAAAGATGCACCATTCGCTACTGGGAATGATGTAAATCTAGTACCATTCACTTCAGGGAATGATATAGAACCAGTAGGACGTGACTGGTGATTTCTTAATAAAAGCTCATTATTTTGCTCAGCTAATAGAAGACAAGATATAAGTTCAGAATATTTCTTGAACTTTCGCTCTCGATACTGCTGCTGCAGGAGCACATTCGAAGCATGAAAAATAGTATATGTCTTCTCTAACAAGTCATCATCAGTGACTTTTTCACCATATAATTTCAATAGCGAGCTAATTTTAAAGAGTGCAGAGTTATACTCACTAACACTCTTGAAGTCTTGTAACCTCAGGTGCATCCAATCATGACGAGCTTTTGGGAGGATTACAGTTTTCTGGTGTTCATATCTCTCCCTTAAATCATTCCACAAAATAAGTGGATTTTTCACCGTTAGATACTCAGTTTTTAATTCTTCATGAAGATGGTGCCGAAGGAAAATCATTGCCTTAGCACGGTCCTGCAGGGACCCTTGATTTCCTTCTTTAATTGTATCTCCCAGGTTCATTGCATCCAGATGGATCTCAGCATCAAGGATCCAAGATAAATAATTTTTCCCAGAAATGTCAAGAGCAACGAATTCCAATTTTGTAAGATTTGACATTTTCTACATATATAAATCAGGAACATAAGTATGTTTAATATTTCATATTCATTTTGAAAACTATAAAAAATATATTGAAAGACTTACTTGAAGTAGAGGACTATTAGCTTCAAGATCGTCAGAACTCTCGTGCTGATAACGTGTTATAGAACTATCGAAAAGGAAAGAGAGAGATAGATTTATTATAAAACTTTCTAAAAGGAGAGAGAGAGATAGAACTCAGAGAAGTTATGAAACTTATGAATTTCTTAAGGAATTCAACGATATATAAGGAATTCAACGATATATATAGGCGTACAAAAGGAACTATGTCAGTTACTATACAGTACTATGCTGGTACTATGTGCACTGTACTATGTCGGTCAGTTACTATATAGTACTATGCAGTACTATGCTGATACTATATACTGTGCATTTAATGGCTAGCTCAAGGTGATCATACAATTTTACAATGTTATTTTACAACAGAAAGCTACTTTTTCGTAATGCATAGTTGATACAATGCATCTAAATTTTGAAGACAAGTCGTCGTCCATTGGGAGGTGAATGGCAGTGGGACCCAGTAGGGCTGCTATTTTAGGCTCCTATTATGTATCCAACGTAACAGAGCTTCTTTATAAAGCAATGACTTTGAACCGGCGACACACACTAGCTCCTCTATTATTGACTTTAAAAAATGAGTTTTGTTACATGTACAGTTGTGTTAAAATTTATTTTTTAACTAATGACATCATGTTAATATATTGATTAGCGTATGCTTCCAAGTATATTTTTCTTTAAAAAATCATATTCTGGAAAACTGAAGAACAGGAGCTGTTATCCATCTTCGCATGCCGTAGCATTGACCCTTTCAAGCTGTGTTTTTACTGTTGGTCTACGAAGGAATAGAAGTCATTGTCGTTTTCTGATCTCTCCGTTGGGAGTTTCAATAGACGAAGATGGATTTCTTGAGCAGTATCATATCTCTTTGCCTCGCCTGGACCCTTATTCAAACCTTCCGAATGTTTACAAGAAGCAAAGCAATTCTTAGAAAGCTTCCACCAGGTCCTAAACCTTTTCCGGTAATCGGAAACCTCTTCGATCTCGCTTTTGGCAAACCCTACAACTCCATCGTTGAGCTTGCCCAGATTTATGGCCCCATAATGAGCTTAAAGCTAGGCCAAGTAACCACAGTTATAATTTCTTCAGAGCACACGGCTAAACAGGTTCTTCAAACACACGATCAACTCCTGTCCAACCGACCCGTCCCGGACGCGCTCCGAGTCCATAAACATGACGAGTACGGCTTGCCCTGGATGCCCATTTCAGCCCAGTGGAGAAATCGTCGTAAGATATATAATGGCAAACTGTTCGCCAACAAAATTCTTGATGCCAACCAAGCTATCCGTTACGACAAAGTGCAAGCGCTCCTCTCAGAAACTCGTCAAAGCAGTTTAATCGGTGAGGCGGTAGATATTGGCAGAGTAGCTTCCAAGACTGCGCTTAGTCTGTTGTCGAGCACGATTTTTTCGGTGGATTTGGCCGATCCGAATTCTGACACGGCTAGGGAATTCAAGGAGACCGCGCGAGATATCACTACTGTGGCAGGAAAACCAAACTTGGTAGATCTTTTTCCTCTACTTAAGAAGATCGATCCCCAAGGCGTAAGGCATCGCATGGCGGTTCACTTTGGTAAGGTAATGGACATCTTTGACCGCGTGATTAGCGAACGTCTGCAGTTGAGAAAAGTGTCTGGCTATATCACGAACAAGGACATGTTAGATACCCTTCTCAACATTAGTGAAGAGAACAATGACGAACTGGACAAAGCTAAGATGAAAAGTTTGTTCGTGGTAACTACTCTAACTCTGTTCTTCTTGGACTTCTTCCCCCCTCGGAATCATTTGTTTACTTCGATTGTGATGGCAGTTTCTGATGTACAAAAAATAATCTTAACTTTATTGTTTTTGGGTTAGGACCTATTCGTCGGGGGCACTGATACAACTTCAGCTACACTAGAATGGGCAATGGCAGAGCTACTCCACAATCCAGACGTGGTATCAAAAGCCAAAGCAGAGTTGGAGCAGGTAATTGGCAGGGGGAACCCAGTAGAGGAATCGGATATTACTCGGTTACCCTACTTGCAAGCAGTAATCAAAGAAACATTCCGGTTGCACCCACCACTTCCTTTCTTGCTACCCAGGAAAGCCGAAGCAGATGTGGAAGTCGATGGCTACGTTATCCCGAAGGGTGCTCAAGTGCTAGTGAATGCGTGGGCTATAGGTCGAGATCCAAGCATATGGGAAAATGCAAACTCATTTATGCCGGAGAGGTTCTTGGGATCAGAAATTGATGTTAAAGGAAGGCATTTTGAGCTTATACCGTTTGGTGGAGGAAGAAGAATATGTCCTGGGATGCCATTGGCGATGCGAATGTTGAACTTGATGTTGGGTTCACTCATCCACAACTTTGATTGGAAGCTTGAAGACGGGGTTAAAATTGAGGATATTGGTATGGAAGGTAAGTTTGGGTTAACATATCAGATTGGTAATCCAGTGAGAGTTGTTCCTATTCCAATCTAAAATTGGTTTAAGAATTTACTTGGTTGAAGTTTAGAAGTATTGCCATGAAGTGTGAATTGTCCCCTCTATCCAATAAACTTATTTGGGAACAATGTTTTGTATGATTTATTTGATAAGTTTTTACTCCGATGTGAATTTATATTGATAAATAAAACCCACTCCCTCGCAAGGTGTAGTGGCAAGGCATTGGAAGGTTTCCTCTACCATGGCAAAAAGAAAATTGACGAACTAAACACGTAAATTTACCCAAGTTTGTTGTTGGGAATAAGAGGTTCATTTGGGTAACGCGACGAGAAAAAAAATTCTTATAATTTTAATATGTATGATATGTGCTTTTTAGAATTTTAATTTTAATATGTATAATTTTATCTTGCAATTTTTTGTTTTTTTATTTATTTTGAATCCACTCCTTATTTTGGTAAAATAATATTACTTTTATAAGGTAGTATACAAAAATATCTAATAAGGTTGTTTAAAACATATTTCACAATATATATTTGACCACTTCTCGTTGTCATTGACTTTAAACATTACAAGAAAATGGTCGTTTGAGGCGATTTTAGTATTGTTGAAAATAAAATCGATACAATAAGTCATCAATTCTAGCGATTTTTATATCGCTGCACACTTTTAAGATGAAGTTTTAAAATTGGTCTTTTAAAGCAATTTTTTTTAATTTTTGCGACAAAATAAAGACATGTCGACAAAACAATATAAATGTTTATTGCAAAATTAACGCGGTAGATAGAATCATAGGAGACTTGGCATGCCTTAGCATTGATATGTATAAGAATAAATCGGTTAGATTAGGGTTGTGCGTACTTCCAAGCCTGTGTTTTTGTTGTTGGTCTACAAGGGAATAGAAGTCATCTTCGTCCTCGAATCTCTCCGTTGGGAGTTTCAAGTTTTAATAGACAAACATGGATTTCTTGAGCAGTATCATATACCTTTGCCTGGACACTGATCCAAACCTTCCGAATGTTTACAAAAAGCAAAGCAATTGCCATAAACTTTCCACTTGTTCCTAAACCTTTTCCAGTAATAGGAAACGACATCTTCGATCTCACTGTTGACAAACCCAAAAAAAACTCGAAAAAATAAAAACTTGAAAAACCAAAAAAAATTCTGTCTCCGGCCTAGATAATCTTGTTGCTTTGGATTCTCATAATTCCAAAATCTTAAATTCAACAGTACGTCCAAAATTAAACCGAACATAACTCCCCTAGTCAAGGGTAGTAGTATTTGCTATATTGTCATATGTAAAATACTTTAACTATAAAATAATTATATAAAATTAAATTTATAAACTGATGTGCTTTGATCTGATACGTCAAATTTATAAAGTTACTTTTATTATAAAATAAATCTAACGGATTTTATAAAACTTTATCAATTTATGAGTTTACTTTGTATAATCTCGCCCATTTTCTTTCCAAATCGTATCCCCCAAAACAGTTTCAGAAGGAAAAGGTTTGTTGGCAACTTTGCATATGATTGCTCCGAAATTTTTTTTCTACTTTTTCTTTTTGGGTTTTCTTCTTCTTCTCTTACTGCTTTTACCTAGTTTTCATGCTATTAATTACTTTCGGATTTGTTTTTCAGGTTTTTCTTCTTGGGGGCTTCTCTCTTCAGCTTGAATATATACCATTGCTCCATGTGATTTCTTTTTGATCTTTTGTCAATAAAAACTAGGGGTGCTACCCGCACCATACGGTGCGGGGTAGACCCCCCCCCCCCCCGCCCCCTGCCCCTGCATGGGGCGGATGGGGAAAATCTCCCCCCTCCCCCGCCCCCGGTGTGCGGGGACGGGGTACCCCGTCCCGCATGACGGGTTACGGGGTGGGGGGGCAATCCGTCCGCCCCCCCGCACCCCCCCTCCTGGGCCTTGGGGAGAAAATTTACAGAGGAGATGAGTCGTGCAGCGTGCGGCGTGCGGAGTGCGTCCGGCGTCGTGCGAGAGAGAGGGAGGACGGAGAAAATCAAAAGAGGAGGAGAAAATTTACCGTGCGGCGTGTATCCGGCGTCGTGCGTCGTGCGAGAGAGAGGGAGGATGGAGAAAATCAAAAGAGGAGGAGAAAATTTACCGTGCAGCGTGCGTCCGACGTCGTGCGAGAGAGAGGGAGGATGGAATACGGCGTGCGGCGGACGGAGTGGTTGCGAGAGGGAGGAGGGAACGGGGAGTGGGTTTCGTGCGAACGGGGAAGGCCGAAGGGGACTCGGGACTCGGGAGGGGAGGGGAGGGGAGGGGATCCCCGGGGGGGGGGGGGGGGGGGCGGGTAGGGTTAATAATAAAACCCCTGAAACGGCACCGTTTTGTGGTGGACAAAACGGTGCCGTTTCATTTAGTGGGTTAATAATAAAACCCCTGAAATGAAACGGCGCCGTTTTGTCAACTACAAAACGTCGCCGTTTCATTTAAGTATATGGTTATTATATATATAATATATAATATATTATATTATATATATGTAAACGGTGCGGGGCGGGGGAAATACGGACCGGGGGGAGTCCGTTTCCGTTTCCGTTCCCCGCCTCCGCTGGGGGTGGCCATACGGGCCGGGGGGCCCCGCCCCGGCCCTAACGGTGCGAGGCGCCCGCCTCGCCCTATGCGGGAGCGGGGCGAACGGGGCGGGGCAGCGGGTTCCGGGGCCCCGCTGCCCACCCCTGATAAAAACCAACTAGTCAAAATAAATTATATCTTAAGTAGCGCAATGTTTACAGTAGAAATTTCTGGTTAATACTATATTTGATAGTCGAGAAAACTCAGGAAAAAAATGAAAATTAGTTCTAAGTTCCAACAAGTATACTCTAAGATTTCCGGCTTTGAGAAACTAAAAAAAAAAGTGAGCTGGATTTCGATGCCAAATATACATGGTATCAAAACTCCTGTCAATGAACACATAGAGCAAGGGAAAAAATTAAATCTAAAACAAGAAGAAAACATGCAACAAGTCTTTTCATGAAGCAAATGAATCGTTTTCAAAATAAAAAAAGATCAAAAGGGCTAGAGAAACATTTCATTGAGCGGAGGAAGAAAGGAAATACGGCAAATACCGATCTTGAGGAGAGGAGAAAGAAATATGATAGAGGACCCAAAGTTCGAAAGCGCACTGTTTTTTCTAATTTCAAACAACATCGTCGCATTTTGCCCCCTTAGCTGGCGTGCACGGGGCCTTCCCCCTTCATGCCTGCAAATAGACTTTTTCGACTAGGTGAGTTACTATCGTGTGGTATGGGTATAAAACTCTTATCCCACATTTTACAAGTTTAGGCCATGCCTTGTGTCATAAAATAAAAAAAAAAAAAAAAAAAAAAAAAAAAAAAAAAAAAAAACAAATGCCACTTAGGACAATTGTGTAGGTTTTGTGTAAACTACTGCAGGCATGTTATTTTTCAACAAAAATTATTTTCGAATATTAAATTTTTATCATGTTCATTTAATTATTATCCAATTATTCTAATTTTACAAACTTTAAAGCAAAAACAAAAATCAATACAATTTTTTTTAACTTAAAAATAAAAATTATATTAAAAAATTATATTCAAATAATGTTTTACTTTTATAATTTTTTTATTCATGTTGCTCAGATGACTAACACAAGAGGGAGGGTGAATTGAGTTGTATTAAAAAAAATAACAATTATAAATCAAATATACAATATAAAATATAAACAAAATACGAAATAGTAATAAATATAAAGAGTAAGGGTAAGAGATAAGTAAACTCAGTATGTTAATGAGGTTCGGCCCCACTGCCTACGTCTTCACCTCAAGCTACCTCTTGAGGATTCTCAAATTCACTATTCAACCTCGTTCAGGTGAAGATAGAAATCTATTACACCTTTGAACAACATCGTTACAAAGGATCCGTGTAGAACACCCTCTACACTTGCAATCACCTTACACGTGGTGATTCAACTATTCCCTGTGTAGAACACTTTCTACACGCACAAGATTTATACACACCATTTTACTGATACAAGAGCTGATAGTGGGTAGGTTATCAGAAAACACTCATCAATGAGTGAAATAAGAACAATACAGCGCAAACTATATCTCTCAAAATAAATAAGAATTAAGGCTCAATGCTTAGAGAAGAGAGAATGAAAGTTTTGAATGAATGTTGTATGCTTTGGATGTTATGAGTGTGAAACTCTCAAATGATCTATTTATAGGCATATGAGACTTCATATTCAAATTTAAAAAAATTCACATGTCAAAGACAACATCATTCACTTTTTCAAAAATTCAAATAAAATGTTCTTCTTTTTTAATTATCAAAGACAACATCATTCATTTTTCAAAAACTTCAAACCTAATCTTTTACTTTTGGCATATTACAAAAGGAGCACACTTTACTTTTCAAAAAAATCAAACATAATCTTTTACTTTTTGCATATGACAAAAGGAATACATTTTACTTTTCAAATTTTTCAAACCTAATTTTTTTATTTTTTGTATATGACAAAAAAAGTATCAATCTCTTTTGAAAATATTCAAATAAAATATGCACATGTGACAGATGACAATCAATCATCTTTAATATTTTCAAAGTTCAACCCTTTAACCAAGGTATGAACATGTGACAGATGACAATCAATCATCTTTTAAAATTTTTAAATTTAATTTTCAAAAAATTCATGCACATGTAGAAAATATATTTTAATGTTTTATGATAAAATATTAATTTTGAGCCTTAATTTTAATTTCAAATTTTTAAGAGATTTACAACATTATTCTAGAACTTTAATGTAAATTTATTCTCTTCTTGCTCATGCTTGTTTTCTTGATGTACTTGACTCAATTGTTTAGATAACTTGAGTTTGAAACTTTTTTATTCTTTGAATTCATTTGTTATCATAAAAATTCATGTATGGATATATATTTATACAAAACTTGAAATCTTAAGTTCAACAATTCAAATTTCTCTCTCTCATTTTTTAAAATTTAATAAAAATCTTAACTCAAATTATTTTACTATTATTCATAAAGAAAAATAATATTTATAATCATTGAGTGTGCAAGTATTGCACAATCTTCTTGAAAAAATGAGTAGATATGTGACTCACGTGAAAAAATTATTTTTTTAATAATGAACTCGATTTTTTTTTTCAAAATAAGTATGAGACACTTGTGTACTTCATAATTATATCTAGCGTTGCTCATTTACAAAACTTCGACAAACTATCAATAGTCTCCAAGAATACCAACTTCATTCAAAAGGCACTTCTACTTATTTGATCAATCGTCCGCAAAAGAACTAAATGGATTTGAATGATTTAAGGATAGCGTAGGGTGCAATTACTATTGAAATTGGACCGCATCTAGTAATCATTGACTTTAAACCGGCCTCCCCTATCATTGAACCAATAATTATTCTGCAACTATTTGCTAATTATATATAATATGTACGCGTATGTGTATATATATATATATGTGTGTAAAATATTTTATCCACATAAGATTATATAAATGTAAGTTTATAAATTGATATAATTTAATGTAATATATTAAATTGTTAAGATATTTTTACTATAAAATATATTTAACGAATCACACAAAGTTAAGTTAATTTGTGAGTTCATTTTTATATAATTTTTTTTGTGGCTATAACACTTAAATATATATATATACATATATGACATTTGCTCTTTTAAATTTTTAATTTCAATATAATTTAGACACCATGCAATTTATTTACTTATTTTTTATTTTGAATTCACAGCATAGCTAAACTAGTAACTTTTTTTTTTTTTTTTTTTTGATAATAGACTAAATTTCATTCACTGAAACTGAAGTTACATCTGTGACTAATCAATACAGGAAAAACCAGATTATCAGCCAAACTACTCAACTGTTAGGGGCTCCCCTGTCAACAAATCTCTTTGTGACAGACATTGTCTAAACTTCTATACCTTCTCTCCTGACAGCAGTCAAAAGAGAAAGCGCTCTGTTAAAACAGAACTAAAACGACCTTACTTCCAAAGAAATAAGGTATACCCACGCTCCATCCTCTCAAAAGAAGAGGAGTACTACCACACTCACTCCTCTCAAGGAGGAAGAGTACTATCACCTACCTTCCTCCAAAAGAGGAGTAGGACAAAAACCCACATTCCTCCAAAAGAGGAGTGGGACACTAAACATATTTATTTTTTATTTATAAAACTAAAACAAACTAATACGAAAAAAACAAAACAAAAAAACTGGTGGGCTGTAAAAACAAAAGACCCAGCCTAAGCCAAAAGCCCATCATATGTGTACGTGGGGGCCCAACCCGATTAGGGTTCCATCTCTTCCTTCTGCCGCCGCCACCCACTAACACTGATATCCCCTCCGCTCATGAGCCAACCACTACATGAGAAAACATCACGGCCACCGAACGAAAGCAGCAAACCAGAGCAGCCCAGAGCAGCAAACGCCTACCCAGGACCACCCACCTCGGCTCTGCCACTCCCATGGACGCCGTCTCGCCCCTGCCCAAGCCCACCGTCCTCGGCTCAGACCCACAACCCCCTGCTTGTCCCAAAACCAGAGCAGCCCTCGGCTCAATCCACTTCTCCCGCTCCCTCGCCGTTTGCCTTCTCCCTCGCCGATCGCCTTCAACCCATCATGCTGAAAGACCACCGGAAGATCCCCGTAACAGGACAGCCATTCGTTACCGAAGACCTTCGGACAGCCCATTACCGCACGTACCAAAACAGAGCAGCAAGCTCCGTCGCGTGATGGGGTTGCTAACGCTGGCTTTGTTAGGCAGCCACGTCTCTTCTACGTCCCCGACGCCTCTGGATTTCACTCGGGGGGAGATTTCCTTGTTGGGCAGCAAGGGGGCGGCCCCGTAGCTATGGAGACAAGCACCCGGCACCCATTTTATTCAAAAGCCGAAACAAACACATCCTAAAACTAGAACAGCAGAAAACAAAGATGAAAAAGAAACCAACAACACATGAAAAAACATGAAAAGGAGAGGGGAGGGAGGGAGGGGCCGGCTCCCCCCTCCCTCTGAGGAGGTTTTCTGTTTGGTTTTCTAGAGAGAGGTGGGAGCTTCTCTCTCTAGAGGAGCTAAGGTCATCGTTTATCCTAGCTAAACTAGTAACTTAAAAACATTGAATTAAAAAGAAAAGATATATTAAGTGCATCAATGGTGTATTTTATGTTTTTTAATATTATTTAAATAAAAAAACACAAAATGCATTAATCGGTGCAAATCGATCCCTCTTAAAAAAGAGTAATGCTATTTGTTTCGGCAACCACCATCCACACCAGCCATGCACACCCACCAGCTACACCATCCAAAATCACAAATAGTAGGTTTTGAAAATGACCGGTCCCATCACAGGCCAACGGAGACCTTCACACCCAACACATACACACACTCTCTTTGTCTTTCGCTCACCGTCTAAACCGGCCATGCCCACCATTCTGGCCACACTGTCCATACCCACAATTTGCCACACTGTCCAAACCTACAAATTATTTACAAGGCTGTGTTTTTATTGTTGGTCTACAAGGGAATAGAAGTCATCTTCGTCCTCGGATCTCTCTGTTGGGAGTTTCAAGTTTCAATAGATAAACACGGATTTTTTGAGTAGTATCATATACTTTAGCCTCGCTTGGACACTGATCCAAACCTTCCGAATGTTTGCAAGAAGCAAAGCAATTCAACAATTCGTCTAAAATTAAACCATACATAACTTAGTCAAGGGTAGTAGTATTTGCTATATTTACAAATGGAAAAAACTTTAATTACAAAATAATTATATAAAAATAAATTTATAAATTAATATAGATTGATGTGGTACATTAAATTATAAAATTATATTTATTATAAAATAAATCTAATAAATTTTATAAAATTATATCAATTTATAAATTTATTTTATATAATCTATTTATGTAATTACCTTTTCAAATTTCCTCCATAAGTTTCTTTTTTAAAATATTATCAAGGATTAGAGTAGGGTGGAATTTTATTTTATTTATTATTTATTTTTTCTCAGCAACAGTAGGTTGCAATTATTACTGAAATTGGGCCACATCTATTCTCCATTGACTTCAAACCGGCCACCCCCAACTGTATCCTTCATCTTATCCATCTTAAATACACTGCAATTACTTACTAATTATTTATATTATATATAAGAAAATAAAATTTATAATTTTTATTTATGTAAAAATACATATTTACATATAAGTTATTAATAGGTTGAAAACTACAAAATTTAAAATTTAAATTTAAAAAAATTGGTAAAATAGATCTTATAGGTAAAATTATAAATATATATAACATTATTCTTTTTATTTATTTTTGAATTCGCAAAAAAATTAAGCGTAGCCAAACTAGTAAATTAAAACAAGAGAAATGCTTTTTGCAGTCGACAAATGCAGTCGGTGTGCAGTCGTGGAGAAAAAAGTGAATTAATATAGGACCTACATAAAAAAAAATTATTTTTATAACTTTTTTTTATTCATGTAGGTCTCCCATAAAAAAAAATTTATAATTTTATTTTATTTATTTCGTACAGCCGACTGCACGTCGATTGTATTTGCCGACTGCATCTAGCAAAGCCCTTAAAACAAACATTGACTTTAGTTATGTGATGGAAATGGAGCCACGTCAACAAAACAATATAAATGTCTTTTTCAAAAGAATAAAAGTTCCAAAAAGTCAATTTGGCTTGCCGTAGCATTATAGAGGTTAGACGACTGTGTGTACTTCCAAGCTGTGTTTTTACGGTTGGTTTTCTAAGAGCACTGGCATCCGGTTCTCCATCCCTTCTACATCTTTATATTTTGGGAAAAAATTTAGGATTTGAGCTAAAATCTTCCTCCATCCGGTTCCCCAAAATGGGAATAAACTTTCCGGTTGCTACAGTAGGTCCCCATATATGGGGACTCACTGTATATCCCCAAATGTGATTTCGGTTCCCTCTCTCCTTCGACATCCCGCATCTTCTACCTTGCGACGGTTGGCTGCCCTTCATCTCTCCGACTTCCCTGAATCTCGCATCACGCCGGTATGCCCATTCCAGATTTTTTTGACTTTGAATGATATTTGATTCTACAATCCTCAGCCCTACCCGAAAATGAAGTTGTGAAATTTTGGTTTCATTTTCATAAATCTCAAGACTCTGTTTTCAGCAGTGGTAGGTTCTTTTTTGAGGCTGTTTTTGGATAAATTAGGACATAATTTCAAAGGGCTTTGGGTTGGAAAAAAACCCTAGATATGCAGGGGACCTCCGGTTTCGAATTTGGGAATTTTTTGGAAACTAATTTTGTTGAGTTTATTTGGAGCATTTTGATATCTTTAACTGCAATTTTATCTATTACCTGGGATTGTGATTATGCTTGGCTATCTTCGGGTGGGGTTGTGATTATGCTTGGCTATCTTCTTTTTTCGTTGTGATTTCGTTGGTATTTTTCTTCTCTGTGATTATATCGGCATGGCTCTATTTGATAGTTGGAATCACTGTTTGTTTGTGGTTCTGTGATGTTCTGTGATTATGCTCAATGGAAGGGGAACGTGAAGTTTGGTGCTTTCTGTTGGCTTTTTTCCAGTAATCTCTTCACTTTGTAAATGCTTAGATGTGTGCCATACCTTTCTTGAATCTGTGATGATCGAACATATTATGCATCTGTTGGCCGATTGTCAGCAGTTGATTATGTAAACTAAACCTCGGCTGAACATTTTATTTTTTGACTATTCTGGACCTTTGGTTGAAGATTGGTTTAATTACACCGAATTTGGTTGCTTTTCATTGTAGATCTTGTTTCTGTTTTTTTTTTTTTGTAACATTGGTTTCTTTTGTAGGTCTTGGTTTCATGGAATTGTTCTTGGTTTCATTAAATTGTTCTTGGTTTCAGAAACAATTGTTCTTGGTTTCTTTGTAGTTCTTGGTTTCATGAATTTGATGGAGGAATCTTTTGTAGTTCTTGGTTTCTTGGTTAGTTCATGGTTCAATGAAATATTTCAGATTATTATTTGTAAATCTTGGTTTCATTTGTACTTCTTGGGTTGAGTTAATTTGATGATAGTGTTTCATTACTAGTTCTTGGTTTCATGAATTTGATGAAGGAATCTTTTGTAGTTCTTGGTTTCTTGGTTTCATATAATATTTCAGATTATTATTCATAAATCTTGGTTTCATTTGTACTTCTTGGGTTGAGTTAATTTGATGATAGTGTTTCATTATTAGTTCTTGGTTTCTTTTGGTCTTATTGGTTTCATGCATCAGATTTGGTTTCAAATCTAGTTCTTGGTTTCTTTTGTACTTTTTGGTTGCATAAAAAATTTCCAAAACATATTGTAGTTCACTTGGGTTTCTTTTGTTTTAAATATATAATCTGTAGAGGGAAATCATGTATATCCAATTCAGTTATTCTTCTGTTTGCTGCTTCATCTTTTGGAGTCTATGATATTCAATTCCATATTCAAATGCATTATTGATTATTCAATAGAGATTGTGAGCTATAATAAAAAATACATGTATTTTCTGACCGGATTACGCCAAGTTTTTTTGTATTCTCTTTCATGTGGTATTCTCTTTCATGTAGAACACAGACTATGAATATATTTTTTTGTTGGTCATTGAGTAATTTCTTCGTTGTTGTTTGGTCATTTGCAGTGTTTCGTGTCATTCGGGGGAGGGGGAATATAATTAGGTTGTGATGATGAGGTTATTTTTATATGTAATTGGGGCCCCATCGATATGGTGGGGTAATCGTTACTCGAATAGGCCAAGTTGCAGTTTGTGGTACTCTCCATAAACTGCAATCGGGGTTCGGGTGAGGTTTTGCAGCCATTCGATGTTGGACTCCTTGATTACGCATGTTGTCATTATTTACACCATTCTGAGCCATATTTATTGTCTTATTCAATATGGGGAATCGGATGTGAATGCTCTTATTTTGTGTTTTGTGATTTGCATGCTGTTTGTTGTTGTTTGTATTCTGTTGCGATAGATGTGTAATGTGTAAATTAAACCCCCTCGGCTGTGATGATGACAACCGCATGTGAGGATTAGGGATATTTATGGCCATCTCCTCAATGGTTAGGTAACCCGGAAGGCCAACAAGTCTTGGCAACCGGTCGTTACCACCATGAGTGGGTGGCCAAATTTCCATAATATCACCATTCGGTTCCTGAGCCCCGAATGAACCCCAAACTTCACAGTGATGGAAATTTGATCGACTTTTTCCCTATTTTTTTAGAGATGGATTCCCAAAACCCTGGACACATGTACTTCACCAATCTCCCTAGTCAAAATCCTCAACTCGACCCCACTTATGGTGGGCAAAGTGGAACATCTCCATTAACCCTCGATGACTCTCCACCCCTACCCCCTAACGAGCCTATCGGCAATAGGAAATCAGTGCGGGGTGCGAATTTCACTCCTGAAGAAGACAAGTTACTTGTCTCCACATGGCTAAATTGTAGCCTTGATGCCGTTCAGGGAACAGATCAAAAACATGCTCAACTTTGGGAAAAAATTTCTGAATACTTCCAACAATTTAAAGAAACCAGCCATGAGCGGACAATAAAATCTTTAATTCATCGGTGGTCAGTTATCCAAAAGGCGACAAAAAGTTTTGTGCGAAACTAACCCAAGTTGAAAGTTAAATCAAAGTGGCATGACCGACCAAGATAAGGTAGAATTTCCAAATCCTTGTCTCTTTTACTCTAAAAATTGTTGTCTCTTACATTGGTTTAACATTAATTTTTTTTTTCCATGCAAGTTTGAAAAGGCCAAGGTTATGTATCAAGCGCTAGAGAAATGCTCATTCCAATTTGAGCATTGTTGGCACCTGTTGAAGGACCAACCTAAGTGGATTTGGCGAGCGACAAAGGATGATCCAAAGCGAAGGAAGACGATGTCGCCATCCCCGACCCCAACTCGATGTTCTGGCGCTACAGTTGATTCTGTTTTTTATATGGAGGTGGATAATGTCATGGAGAATGAAGTGATCGAATTGGACCGACCAATTGGAAGAAAAGCGGAGAAAGGAAAACGAAAGGCCCAAGGCAGGCAAGCAGAGGAAAATTTCCAACTCAGGAAGATGAAGTATACTCTTTTGGAGGAGTCACGCGCTCAGGAGAAAGAGTTTTATTTTATGAAAGCCGAGAAGATGGAGTATGACAAGGAAAAAGAGGAACAAAAATTACACCTTGAGGATGAACGACTGAGGTTAGAGGTCGAGAAGATGAGAATTGAAGCTGAAAAAGAGCAAAATAGAATCCGTCAAGAGGACGAAAGACTGAGGTTGGAGGCTGAGAAAGTAGAGCTTGCGAAGAAGGAATCAGATCAGCGTATTATGATGATGGATGTGAGTGTCATGCCAGAAATGCAGCGGTTATATTTCCAGCAACTCCAGAGGGAAATCATATCCAGACGCAATACTTCTAAAGATTGAACATTTTTTTGATAATAGTGACATTTTCAGTTGTATTTATAATTTTGCAAACTTTTGATAGATGTATAAAAGAACCCTGCTATGTATTTTTCAAGTTGTTTTATTGTCCCTCAAGTTGATCATGCAAGTAATATGTTATTATAATTTTAAATTTGATTAAAAATAAAATTTGAATCATCATAAAAAACTATAATATTGTCCCTCAAGAAAAGGCAATCCAAGATCGACTTTTACCATTAACATAGTCACTAATGACACGAAGAAAATACATATGCAAAGTAAATCAATTTAAATATAAAAATAAATAACACAAAGGAAATACAGATGCAAAGCAAATTAAGTCAAACATAAATCTTAAATAACATGAAGGAAATACAAATGCAAAGCAAACTAACTCAAACATAAATTCAAATAACACTATGGAAACTCGGTCATAGTCTGAATGCGACAGGGCTAATGTTGGGAATATAATAACCACTGATGTTCAATTAGATCTTCTTGGATCTGATGATGTGCCGAGCTATCTCTAATATGATGATGACGCTGGATGAAGTCCGTAAGCTCAATTGTATGATTGCGTGACAATTCTGGGAGATCATCATCAAGTTGATCATACTCAATGTTCAGACTCTCACTATCATCACATTCGTCTTCAATGATCATATTATGTAAAATAACACATGCTTTCATAATATTTGTTAGGTCCTTCACTTTGAACATTCGGGAAGGTTCATGAATGATAGCAAATCGTTGTTGAAGTACCTCGAATGCGCGCTCGACATCTTTTCTTGTAGATTCTTGTGCTTTCACAAAATTTTTCTTCTTGTTCCCTGGTGGTGATGGAATTGTCTTCACAAAAGTTCGCCACTTGGGATAAATACCGTCCGCAAGGTAATACCCCATAGTGTAGTCGTTGCCATTGATAGTGTAATTGACTGCAGGAGCACGCCCTTGGGCAAGTTCCGTAAAAATAAAAGATCTCTCTAGCACATTAATGTCGTTATATGAACTGGGCATACTGAAAACTGCATGCCATATCCAAAGATCATATGAAGCAACTGTTTCTAAAATAATAGTTGGTTCACGGATGTGGCCAAAGTACATACCTTTCCAGGCTGCGGGACAATTTTTTCACTTCCAATGCATGCAATCAATGCTTCCGAGCATTCCTGGGAATTCTCGCTGTTCACCAACCAACAGCAATCGGGCTATATCATTAACATTTGGAGACCGCAAATATTCATCTGAAAAAACAGTTACTATTGTCTCAGTAAATTTTTTTAGGCTCTCCATTGCGGTGCTTTCACCAATACGTATGTATTCATCCATAAAATCTCTAGTTACCCCATACGCTAGCATTCTAAGTGCTGCGGTTATTTTTTGCATAGAAGATAAACCGAGTCGTCCGGCATTATCTCTTCTCTAGACGAAATACGGCTCATAAGACTCTACCTCATTTAGAATACGAAGAAATAGGGGACGGCTCATCGGAAATCTCCTTCGAAATAGATTCGGGGGATATATTGGATTCTCTGTGAACTAATCACGAAATAGGCGCTCGTGCCCCTGGGAATGATCACGCCGAATAAACCTACGTGGGTGCCTATTGTCACGTTTCCTCGATGACTGTCTATCGATCTCCTCAGTATGAACATCGCTATCATCTTCAGAAGATACGTATGTCAATAATTTACGAAAGAATGTACGAGCCATTCGATGAAGGGAGTGGGAGATTCTATACAATAGAATCTCTGTTCTATAAATGAAATGAGACTTGAGTTTGTGAGAATGTGAATGTTAGCAATATGCTAATTTATAGAGGAAAAAGTTACCGTTACACTACAAACAAAAAATATTACCGTTTGAGAGAAGACAAGAAAAGTTACTGTTAGAAAAAAGATAAAAAATATTACCGTTGGAAAAATGATAAAAAAATATTACCTCTGTAAAAAAGACAAAAAATATGACCGTTGGAGAAAAGACAGGTAATATTACCGTTACAACCAATTTAAAAAATTATATCATCAATACGTGACTACGGATCCTCATTAATCTTTAATTGATAAATCATCTCTTCTAAATAAATTTTCCATCACATTAGAAAATGCATTAATTTATTAATAAAATTTACTATTTTTATAATACGATTAATGATTTGAAAAAATATTGTATTGGGTAGTCAAAATCATATAAAAATTTAGTTGAAAGTGATATTTGAAAAAAAGATAATAAGACAAAAGAGTTAGTAGTTAGGATTGTAAATGGAAGAGAGAGAAAAAAGTAATAAAAAAAGAATAGAGAAATATTATTTAATAGAATAGAGATAGGGATGGGGAATGGAATGTAGGAGGTTTTTAGAAGATGAATAAAATTTATGGATAAATTTGAAAAAATATAATTTTGAGTTAAATTATAGGAATGAGGATGGAAACCGAGGATGCTCTTGGAATAGAAGTCATCTTCGTTATAGGATCTCTCCACTGGAGTTTCCATAGACAAACATGGATTTCTTGAGCAGTATCTTATATATTTGCCTCGCCTGGACCCTGATCCAAACCTTCCTAATGTTTACAAGAAGCAAAGCAATTCCCAGAAAGCTTCCACCTGGTCCCAAACCTTTTCCGGTAATAGGAAACCTCTTCGATCTCGCTGCTGTCAAACCCTACAACTCCATTATCGAGCTTGCCCAGATTTATGGCCCCATAATGAGTTTAAAGCTAGGCCAAGTAACCACAGTGATCATTTCTTCAGTGCACACGGCTAAACAAGTTCTTCAAACACACGACCAACTATTGTCCAACCGAACCGTCCCAGACGCGCTCCGAGTCCACAAACATGACGAGTACGGCTTGCCCTGGATGCCCATTTCGACCCAGTGGAGAAGTCTTCGTAAGATATGTAATGGCAAACTGTTCGCCAACAAAATACTCGATGCCAACCAAGCTATCCGGTACGACAAAGTGCAAGCGCTCCTCGCAGAAATTCGTCAAAGCAGTTTAATCGGTGAGGCGGTAGATATTGGCACAGCGGCTTCCAAGACTGCACTTTGTCTGTTGTCGAACACGATTTTTTCGGTGGATTTGGCTGATCCGAATTCTGATACGGCTAGGGAGTTCAAGGAGACCACGCGAAATATCTCTACCGTGGCAGGAAAACCAAACTTGGCAGATCTTTTTCCTTTGCTTAGGAAGATCGATCCCCAAGGCATAAGGCATCTCCTGGCGGTTCACTTTGGTAAGCTAACAGACATCTTTGACCGAATGATTAGCGAACGTCTGCAGTTGAGAAAAGTGTCTGGTTATATCACGAATAATGACATGTTAGATGTCCTTCTCAACAGTAGTGAAGAGAACAGCGAAGTACTGGACAAACATAAGATGGAAAGTTTGTTCATGGTAACTACTGTTACTCTGTTCTTCTTGGACTTTTTCCCATCTTGGAATCATTTGTTCACTTCGATTTTGATGGCAGTTTCTGATGTAAAAAAAATAATCCTAACCTTTTTGTTTTTGGATTAGGACCTATTCGTCGGGGGCACTGATACAACTTCAACTACACTAGAATGGGCAATGGCAGAGCTACTCCACAGTCCAGACGTGCTATCGAAAGCGAAAGTAGAGTTGGAGCAGGTAATTGGCAAGGGAAACCCAGTAGAGGAATCGGATGTTACCCGGTTACCTTACTTGCAAGCAATAATCAAAGAAACATTCCGGTTGCACCCACCACTTCCTTTCTTGCTACCCAGGAAAGCCGAAGCAGATGTGGAAATCGATGGCTACATTATCCCAAAGGGTGCTCAAGTGCTAGTGAGTGCATGGGCTATAGGTCGAGATCCAAGCACATGGGAAAATGCAAACTCATTTATGCCGGAGAGGTTCTTGGGATCAGAAATTGATGTTAAAGGAAGGAATTTTGAGCTTATACCGTTTGGTGGAGGAAGAAGAATATGTCCTGGGATGCCATTGGCAATGCGAATGTTGCAATTGATGTTAGGTTCACTTATCCACAACTTTGATTGGAAGCTTGAAGACGGGGTTAAAATTGAGGATATTAGTATGGAAGGTAAGTTTGGGATAACACATCATATTGGCAATCCAGTGAGAGCTGACCCTATTCCAATTTAAAATTTGTTTAAGAAGTATTGCCATGAAGTGTGAATTGTCCCCTCTATCCAACAAATGGAATATTTGATATGTTTATACTCCAACGTGAAGTTGGCTGCCTGAATATATTAATAAATAAATCTCCTTCCCTCCTTGTGCGGGCATCGCAAGGGGTGGTGGCAAGGCATTGGAAGGTTTCTCTACCAATTTTCTTATTATATATATATATATGTAAATTTTTAAATTTCTTCTTCTTTAAATTTAATGTTTTAAAATTATGTTATATAATGTGGCATTTGAATTCAACGCCATATGCACCGGTGGAATTGAGGTGTAAATTGGACACACGACGAGTTTTTAAAGAGGTTTAATTTGAAATAAGTGATAATGCATGGCAAAACGAAAATTGAAGTGTAAAATTGAAGTACTAAATAGGTAAATTTACCCAAAAAGTTTATTATTGGGAATTTGGGAGCATTGAGAGCATGATGCTATCTACAATTATAGATTGTGCAAGCGTTGCACACTACTTTTAAAAAAGAGTTAGGTACCATTAAAAAAAATTAATTTATTATATAAATCCCATATTTATTTATTTTTTTCAAAAAAAGTGTAGGCAATTGTGCAATCTATTATTGTAAATTTCATTTCTATTTACCAAGTTCAACAAATGCAGACTGGCAAGCCTGGTCCCAATTCATATCTTTCATATAGACTATGGTTAAGAAAATCGTAGCTGCATTTTCTGCACGGTAAGTCGTCATACATTTGAAGACTTGAAGTCTCATTGATTACAAGGAGCCAAAACAGTATAGAACCTTGAACTTAAAAGCGATTACAAACTTATATCTGATAGTCACCAAGAATACATACTTCATTCAAAAGGCACTTTTCTGCTTATCTGATCATTAGTCCGCAAAGAACTAAATGGATGTGAATGGCAAATAGGGGTGAGCCAACTGCAAATTGACACCAAAGTTACGCCCCTCTTGTTTCATCCCATTTTTAGAATTCGGATCAAGACTCACTCTTGTTTCATCCAAGTACGGGCCTCCAATCACAGGAGTGAACAGTAAAACCGGCATTAAGCGAATCGAGTGGTGTTCAGATGGCAAATGGGAAACCCGGGCAGAATCACTGGCCCGCGCTAAATGGAACCAACTCAAAAGAATGAAAATCCAACCCCTGACATAAACCCATTGGGAACAAAAGAGTTAGGATTTTCCCATGCGCATTGTTTGAGAGTATATAACCGCATTCATCTGCATTTGCTAAAGTTCTAAAAGACAAAGGGCAATCTCCTATTAATCCTGAGAATATCTAACTCAACTTTCTAGACAGCTTGTTGAACTTGTTTCATGATTCCAGGATTTTTGAGTAGCCCTGGCATTCCCAATTCCAGTGTCATTGATGTTATACCAGTTCCTGCAGCAAATAGGTGTTGTGACAGACTTCAAGGTGTGACCCATGTAACTAGATCACAGAGTAAGAGAGGACTGCGGACAAGAAATCAATTAGGTGCAAAGTCACTGCCTCAGAGTCGTGCAACCTGTAAATATGGCTCGTTGAGAACCATATTCTGGCAATCTTTGATAAGGAAGTAAAATGTTCACCATGATCTAGAATGCTGAGGTTCTCGTAAAATTTGATTGTTTACTTCATGGATACAGAAACATAGTCGGAGCTACCACTTTCCTTACAAAAATAGGCACAGGTTCAATGCAAGTTGGAATGACACGTACGTAAAACAATATGCAAGCAGTTTGCACACCATCCTTGTACGATACATATTCCATCTTTTATTTCTAATTGGTTGCTCATATCATTATTTTAAGACTACTATATACCTTCCATGTGGTGACATTTCTATTAAGCATGATTTATAATATGGACCTCCGCACATTGTCTCTCATACCTTTTTTGGATATTTAAAGTGTCCTGTTCGTAACTTATGCAGTTCTGTTTTTATCATTCTAGAGAGTTTATAGTTATTGTGGATAAATATCATTGCAGTAGTGATTCATCCACCATCTGATTCTAAACCAAGAGTTATCCAGGGGCCACCAGTTGGATGTTCTGAATGATGATGTGAGCAGAGCCTAAATAGCAGTCACCGGAGCTGCTCCAACTGGACCTATCTCTTGACTCAATTCTATAGTTTTGAAAATAATTAGAATCTAGTCAAGCGGGACAGGTGGGAACAATCCTAAACCGAGTTACTGTTTGATAGGTTGCTGGACCGTCTGGGAAAATGCAGGAGTCATCAAGAAGCAAAAAGCATGATGAAAATTTGTAAGTTTATTTCAGAAAACCGGGGCTTCAATATCTCAAATCACCATTTGTTTTACTTGGTGAAATGTTGTGTAGGAATTCAAGCTCTAAAGCTGACCGGTGTTGCTCACGTAAGAGGACTCATTGCTCATATCAGAAATAATCGCTTCTCTCTCTCTTCGGAAGGTGTTGCTGTTTTCAGGAGTTTCGCCATTTCCTGCAAGGCAATGACCAGTGAAGTTATCTGTTCTTTCCCCAAATTGGGACTCGATATGTTGTTATGTTGTATAAAATCGTACCATAACATAAAATCTCATAACGGGACTGACTGGGGGCTGGTTGCCAACTTGTACATATATTGATTCAACATTGGCTCTCTCTCTCTCTCTCTCTCTCTCTCTCTCTCTCTCTCTCTCTCTCTCTCTCTCTCTCTCTCTCTGTGTCTATAAATCAATAGAGGTTTGGGAATGAAAGCTATGGCATGACTCTACAATTTTAAGGATGCATCAAGAATTTTCGCAAGCTTGAAAGTAGGAGAAACGATGGTAGGAAAGTTAAAAAAACAACACAGAGTGCCACGCACAAGGGCATCGAGAGGGTAGCCAAATCTGTCTTGTATTCACCCCAAGTCTCTTTTGTAGCTGTGTTAGAATGAAAGACTAGAGAAAATCCACTAGCTACTTTAACGTCAATTGATTGTAACGTATTGAGATTTTTGTAAGGCCAACTGGCAACTAGTAGAGAGGAGAATGTGAACAATAAAACAATCATACAAGATATATCAGGATTTAATTCTCTTTGCTGTGAGGCCACACACACAGTCGTTCCTGTCATGTCTCGTGACTCTTGTCCGTATTTGATAAGTCTAGGATCGATTTTCTGTCAAAAAAAAAAAGGATCGATTGCAAAAGCAAATCAAATTTGTTGACAAAACAATGCATTCATTCTCACTAGCGAGAAAATTCTTATTTATTTGTTGGGCACAGTCTGGTCAAGCCCTCCAGCCTTCATCTCGTGCATTCTTCTTTTATGTTGTCGGTCGCTCAAATTCAGCGATGTGCTTAAATTCTATTTTGCTTCTTTTTTACTCTTTATCTTTGTTCTTGAACTGCACTTTGTCAGTGGATTGTGGAGTACTCGAATGACTCCACACAAGAGTATGGATTAGCCAACGTTTGACTGCATGATTAGCCAACGTTTGCAGTTGAGAAAAATGCCTGGTTATATCACCAATAATGACATGTTAGATACCCTTCTCAACATCAGTGAAGAGAACATCGAAGAGATAGACAGAACTAAGATACAAAGTTTGTTCCTGGTAACTATTTAGTCTTATGTTCTTCTTGGGCGTTGATGAATATGGTTGTGATGTTCAAAGACTATTCTAACTGTTTTATTTTCCAAATTAGGACCTATTTGTTGCCGGCACTGATACAACTTCAGCCACACTAGAATGGGCAATGGTGGAGCTACTCCACAACCCAGCAATTTTGTCAAAAGCCAAAGCAGAATTGGAACAGGTAATTGGCAAAGGCAACCCAGTAGAGGAATCGAATATCATCCGGCTGCCGTACTTGCAAGCAATAATCAAAGAAACATTCTGGTTGCACCCAGCGGTTCCTTTTTTACCGCCAAGGAAAGCCGAAGCAGATGTGGAAATCAACGGCTATATTATCCCAAAGAATGCACAGGTGCTGGTGAATGCATGGGCTATAGGACGAGACCCAAGTTTATGGGAAAATGCAGATTCATTTATGCCAGAGAGCTTCTTTGGGTCAGAAATTGATGTTAGAGGGCGGAACTTTGAGCTTATACCGTTTGGTGGGGGAAGAAGAATATGTCCTGGTTTGCCATTGGCAATACGAATGCTGCACTTGATGTTAGGTTCGCTTATCCACGCCTTCGATTGGAAGCTTGAAGATGGGTTTGAAAAAGAGGATATGAACATGGAAGATAAGTTTGGCTTAACTTTACTGATTGCTCATCCAGTGAAAGCTATCCCTATTCCAGTCTGAATGGTTGAAGAATGTACTTGTTTTAGTCTAAACTAATATCTCAAATCTCAAGAACAAACAAACCAAGCTATGTAAAGACAATTTTTTTTCTTTTGATATGTTTGTACTTGAGGTGTTGTCGTGGAATAAGATGTTCTTATTTGAAGGAATTTTTTTTTTTTAACTTGAGAAGTTTATGAACATTAGACTGAAAATGCTGAGAGCTACTTTTTCATAATGCATAATTTATACAATGCATCTAAATTTTCAAGACAAGTCGTCCATTGGGAGGTGAATGGCAGTGGGAACAAGTCAGGCTGCTATTATGTATCCAACATTACAGAGCTCCTTTCCTTTAAAAAAAATACAAAACATTACAGAGCTCCTTTCCTTTAAAAAAATACAAAACATTACAGAGCTCCACGTGTGTTTCCTTCCTAAAGCAATGACTTTGAACCGGCCTTCCCTTATTTTATATTTACGTGACACACCCACTAACTCCTCTATTATTGACTTTAAAATATCATTTTTCCTATTCTGGGAAACTGATCAAGAACAGAAGCTGTTATCCATCTTCGCGTAATGTAACATTGACCCTTCCAAACTGTGTTTTTACTGTTGGTCTACGTTTTCTGATCTCTCTGTTGGGAGTTTCAATAGACGAAGATGGATTTCTTGAGCAGTATCATATATCTTTGCCTCGCCTGGACCCTTATCCAAACCTTCCGAATGTTTGCAAGAAGCAAAGCAATTCCCAGAAAGCTTCCACCAGGTCCTAAACCTTTTCCAGTAATCGGAAACCTCTTCGATCTCGCTGTTAACAAACCCTACAACTCCATCGTCGAGCTTGCCCAGATTTATGGCCCCATAATGAGCTTAAAGCTAGGCCAAGTAACCACAGTGATAATTTCTTCAGAGCACACGGCTAAACAAGTTCTTCAAACACACGACCAACTCCTGTCCAACCGAACCGTCCCAGACGCGCTCCGAGTCCACAAACACGACGAGCACGGCTTGCCCTGGATGCCCATTTCAGCCCAGTGGAGAAATCTTCGTAAGATATGTAATGGCAAACTGTTCGCCAACAAAATTCTTGATTCCAACCAAGCTATCCGGTACGACAGAGTGCAAGCGCTCCTCTCAGAAATTCGTCAAAGCAGTTTAATCGGTGAGGCGGTAGATATTGGCAGAGCAGCTTCCAAGACTGCGCTTAGTCTGTTGTCGAACACGATTTTTTCGGTGGATTGGGCCGATCCGAATTCTGACACGGCTAGGGAATTCAAGGAGACCGCGCGAGATATCACTACTGTGGCAGGAAAACCAAACTTGGTAGATCTTTTTCCTCTACTTAAGAAGATCGATCCTCAAGGCGCAAGGCATCGCATGGCGGTTCACTTGGGTAAGCTAATGGACATCTTTGACCGCATGATTAGCGAACGTCTGCAGTTGAGAAAAGTGTCTGGCTATATCACGAACAAGGACATGTTAGATACCCTTCTCAACATTAGTGAAGAGAACGGTGAGGAAATGGACAAAGCTAAGATGAAAAGTTTGTTCCTGGTAACTACTCTTAACTCTGTTCTTCTTGGGCTTCTTCTCCTCTCGGAATCATTTGTTTACTTCGATTTTGATGGCAGTTTCTGATGTACAAAAATAATCTTAACTTTTTTGTTTTTGGGTTAGAACCTATTCGTCGGGGGCACTGATACAACTTCAGCTACACTAGAATGGGCAATGGCAGAGCTACTCCACCATCCAGACGTGGTATCAAAAGCCAAAGCAGAGTTGGAGCAGGTAATTGGCAGGGGGAACCCAGTAGAGGAATCGGATATTACTCGGTTACCCTACTTGCAAGCAGTTATCAAAGAAACATTCCGGTTGCACCCAGCACTTCCTTTCTTGATACCCAGGAAAGCCGAAGCAGATGTGGAAGTCGATGGCTACGTTATCCCGAAGGGTGCTCGAGTGCTAGTGAATGCGTGGGGTATAGGTCGAGATCCAAGCATATGGGAAAATGCAAACTCATTTATGCCGGAGAGGTTCTTGGGATCAGAAATTGATGTTAAAGGAAGGCATTTTGAGCTTATACCGTTTGGTGGAGGAAGAAGAATATGTCCTGGGATGCCATTGGCGATGCGAATGTTGAACTTGATGTTGGGTTCACTCATCCACAACTTTGATTGGAAGCTTGAAGACGGGGTTAAAATTGAGGATATTAGTATGGAAGGTAAGTTTGGGTTAACATATCAGATTGGTAATCCAGTGAGAGTCGTTCCTATTCCAATCTAAAATTGGTTTAAGAATTTACTTGGTTGAAGCTTAGAAGTATTGCCATGAAGCGTCAATTGTCCCCTCTATCAAATAAACTTATTCGGGAACAATGTTTAGAAGTATTGCCATGAAGCGTGAATTGTCCCCTCTATCCAATAAACTTATTTGGGAACAATGTTTTGTGTGATTTATTTGATAAGTTTATACTCCGATGTGAATTTGGCTGCTTCAATATATTGATAAATAAAACCCACTCACTCGCAAGGGTAGCGGCAAGGCATTGGAAGGTTTCCTCCACTATGGCAAAAAGAAAATTGACGAACAAAACACGTAAATTTACCCAAGTTTGTTGTTGGGAACCTTGAACTTAACAGGTTCATTTGTAACGAGATGAGATAATAAATTCTTATAATTTTCTTCTAAAATATCACCCAAACACCGAAGAGAAGTGATACCCCCACTGCCATTTGCACTACACTACACACAACAGTCCTAATATATAGAGCAGCTCACCCTTTCTTCCCGAACCCCTCTCATTCGCATAGAAAGCCAGTGTCAAGGTGCTCTCGGCCTCTCGTTTTGGCAACCACCATCCACACTGGCCATGCACATCCACCGCTTTGGACACACCGTCCAAACCCACAAATAGTAGATTTTGACAATCACTGGTCACCATCACAGGCCAACGGTGACCATCACACCCAACACACTCTCTCTTTCTCTGTCTCTCTCACCGTCTAGACCGGTCACGTCCACCGTTTTGACCACCAGTTCTGCTACGTACAGGCAAAAATTGTGCTTGTACGTGCACCCCTATGACGTGGCAACACATTACGCTAACACTTAATTTTTATTTTTTTTTTTCAAAAAAGGCAAAATAGAGGAAGAAGAAAAGGGAAGACTATTCGTTCAGTCTGGTTTTCATCTTCGTTGACTTCGAAAAAGCTGAGTTTTGGACAGGACTTCGTTTCTCGCTCATTTTCTTTCCAAACCGTATCCCCCAAAACAACTATAGAAGCAAAAGGTCCGTTTGCAGCTCTGAAATTTTTCTTCTTTTTTTTTTTTTTCCAATCTGAAATTTTTCTTCTACTTTTTCTTTTCGAATATTCTTCTTCTTCTCTTACTGGTTTTACCCTGTTTTCATGCCTATTAATTACTCTTGGATTTGTTTTCCTGATTTTTCTTCTTGGGGCTTCTTTCTTCAACTTGAATATATGTCACTGCTCCATGTGATTTCTTTTTGATCTTTTGTCAATAAAAACCAATCAATCAAAATAAATTATATCCTAAGTAACGCAATGTTTACTGTAGAAATTTCTAGTTGATATTATGTTGGCTGTATAGAAAACTCAGGAAAAAAATGAAAATTAGTTTCAGGTTCCAACCCTCTTAAAATTTCAGGCTTCGAGAAATTCAAAATATGAGCTAGATTTCTATGCAAAATGACTCGCTTCAAAACAAGCAGCATAAAAGTTATCTAAAGTACACGAGGATATCACGTAATAACGATGAATAAAATTATTAAATTATCTCTTCAAGAAATGTGCGCTTAAAATCAAATTTATACAATGGTAAAAATATTTATAAAGATAAAATAAAAGTGATGGTATGTACAATAAATAGAAGATAAAATTACTGAGATGAAGATTTTAAAAGTAGTATAATATAACTAAAATGATAAAATAAAGATATATGAAAAATGACTTCGATTTCAAGAAACGACTAAGATTTCGAGGATCTGTATAATAATTTTAAATATTGTTTCCAATCAATCTACTTCAACTAAACTAGAATAATGATTCAGTTCAATTAGAAGATTTGACATTTAAGGTCAAGAAAATTAATCACTAAAGATTAAGCATAAACAATTGATGATTAAAATATTTATAAATCTATTTATACTACAGAGATTCTTCAAGTATTCAATATATCTGAAAATCATAATGGATCAAGAAAAATATATAGATAGTCAATATTTCTGATAATAAAATTATTTAATCGATCAAATTCACAATATAAATTTTATTATTAATTAAAAATAATATCTAAATTATTAAATTTTAACTTTAATCTTAATAAAATGTAAGAATAATAAATGACATAAATTAAATAAATAAATTAAAATTAATAAGAGTTAGAAAGGAAGTTATAGGAAGAGGAGGTACGAGAGATCGCTATAGTGATATCACTTTATTTTGAAACTAATTTTATTCAAAAAAAAAAAAATTCCCTTGAGACCCTACTTCCGTTCTTTTTATAGCCGTCTGTCCCAGCAAAAGTGCTGCAACTTGCACTGAGAAGGCCGTTGAAAAATGTGTTGAAAGTAGGCACCTGCACCTCACTTCCTTTTCCATATCTGTAGCATCACGCTCGAGGCCTTCATTTTCTCAGTCCAGCGTTCCATGTTTCAAGGATTCGCGTGCTCCTTTAGTTTTTTTTGTCTGTAGCTGGTCGTGCATTACAAGCTTTTATTAACCAATGAGTATTTTTGCTTTGGGTCCTGCCGAAAAGCCAAGCATAAAGCACATCTGTATGTTCCTTCCATACTTTCCACATAAATCATTTAATGTTTTTTTTTTTTTCTTTTTTTGTCCACATGTGCTTCATTTCTCAAGAGCTTTAAATAAAAAAAAGGTATTTACGTAATGTAGCCATGTGCTCATCAATTTTCTACTCAATATTTACCCTTAATTTCCATGATTTGTGTATCTTCTCGCCATTCATTTTGACTTATTTTTATTTCTTCACAGCATTGAAACTCCCACGGAAGCAACTCACCACAAGAATATTATTTATTTAAAAGTTTGAAAATAACACACAATAAAAAAAAATAAAAAATATCATAAATATATTACGCATATAAAAAAATATTACTCAATTAAATCATAAGTTATAAAAATAAATATAAATTATAATATTAATTAATTTAAATCACAACTTGAATTTATACTTATTAATTATTTTTTAATTTAAAACTAATAATAATGTCATGAAGTAATTAAAATATATTAGTTTTAAATATATAAAATATGCAATATTTAAGCTCAAATACAAAAATATACATGGTATCAAAACTCTCATCAATGAACACATGGACTAGGGAAAAAAATGAAATATAAAACAAGAAGAAAACATACAACAAGTCTTTTCACGAAACAGATGAAATGTTTTCAAAATAAAAAAAAGGATTAAAACAGCCAGAGAAATGTTTCTTCGAGCGGAAGAGGAAGAGAGGAAATATGGCAAATGCTGATCATGAGGAGAGGAGAAAGAAATATGAAGAGGACCCAACGTTAGAAAATGCACCATTTTTTCTAATTTCAAATAACGATGTCATCACATTTTGCCACCTTAGCTGGCGTGCACTAGGCCTTCCCCCTTCATGGCTGTAAATAGACTTTTTTGACGAGATGAGTTACTGCTGTGTGGCATGGATTTAAAACTCTTTTCCCACCTTTTACAAGTTCAGTCCACGCCTTGTGTTAAAAAAAAAAAAAAATGCCACTTAGGACAATTGTATAAGTATTGTGTAAACTACTGCAGGCATATTATTTTTCACAAAAAGTATTTTTAAATTTTAAATTTTTATCTCGTTCATTTAATTATTATCTAATTATTCTAATTTTACAAACTTTAAAATAAAATATAAAAATAATATAACTTTTTTAAACTTAAAAATAAAAATTATATTAAAAAATTATATTCAAATAATATTTTACTTTTATAATATTTTTATTCAAATTTCTCTATATTTTACTTTTATAATGTTTCTATTCAAATTTCTCTATCTCATTTTTCAAAATCTAATAAAAATCTTAACTCAAATTATTTTATTACTATTCACAAAGAAAAATGATATTTACATTTATTGAATGTGTAAGCACTACGTAGTCCTTTTGAAAAAATGAGTAAATATGTGACTCACGTGAAAAAATTATTTTTTTAATAATGAACTCTACTCTTTTTTTTTCAAAATAAATACGCGATACTTGCGCACTCTATAATTATATCTAGCCGAGTTCGACTTGGGTTATGTTACTTTTAAAATAAGAAATCTCATGTTAAGTAAATTGACGCCATGTAGAGGTTGGCAAATTGATGTTGTGTTGATATATTCCTTTTTGGCGCGAGAATGTGAAAAGTTTGGATACAGCCACTAAACTTATATATTTATTATTTTTCTTAGCCGAACAGCTCGTTTGACATATACTCATAAAAATCATTTTTCCTTTCTAATAAACTACTTGCTCGCATGGAGAAAAACAAGTAGCAACAACTTGAAATATTGGTAAATATAAATCTCATTTGTTATGCACTTTTCACTCTTTTATTTATAAATGTAACTCTACTTTTTTCTCTATTCAAAGTCTTTTCATTTTATTTGTTTTCCTTATATTTGAGTTGATCTCCTAAAGGTTCTTCCATTTTTTCTTTGTATATTATTTCCTTAAATCCAATTTGATCTTCCAATCTCTACGACAAAGCCATTATTTGGTTTTCTTATCGCTTGTGCTTGCTTTTTTTTTTTCCGACTATATTTCTGTAGTTTGTGTTTACTAATATGTCTTCCTAACGTGTAAACAGAGTTTTTGTTGTTTTCAATTGCTTTTAAATTTTCTTTTGACAAGTACTTGATATGAATCTAAAAGTTTAGGTGCTTAATGTGATTTTTCAAAGACCGTAATATATATGGAAGAGATAATCAAGAATAATGATCAAACTTTGGTTATAGATCATACACCAAAGCTTGGACTTGAGTTTGATTCTGAACAAGAGGCATACTTCTATAATGAGCATGGAAGGAACTATGGATTTAGTATTCGAAGAGAGTGGTATGATAAAAGAAAAGTTGATGGCTTGGTGACTTCAAGAAAATTTGTGTGTTGCAAAGAGGGACTTCGAGCCCAATGCGAGAGAGATGGACAAAAAAGATATGAGCGAGTTGAAACAAGGACAGGCTGCAAAGGACATATGATAATTCAACATGATAAAGAAAAACAAAAATATTACATACATAGTATTGAGCTCAATCATAATCATGCTCTCCATATTCCAAAATGTGCTCACATGATGCGATCTCCATATTCCAAAAGATTCAAAAGCACAAGCATTGGAAATTGATTTGGCAGATGATAGTGGTATAAAATTGAAGGATTCCTATGAGTTCATGGGTAGGCAAGTTGGTGGAAAAGATGCTCTCGGTTACACCAAGCAAGATCAGAAGAATTATCTTCATAACAAACGACAAAGAGAGCTAAAATATGGCGAGGTAGGGATGTTGAACCCAAGGTTTCAAAATTCGTGTAATTATATATCTACACATAGATTTTGATGATAACAAATGAATTCAAAGAATAAAGGAGTCTCAAACTCAAGTTGTCTATACAATAGAATCAAGCACATCAAGAAACCAAACATGAGTAAGAAGGGAACAAGTTCACATTAAAGTTAACTATCAACTCTTGTATCAGTAAAAGGGTATGTATAATCCTTGTGCGTGTAGAAAGTGTTCTACACAGGGAATAGTTGAATCACTAAGTGTAGAGGGTATTCTACACGGATTCTTTGTAGCGGTATTGTTCAAAAGTGTAATAAGTTTCTATCTCCACCTAAAAGATGTTGAATAGTAAATTTGAAGATTCTCAAGGGGTAGCTTGAGGTAAGGACGTAGGCAGTGAGGCTAAACCTCGTTAACATACTGAGTTTGCTTCTCTCTTACCCTCTCACTTTATATTTACTGCTACTTTATATTTTATTTATATTTTATATTGTGTATTTGATTTATAATTATTAATTTTTTAAATATAACCCAATTCACCTCCTCTTGTGTTAGTCATCTGAGTAACAAGAGAGTTTATTATTGTAAAGGCAAAAATTGGCTAGGATTAGATGACTAAATGATAAGATTTATCTTATCATTATTTGATTAAATTTAGATGAATGATAAGATTTATCTTATCATTATTTGATTAAATTTGGATGAATGTAAAATAAGTATTGATTTATATCTAAACAATGTTGAGTCTATCTAGAAGTGTTAGGAGTTATTTAGATAAGTCCCTGAAGTCAAAATCGAGTTCTGATAGCATTGCACTTATCCAGAAGAAATATGAACAGAGTTTAGTCTATATCAGAAGAAGTTAACACGAGATGTTAGCAGTCCGTCGGGATGCGTTTTCGCGTCTGTTGCTAACCGTCAGCAGAGTCCTACTGCAACTAGAACTCTTTTCAGACCTTCTATTTAAAGGGATTCGGTTTTGCATTTTTTCAAGGACTTCAAGTCACGAATTTTACAGAGGAGATTCTGAGTGTTTATGAGAGAAAATTCACTTGAGAATTTTTATGGGGTTTTTCATATCTTCTTAAGTGTGATCATGCTTTGAGTGTGAAGGAATATCGATTGGATTTCAGTCTCTGGAGTTCTAGAAGGGAAGTCAACATTTGAAAATCGCCAGAGGTTCTGGTTGCTACTGCGGTAGAAGACAAACGGGTTGTTTGTCTAGGCAAGTAAGAGAGTCGAATTGTAAAGGTTTTGTAATTGATTATTTCTTGTAATTGTTCTTCAAATAATAAGATTGACTTTCCTAGGTTTGGCTGTCCTGTAGGGTTTTACCTTTAAAGAGTTCTTTAAAGGGTTTCCTTTCGTAACCAATCGTTGTGTCTTGCAAGTTTGATTATTTATTTTAAAGTATTTGATTTGTTTCATAATCTTGATAATTGAGATCTAACTTATTTGTTCAAGGAAATTGGTAGACAATTTCGTGGTTTTACAGGGGTACGTTGGGAATTTCAATTGGCATCAGAGCGTGGTTCACTCATTCGAGTGTGATCCATGCCCTTGTAGATCATGTCAACGTCATTACGCATTCCACCATACTTCGATGGGAAAAACTATGCTTATTGAAAAGTTCGTACGAGGGTTTTTCTCAAGTCTTTAGATGAACGTGTATGGCATTTAGTTGAACAAGGATGGACTAAAGCTGAGACATCTATAGATGCTTGGACAAAAGATGAAATTAGCAATTGCAATTTGAATAGCAAAGGACTTAACGCTATTTTCATGGCGGTATCCTCCGAAAAATTTAAAAGAATCTCCATGTGTGAGATTGCTAAAGAAGCTTGGAATATTTTGGAGGTTACACATGAAGGCACAAGAATAGTAAAAAATTTAAAATTGCAAATGCTAACCTCAAAATTTGAAAAGATTAAGATATTGGAAGACGAAAATTTTAATAATTTTTATGCTAAACTGAATGATATTGTGAATTCCAGGTTTAATCTCGGCGAGAAGGTGGAGGATTCAAGGATCGTGAGGAAGATTCTAAGGTCTTTACCTGAAAGATTTCGACCCAAAGTTACCGCTATTGAAGGAAGTAAAGATCTTGATGTAATAAGGGTAGAAGAATTGGTAGGTTCTTTACAAACGTATGAATCTTCGCTTCCTCAAGCAATAAAAGGTAAGTCTATTGCCTTAAAAACTATAGAAGAAAATCAAGATGATTTTTCTGATGAAGAAAATCTTAACAATGAGGATATAGATCTTATAGTAAGAAAATTTAGAAAATTCATATTTAATAAAAAGTATAGTGGAAAGAAAAAAAGAGATAGAGAATTTTCTGTAAAGAAAAATTATTTTGAAAAATTGAATAAAGAAAAATCTGATAAAGTAAAATGTCATGAATGTTCTGGTTATGGTCATATAAGAATTGAATGTCCAAATTTCAAGAAAAGTAAAGGAAAAGCATTTAATGTTACACTTAGTGATAGTTCAGAATCTGAAATTTCAAGTTCATCATCTGATTATGACAATACTTTTGTGGTTTTTTATACTGTTGTTAATGATTTTTCTGATATTGAGCTAACAAAATTTGAAAGTGATGATGACAATAGCAATTCGAAGGTTGCTCTAGTTGTGGATGATCATGAGTTGAGTTTATAAAAAGCTTATAATGATGTGTGTGAAGAAGTGATCAAATTAAAGAAACTCAACAAGAAGCTGTACAAAAAATTCACTAATATGGAGAGTGAGAAAAATAATTTGTTTGAGGCATTCAAAATTTCTGATATTGAAATAGCAAGATTAAGGGATCAAAAAATTGCATTAGAAAAAGAGTTGGAAAAGGTTCAAGAAAAAACAGCAACACAAAAATTAGAAGAGATGTTGAGTATTCAAAAATCTAGTTGTGATCGCACGGGTTTGGAGTATATGACTTCCCAAGGTATGAAACTTAAAGACTCATCATCCACTGTCACCTCATCAAAAGATATCATTTTTGTTAAAGGAAGTCAAGATGAGGAAATTCCAAAGAAGGTCGTGTCTATAACTCATGTTCTAAGAGCCTCACATGATAGATCAATGACAAAGAAACCCAACCAAGGTAAGTCCAAAGGTAAGTTTATTCCTACTTGTCATTATTGTGGTGTTATTGGTCATATAAGGCCAAATTGCTTTAACTTAAATAAAGTGAAGAAAAATGGATGTGAAAGAAATCCGAAAAGAAAAAGAAATAGTCTAGAGAATCAAGTTTGCGATATGAATCAACAAATAAACTTTTTAAATCTCAAACTTGGTGAACTAGCAGATTTTTACTTTCAAAATAAAGAAAAAATCATACAAAGTAGTGTTGATGAAAAGAATAGGCCAAAATTTAAAGTAAAATGGGTGGTTAAAAAAGATGTCATGTTACATTAATTGATAGGACTATTTGCATGTTCTTGCATCCTTTATATTATTACATTAGCGTAGGACATGCATTTTATTTTTCTGTTTTGTTTTATGTTTCTGTTTTTCAGTTTTAAATAAGAAAAATATAATATAAAAAAATTATGGTTTGGTTCAAAACTTTTCTTTAAGGAAAATGCATACTTGATATGTCAAAGTTTGAGCATTTGTGTTCTCACATAATAAATTTTTGAACCTATGCATCTTTCTATTTTGTGCGATTCACTTTGTGCATACTAACTCTATAAATTATCTTAGCAAAGTTCATTTTCAATGCACAGTGAGAAACTTATATGTATGTCTTTTATAATTAAAGTTCACATCTTTTAATGAGATGCTCATCAAAAAGAGAGTTCATACCTTGAATTGACTAATACTAGTTGAATTTAGTACATCAATAAAGATCTTTCCTCTTGCCAAATACAAAGAGTTGATCCATATAGAAAAAGTCGATGTTAATTTATTGCGAAAAAAGACAAACACCCTACACGGATCTATCTCCTTAAGTTCTTATATAAAGAATCGTTGCTCTAATCATTGTGGAAAAAGATAAGCAACAAAAATGGACATAAAAAAAAGGATTGTGCAAACTAGTATTTGGAGGAGATGCTTATATATCTAGGCCCTAGCATAAAGTTTGACTTTTAAGGTGAAGCAACAAACTCTTGTGAGCATCTATAAGAAGCAATCTTTCAAGAATAAAGGTATCAAAAGAATATATTGAAGAAAGGAGTTCATAAAAATGCTATGTCATAAGTATACTCACTCACACACTCACATGAACTTTGACATTGATGATCTTATGAGGAATGAACATCCATAGTGATTGTTGCAAATAAAAAGGTGTACTTTATTGAATTTGTTTTGTAAGTTACACTATGTTTGAACTAAGATGCATTTAAGCATGTTACTTGCCCTATTGCTTTATATAAAAAAATTATCTTTTTTTGTTATTTTTTTTCTAATCTCTGTTTATTTTGGTTTCTATAAAATAAATACAAAAATAAAAATATAAAGTTTTTTTTGGTTTGTTTGTGATATGAGCCTAAATCTGTATTTTTGGTCACATATGCTGATGTTGCAGTAGTCCCATTGGGACTCTTTTTCTTCGGGCACGTGCCTAGGCACATGGCACTTATATGCCTTATGTTTTTTTCTTTCTTGTGTCTCATACATGCGCCGACCTCCCACCCCCCTTTCTCTCTTATTTTGTACGGCATCCAGCTCACTCACACATTTCCTCCTCTTTTGAGACCCAACCAAATCCTTGATTCACTCATATCACTAGTTAGACTTTTGGAATTCTGAAGATCATCCAGTTCTACTCATCTTTGCATCCTAATCAAGGTAAGGCTAATGTGATTTTCGGACTTCTGAAATTTCTAGGGTTGATGTATATTTCAGCCGATTTATGAGGGGCTATTCATTATATGTGATTGGGTTGCGTTGAAATCACTATGGTTGCTCAGTTGAGCATTTTGTTTGCATGTATTGAGGACGGTTTTTGAGTGGGTCCTTAACCTTTGTCATTCGATTTTCATGGAATGCCCACTAAGTGTTTGTTTTTTGTCTCAACCAAGTTGTCTCAATCATTTGCTCATTGTTTAAACATATATTTATGCTCATACATCATGTGCATTTAATCCATGAAAAATTGAGACACATGTGAGTTGTTCATCATGTCTTTCTTAGTATCTTCATCTTAGCTCACATAAGTAATATTTATTCTATTTTGTGTCTTGTCAGATTAGTGACAAAAAGGGAGAGATAAACAAATTGGAATATCTTGATATTGTGAAATTTAGGGGGAGTTTGAGTAAATGGGAGTTTAATGAATTTGCTGAAAATATTGAGGAGGAGCAGTAGAATATTGAGGGGGAGAACTAAGTATTAAACATGGTTATTGGTGATGACTAGAACACTTTTTTTTTGTAGGTTTACATTACATCTAACCTTTGATTATTATTGAGACTAGTTTCAAAAAATGTTCTATGTTATTTCTTATCATTACTGTATTAAGATATTTTTCACGAGATCTTGGTATGCTAGTTGTTTTTGTTTTAGGTACACACTAAATTCATCAAGTTGGTTTTGTGACCTATCAACCAAAGGGAAGATTGTATATACAAGACATTCATCAAGTTGGTTTTGTCACCAATCCGCCAAAGGGGGAGATTGTAAAGGGAAAAATTTTGCTAGGATTAGATGACTAAATGATAAGATTTATCTTATCATTATTTGATTAAATTTGGATGAATGATAAGATTTATTTTATCATTATTTGATTAAATTTGGATGAATGTAAAATAAGTATTGATTTATATCTAAACAATGTTGAGTCTATCTAGAAGTGTTAGGAGTTGTTTAGATAAGTCCCTGAAGTCAAAATCGAGTTCTGATAGCATTGTACTTATCCAGAAGAAATCTAAACAGAGTTTAGTCTATATCAGAAGAAGTTATCACGAAATATTAGCAGTCTGTCGAGATGCATTTTCGCATCTGTTGCTAACAGTCAGCAGAGTCCTACTGCAACTAGAACTCTTTTCAGACCTTCTATTTAAAGGGATTCGGTTTTATATTTCTTCAAGGACTTCAAGCCACGAATTTTACAGAGGAAATTCTGAGTGTTTATGAGAGAAAATTCACTTGAGAATTTTCATGGGGTTTTTCATATCTTTTTGAGTGTGATCGTGCTTTGAGTGTGAAGGAACATCGATTGGATTTCAGCCTCTGGAGTTCCAGAAGGAAAGTCAACATTTGAAAATCGCCAGAAGTTCTGGCTGCTACTGCAGTAGAAGACAAACGGGTCATTTGTCTAGGCAAGTAAGAGAGTCGAATTGCAAAGGTTTTATAATTGATAATTTCTTGTAATTGTTCTTCAAATAATAAGATTGACTTTCCTAGGTTTGGCTGCCCTGTAGGGTTTTACTTTTAAAGAGTTCTTTAAAGGGTTTCTCTTCGTAACCAATCGTTGTGTCTTGCAAGTTTGATTATTTATTTTAAATTATTTGATTTGTTTCATAATCTTGATAATTGAGATCTAACTTATTGTTCAAGAAAATTGGTAGACAATTTTGTGGTTTTACAGGAGTACCTTGGGAATTTCAGTTAAGATACATCCAAAAGCAAAAACGATAGAATCCTTCCTTTTATAATGTTGTACAATTAGATGCTGCAAAGCAGATAACAAATATTTTTTGGGCAAATGCCCAAATGATTGTTGATTATAATTTATTTGGTGATCATGTAGTTTCTTTCGATATGACATATAGGACTAACAAGGAATATCGACCACTTACAATGTTTGTTGGGTTTAATTATCACAGAGAGACTGCTATATTTGGTGCCGCACTTCTTTATGACAAGACCATAGAGTCATTTAAATGGTTGTTTGGAACTTTCTTTGAAGCAATGTCAGGAAAGAAACCAAAGACAATATTTACTGATCAAGATCCAACAATGAAAAAAGCCATCTCAATGGTAATGCCAAGTACCTATCATCGGCTGTGTAAGTGGCATTTAATGCAAAATGCTATGAAACATGTTGGTCATTTATTAAGAAGTGAGAGTGGCTTTAGAATTGACCTTAGTGCATGTTTTAAAATTTATGAAGATGAAGAAGTGTTATTCACTGCTTGGGATTCTATGCTTCATATTACAATGTATGTGACAATTCTTGGCTACAACATTTGTTTGAATTGAAAGAAAAATGGGCAAAAGCAGATGTGAAGATGTCATTTTTTGCAAGAATGACTTCCACACAATTAAGTGAAAGTTTGAACTCTGATCTAAATGATTATTTATAGTCAGATTATGATATTGTAAAATTCTTCACACATTTTGAAAGGTTAGTCAATGCTAAATGCTACAAAGAGTTGCAAGCAAAGTACAACTTGAGGCAAAAGTTACCAAAAGTTAAGATTGCATCACCTATGTTGATGCAAGCAGCGAATGCATACACTTCTCAATTATTTTTGAAATTTCAAAAGCAATATGAAGAGTTTCAAGGAGCTTTTGTTAAAGAGCGTAGTGAAAGAGATTCGTCTCATGAATATGTAGTCTCAATACATGGGAAGCCTAAAGATCGTAGAGTCATATGGAATTCATTGGAAAACAATGTTTCATGCAGTTGTAGGAAGTTTGAAAGGTGTGGGATTTTGTGTAGTCATGCTTTAAAATTTCTTAATATTATGGATATTAAAGTACTTCTAGAAAAATACATCCTTAAGAGATGGACAAAAGAAGCAAAAATTGAGTGTGTGCAAGACTTCAATGGATATGGTATCATAACAAACTCTAATTTGGAAGTCACAACTCGATATAAGTCTTTGTGCCCCTTGAATGTCAAGCTTATTAGTTGGGCAGCTGAATGTGAAGAAGCATACATGTTAATATTGGGAAATTATAATGAGTTGAGTGGAAAGATTGAAGATATATTCAGAAAAAAATATGATATTTGCCAAATTGAAGATTCTCAACAACATTCATTAGAGGACATTACAACCAGTGTTAAGGGTCTTAAAAAAAAGTAGGGTTATAAAGGAAGACGTTGATACAAAAGTTGCCTCACAAGAAGAAAAAAATTAGCAGCCACCGTCCCTCACAAGAAAATCAGTGTACCCTTTATGCTAAAAGAAAAATAAAATAAAATAAAATAAAAAGTAAGAACGGCCAACCTCAGCATGAAAATAAACATTTACAAGTACTTTAAATTTATATTTGTCCTTTATCATATAATCTTAATTTAGTGATTGTAAACATGAAATTTGATCAGAGTATAACTTTATCTATGCAAGTTAGTGGAGTTGATAGTTCCAATCCATTGTTTCCATGTCATCCATACCAGGTATTAATCATCGCACTTCTCTTTTTCTATTTTCATTCGAGGTGATTTTACGAGTAAATGAAATTTTATTATGTAACTGATCATGAGTAAATGAAATAAGATTCTTATATACCTGATTCTACAAATCTCAATATTTATCCTTCATTACTATACCAGGTACCCTTAAGAAAACCAACATTATTTTATTTTATTTTGTTAGTATTGCGTAATTTTTTATGTTACCCAAACTAACAATATTATCTTCATCTTCATTGAATAATTACAACTTTGTGGAATCTAATTTGGAATATTACATGATACTATGAGTAAATCATATTCTCATGCAAGTATAAATGTTCAAGACACGAGTATCTGGGACTTCTTCCAAAATTAAGTTATGTTTCACCATATTATTTCCTCCCAGAAATATGTTTACAATATATGGTTATGCTTGGTTCAATGATACAAAGAAGTAGTTTTGAGGCTATTTTTTGCATATTGGCAAAAATATCGAGTATTTGTGCATTGATGCACAAGTTTTACATATGTACTGTTTATGAACTGCATTCTCAAAAGCCAAACTTGATAAATATAACTATTAATTACACCTTTGAGAGTAACATGTCATCTATCAACATTATATCACAAACTAGAATAAGATATCTCGCTTCACATTTTAAGAGTACTTTTTAAAAACACTTGTCCTACAGTTTCAACTAGATTCACAAAAGCAATAGACTATTTCATAAATAACACCAGATTACAAATAACACCAGATATCTCACTTCACATTTATCAATCTACAATTTTGCAGTTAGTTCTTGCCAATGTTCCAAATGAGTTTTGGTGGCCGGCATATAAGAAAAATATGAGATATCTATTCAGTCATAGTGGCCAGTGTATGGAAAAAATATGGAGATATATACATGACATTGGTTCTTGTTAGTGTTCCAATGTTTCAAGTTTTTGCTCCTCTGTCAAGACAAAAATTGGCTAAGATTAGATGACTAAATGATAAGTTTTATCTTATCATTATTTGATTAAATTTGGATGAATATAAAATAAGAGATAACTTTATCTTTAACAACATTGAGCTTATCTAGAAGTTAATAAGGTTGTTTAGATAAGTCAGTTAGAGGATTTTCGAATTCATAAGAGTCTGCAATTATCAAAACCTGAAACTGAACACAGATAAGAAACTACAATGAAGAGTTATAGCGAAATATCAGCAACCCGTCAGGAAACGTTCTCGTGATTGTTTCTACCCGTCAGTATAGTCCTACTGTGACTAGAACTCTTTCCAGAATTTCTATTTAAATGGATTCAGTTTTGTATCTCAGTAAGGAATTTGAGCCACGAATTTTAGAGAGTATATTCTGAGCATTTATGAGAGAAATTTTCCTGAGAATTTTCATTGAGTTTTTCATCTTTTCTTGATTGTGATCATACTTTGAGTGTGAATGAACATACTTTGAGTGTGAATGAATATCGATTGAATTTCAACCTCTGAAGTTCTAAAAGGGAAGTCAATACTTGAAGATCGCCAGAGGTTCTTACTGCTACTGCAATAGAAAACAAACAGGTTTTTTGTCTAGGCAAGTAAGAGAGTAGAATTGCAAAGATTTTGTAATTGATGATTGCTTGTAATTGTTTTTCAAATAATAAGATTGACTTTCCTGGGTTTGGCTGCCCCGTAGGATTTTACCTTCAAAGAGTTCTTTAAAGGGTTTCCTTTCGTAATCAATCGTTGTGTCTTATAAAGTTGATTATTTATTTTAAAGTATTTAATTCGTTTTATATTCTTGATAATTGAGATCTAACCTATTTTTTCAAGGAAATTGGTAAACAATTTTGTAATTTTACAAGGGGATGTTAGGAATTTCAATTGGTATCAGAGCGTGATTCACTCATTCGAGTGTAATTCGTGCCCTTGTAAATCATGTCGATATCATTATACGTTCTACCATACTTTGATGGGAAAAACTATGTTTATTGAAAAGTTCGTATGAGGGCTTTTCTCAAGTCTTTGAATGAACGTGTATGGCATTCAGTTGAACGAGGATGAACTAAATCCGAGTCATCTATAGATGCTTGGACAAAAGATAAAATCAGTAATTGCAATTTGAATAGCAAAGGACTTAACGCCATTTTCATGGCGGTATCCCCCGAAAAATTTAAAAGAATTTCCATGTGTGAGATTACTAAAGAAATTTGGGATATTTTGAAGGTTACACATGAAGGCACAAGACTAGTAAAAAATTTGAAATTGCAGATGCTAACCTCAAAATTTGAAGAGATTAAGATGTTGGAAGACGAAAATTTTAATGATTTTTATGCTAAACTTAATGATATTGTGAATTTCATATTTAATTTTGGCAAGAAAGTGGAGGATTCAAGGATCATGAGGAAGATCCTAAGGTCCTTACCTAAAAGATTTTGACATAAAGTTATCGCCATTGAAGAAAGTAAAGATCTCGATGTAATAAGGGTAGAAAAACTGGTAAGTTCTTTACAAATGTTTGAATCTCCGCTTCATCAAGCAAGAAAATGTAAATTGCCTTAAAAATTATAGAAGAAAATTATGAGGATTTTTCTGATGAAGAAAGTCTAAATGATGAGGAGATTACTTTGCTTGCGAAAAAATTCAAAAAATTTATGTTTAATAAAAAGGAGAGTGGTAAACAAAAACGAGAAAAAAATATTTTTGTTAAGAAAAACGAATCTGAAATTGGAAGAAAGAAAAAACTGAGAAAAATGATAAGTTACAGTGTCATAAATGTTCTGGGTATGGTCATATAAGAATTGAGTGTCCAAATTTTAAAAAAAATAAAGGAAAAACGTTGAATGTCACACTTAATGATAGTTCAGATTCTGAAAGTTCAAACTCATTTTTTGATAGTGAAAAATATTTTATGGCTTTCTGTACTATTATGAATAATTTTCTTGAAATTACACTAACAAAATCTGAAAGTAGTTGTGATTACAATGATTCGGATGTATTACTTATTGATACTGATCAAGAACTGAGTTTACAGGAAGCTTACAATGATGTGTGTGAAGAAGTGGTCAAATTAAAGAAACTCAAAAAGAAGTTGTACAAAAAATTCACTAATATAGAGAGTGAAAAAAATAACCTGTCTGAGGTATCAAAAATTTCTGATATTGAAATAGCAAGATTAAGGAATCAAAAAATTGCACTAGAAAAAGAATTAGAAAAGGTTCAAGAAAAAACAACAACACAAAAATTAAAAGAGATATTGAATGTTCAAAAGATGAGTAGTGATAGAACTGGCCTAGGGTACATGACTTTAAAGGAGAAATAAAAACTGGTCTCATCATCCGCTACCACAACTTTCAAAGGTATTGTTTTTGTTAAAGGAAGTCAAGGTAAGAGTTTTCGAAATTATGCTGAATCTAAGCCAGTTTATTCAAAAAATTTGCATGGTAAATTTATTCTTACTTATCATTATTGTGGTGTTGTTGGCCATATAAGGCCAAATTGCTTTAACTTGAATAAAATGAAGAAAAATAGATGTGAAAGAAATCCAAAAAAGAAATGAAATAATTTAGAGAATCAAGTTTGTAATATAAGTCAACAAATCAATTTTTTAAGTCTTAAAATTGATGAACCAGCAAATTTTTACTTTAAAAAAAAAAAGAAAATATCATACAAAATGATGTTGATAAAAAGAATGAGCCAAAATTTAAAGCAAAGTGGGTGGTCAAAAAAGATGTCATGTCACATTAATTAATAGAACTACTTGCATGTTCTTGCATTCTTTATATTATTGTATTAGTTTAGGACATGCATTTCATTTTTCTGTTTTGCTTTATATTTTTGTTTTTCAGTTCTAAATAAAAAAATATATATAATATAAAAAAATTTTCTGGTCTGGTTCAAAGTTTTTTTTTAAAGAAAGTGCATGCTTGATATGTCAAAGTTTAAGCACTTGTATTCTCACATGGTAAATTCTTGAGCCTATGCATCTCTCTCCTTTGTGCAATTCACTTTATGCATATTAACCCTATGAGTCATCTTGGTAAAGTTCATTTTCAATACACAGTGAGGAACTTGTATGTATGCATATTATTATTGAAATTTATATTGGTTATTAATATACTCATCATAGAGGGAGTTCATGTCTTAAATTGACTAATACTAGTTGAACCTAATACATTTATAAAGAGTTCTCCATTTGCCAAACACAAAGAATTGTTCCATATAGAAAAATTCGGTGTTAAATAAATGGAAAAAAGACTAACACCCTACACATATCTATCTCTTTAAGTACTTATAGAAATAATCGTTGTTCTAATCATTGTAGAAAAAGATGAACAACAAAAATAGACATAAAAATAGGGGTTGTGCAAACTAGTGTTTGGAAGAGATGCTCATGTATCTAGACCCTAGTATAAAGTTTGACTTTTGATGTGAGTGACAATCTCTTGGAAGCATCCATAAGAAAAAAATACTTGTAGATAATATTATAAAAATATATTAAAAAAATAAAGAGTTGCTACCTTATATAAGTTTACTCACTCACACACTCACATAAACTTTGACATTGATGATCTTATGAGGAGTGAACATCCATAGTGATTGTTGCAAATAAGAATGTGTATTCTATTAAATTTGTTTTGTGAGTTACATTATGTTTGAATTAAGATGCATCTAGACATGTTACTTGTCCTATTGCTTATTTATATATTTATATTAAAAAATACATATATAATAAATACAAAAATATAAATATAATTTTTTTTTTTCAGTCAAGATGGTGTATTGTGTTTTTATTTTGAAACAAATTGTATAAGTCCCAATGGGACATTTTGGTCTATCACGTGCACGGGAGAGTCAAGCCTTAAAGACTTAAACCCATCTCCTGCATCTTTCATTTGTTTCCAGCCCCTGTAACTAAGCACTTCTCGATACCTATTTTCACGGTCTCTTGCTCCTTCACGCAAGATCCATTTCATGGTATCCCGTTCATTTTCCTCTCTTCATTTTCCATCATCAATGTAAGTATACTTGAATTCACTAATTTTTTTTCTTTTTCCAGTTTCATGTTCGGCGTATGGATAGATGAAATATGTGTGGATGGTTTTGATTTTAAGAAGCATTGGGCTGTTTTGTTGAGCTAAGTTGCCCGTAAATGGGTTTTTTTTTTTGTTATATCTACTCTATGCATGTACTGAGGACGATTTTTGAGTGGGTTCTTGGCCTTTGTCATTCGGTTTTCATGGAATGTCCACCAAGTGTTTTTTTTTTTGGCTCAACCAAGTTGTCTCAATCATTTGCTCATTGTTTAACATACATTTATACTCATATATCATGTGCATTTAATTCATGAAAACTTGATATACATGAGAGTTATTCATCACGTCTTTTTTAGTGTCTTCATCTTGGCAAACATAAGTGATGTTTAGTCTATTTTGTGTCTTGTCAGATTAGTGATAAAAAGGGAGAGTATTGGAAAAGCAAATTGGAATATTTTGATATTGTGAAATTTAGAGGGAGTTTAATGAATTTACTGAAAATAAAAAGGGGGAGTAGCAGAATATTGAGGGGGAGAACTAAGTATTGAACATGGTTATTGATGATGACTAGAACACTTTTTTTGTAGGTTTACATTACATCTAACCTTTGATTATTATTGAGACTAGTTTCAAGGAATGTTCTATGTCATTTCTTCTCATTACTGTATTAAGATTTTCTTCATAAGATCTTGGTCTGCTAGTTATTTTTGTCTTAGGTACACACTACATTCATCAAGTTAGTTTTGTAATCGATCTGCCAAAGGAGAAGATTGTAGATGCAAGACATTCATCAAGTTAGTTTTGTCATCAATCTGCCAAAGAGAGAGATTGTAAAGGCAAAAATTGGTTAGGATTAGATGATTAAATGATAAGGTTTATTTTATCATTATTTAATTAAATTTAGATGAATGTAAAATAAGATATGACTTTGTCTTTAACAACATTGAGTTTATCTAGAAGTTTATAAGGTTGTTTAGATAAGTCAATTACATGATTTTCGAATTCATAAGAGTATGCAATTATCAAGACCCGAAGCTGAACACAAATAAGAAACTACAGTGAAGAGTTATCGCGAAATGTTAGCAACCCGTTAAGAAACGTTCTCGGGACTGTCTCTACCCGTCAGCATAGTCCTACTGTGACTAGAACTCTTTCCAGACTTTCTATTTAAAGGGATTCAGTTTTGTATCTCAGTAAGGAGTTTGAGCCACAAATTTTAGAGAGTATATTCTGAGCATTTATAAGAAAAAATTCAATTGAGAATTTTCATTAAGTTTTTCATCTCTTCTTGAGTGTGATCATGCTTTGAGTGTGAATGAACATCGATTGGATTTCAGCCTCTAGAGTTCCAGAAGGGAAGTCAACACTTGAAGATCGCCAGAGGTTTTGGCTGGTACTGCGGTAGAAGACAAATGGGTCATTTGTCTATGCAAGTAAGAGAGTAGAATTGCAAAGGTTTTGTAATTGATGATTGCTTGTAATGGTTTTTCAAATAATAAAATTGACTTTCCTGAGTTTAGTTGTCCCGTAGGGTTTTACTTTTAAAGAGCTCTTTAAAGGGTTTCTCTTCATAACCAATTCTTGTATCTTACAAAGTTGATTATTTATTTTAAAGTATTTGATTCATTTTATAATTTTAATAATTGAGATCTAACCTATTTGTTCAAAGAAATTGGTAGATAATTTTGTAATTTTACAGGAATACGTTAAAAATTTCATCCTCATTCTTCTCTGTGCGAGCAAGTAATTTATTAGAAAGGAAAAATGATTTTTATGAGTATATGTCAAATGAGTTCGGCTAAGAAAAATAATAAATATATACATACATATATATATATATATATATATATATGTTTAGTGGCCAGCGTATCCAAACTTTTCACATTCTCATACCAAAAAGGAATATATCAACATAACATCAATTTGACAACCTTTACACAACGTCGGTTTACTTAACAGGAGATTTCCTGTTCTAAAGGTAATAGGACCCAAGTTGAACCCGATCTAGCATTACACGCATTTACAAAATTATGAGAAACTATTGATAGTCTCCAAGAATACCAACTTCATTCAAAAGGCACTTATTTGATCATTAGCCCGCAAAGAACTAAATGGATGTGAATGATTTAAGGATAACTTAGGGTGCAATTATTATTGAAATTGGACCGCATCTCGTTATTATTGACTTTAAACCGGCCTCCCCGATCATTGAACCAATAATTATACTGCAACTATTTGCTAATTACGTATAATATGTACGTGTATATATATATATATACATATGAAAAATATTTTATCCACAGAAGTTATATAAATGTAAGTTTATAAATTGATATAGTATATTAGATTGTTAAGATATTTTTACTATAAAGTAGATCTAACGGATCACACAAAGTTAAGTTAATTTGTGAGTTCATTTTTATGTAATCTTTTTGTGACTATAACACTTAATATATATATATATATATATATGACATGTGCTCTTTTAAATTTTTAATTTCAATATGTATAATTTAGATACCATGCAATTTATTTATTTATCTATTTATTTTGAATTCACAGCATAGCTAAACTAGTAACTTAACTACATTGACTTAAAAAAAAAAAGAAAAAGAAATATTAAGTGCACCAATGGTGTATTTTATGTTTTTTTAATATTATTTAAATAAAAAACACTAAATTTACTAATCGGTGCACACCACTCCCTCTTAAAAAAGAGTAATGCTAATTGTTTACCGACCATGCACACCCACGGTTCCAGCTACACCATCCAAAATCACAAATAGTAGGTTTCGAAAATCACTAGTCACCATCACAGGCCAACCGTGACCTTCACGCCCAACACACACACACTAACTCTCTATCTCTGTGTCTTTCTCTCACTGTCCAGACCGGCCAGGGTTTTGAAAATTGCTAATTACCACCACAGGCCAACGGTGATTTGCGAAAGAGATAGAGAGGAAAAAAAAAGAGTAGAGCGACTTACTTATGGCACCAGTGTGGACGGTGGTGATCAGATTTGGGTTTAAAATTCTAGGGGTGAGACGAGGTGAGGTACTGCCATGCGTCATGCATATAAAATTTTTCAAAGTCTAACAAAAATCTTAACTTCAACTATTTTATTACAAGTAATGATACCCACACAACATATTTTATAATACATATTGTAAAATAAGAATATTTTGATAAAATAATGTTAATTTTATAAGGTAGTATACAAACATACCTTATAAGGTTGTTTACAACATATTTCACAATACATGTTGGACCACTTCTCTTATTATTGACTTTAAACCGGCTTCCCCTATCGTTAGACCAATAATTACACTGCAACTATTTGCTAATTATGTATAATATGTGTGTGTGTATATATATATATATATATATATATATTTATGAGAAATACTTAAAGATTATATAAAAATAAATTTATAAATTAATGTGGTTTGATGTAATATTTTAGATTGTAAAATTATTTTTATTATAAAGTAGATCTAATACATCATATGAAATCAAGTCAATTTATGGATTCACTTTTATGTAATCATTTTATGACTGTAATACTTACATATATATACATGATATGTGCTTTTTAGAATTTTAATTTCAATAGGTATAATTTAGATACCATGCAATATTTTTTTGTTTTTTATTTATTTTGAATCCACTCCTTATATTACTAAAATGATGTAACTTTTATAAGGTAATATACAAAAATACCCAATAAGGTTGTTTAAAATATATTTCACAATACATATTGGACCACTTCTCGGTATTATTGATTAAACATTACAAGAAAATGGTCACTTGCGGCGATTTTAGTATTGTTGGAAATAAAATTGATACAATAAGTCATCAATTCTAATGATTTTTTTGTCACCGCAGACTTTTAAAATAAAGTTTTAAAATTGGTCTTTTGCAATAATTTTTTTAATTTTTGCGGCAAAATCGAGACATGTCAACAAAACAATATAAGTGTCTATTGCGAAATAGACGTGGTAGATAGAATCATAGGATACTTGGCATGCCTTAGCATTGATATGTATAAGAATAAATCGGGTTGTGCGTACTTCCAAGGCTGCGTTTTTATTGTTGGTCTACAAGGGAATAGAAGTCATCTTCGTCTTTGAATCTCTCCGTTGGGAGTTTCAAGTTTCAATAGACAAACATGAATTTCTTGAGCAGTATCATATATCTTTGCCTTGCCTGGACACCGATCCAAACCTTCCGAATGTTTACAAGAAGCAAAGCAATTCCCAGAAACCTTCCACCTGGTCCTAAACATTTTCCAGTAATAGGAAACCTCTTCGATCTCGCTGTTGACAAACCCAAAATAAACTTCCAAAAAAAAAAAAATAAGAACTCTAAAAATCCAAAAAAAAATTCTGGCCCTCTACATAATCTTGTCGGTTTGGATTCTAATAATTCCAAAATCTTAAATTCAACAATACGTCCAAAATTAAGCCGAACATAACTCCCCTAGTCAAGGATAGTAATATTTGCTATATTTTCGAATGAAAAATATTTATAAAAATAAATTTATAGACTGATATAACTTAACGTAATACGTTAAATTATAAAATTACTTTTATTATTAAATAGATCTAACAAATTTTATAAAATTATATCAATTTATAAATTTATTTTAAATATTCTCTTTATACTTTAGCAATTCTCTTTTCAAATTCCATCCGCATAGGTTTCTTTTTTAAAATAAGGATTAGGGTAGGGTGCAATTATTACTGAGATTGGGCCACATCTATTTTTCATTGACTTTAAACCGGCCTCCCCTAACTTTATCCTTCATCTTATCCATCTTAAATACAATACAACTAATTACTAATTATTTATATTATATATAAAAAAAATACAATTTATAATTTTTATTTATATAAAAATACATATTAACATATAAGTTGTTAATAGGATGAAAAATTTAAAATTTAAATTTAAAAAAATTGATAAAATAAATCTTATAGGTAAAATTATAAATATATATAACATTATTCTTTTTATTTATTTTGAAGTCACAGAAAAATTAAGCGTAGCCAAACTAGTAAATTAAAACAAACATTGACTTTAGTTATGTGATGGAAATGGAGCCACGTCAACAAAACAATATAAATGTCTCTTTCTAAAGAATAAAAGCCCCAAAGAGTCAATTCGGCTTGCCATAGCATCCATATATATGTAGAGGTTAGACAATTGTGTACTTCCGAGCTGTGTTTTTACGGTTGGTTTTCTAAGGAATAGAAGTCATCCATCCAGCCAAATGTTTGGTCCCATTTGAACAAATATCTATTTCACTGATTAATTATATAAAATTTGATATTTAAGAATTCTTTTATTGTTGAAAAGTTAAGTTTCACATGTCTCTCTAATGCCTTGAACATGCAGTTGTTTAATTAAGTTGCTTTGGTTTCCTTTCTCAAAATTTTTTTAGAATTACTTTTGACCACTCTGCAGAGGGTTTTAGGAGTTGTTAACTTGTAATAGATGCTTATTACCTATAAAAAAAACTTGTTATGGATGCTCTTTGCCTCCCTTTTATGATACTAATGTTCTTTTAATTTCCTCTTTACTTCTAGATATATATAATGGTAGAGCCCAAGAGTTAGAGAACAATGAGATGCACATTCCTTTATCTTAATCTGTGATGAGTTGATATCATTCTGCTTGCTTTTAGATTTACTGATTTTATAATTCATATATTGTAATTTAGTATTTTGTAATGTAAAATATAAATAACAAATAATATAATATGTAGTGGGTTGTATTCTGATGCATGCATACTTGCATAGATGAATATTGGAAATATTTTTTAGTTTTATATGCATTTTTGTTGCGAGTCAAATTAAGTGAAACTTTGATACAGGAGTAGATAATATTTTTCAACCCTCTAAATTACACAATCAAATATCTTCATTTTCATTTTTTTTTTTTTACAAAAAAAGCAAAGCTACTGTAATTATAGGATATAAAAAAGTACACAATTATAGATTATGCAAGCATCGCATACTACTTTTGAAAAAGAGTTGGGTACCATTAAAAATATTAAATTTTTCTGTAGATCTTATATTTACTCTTTTTTATCAAAAAGAGTATACGACGTTTACACAATCTATAACTGCAAATTTCACTGCTCTTCACCAAGTTCGCCAAATGCAGACTGGCAAGCCGAATCCCAATTCATATCTTTCAGATAGTTAAGAAAATCAAAGCAGTTTCTACAGTTCATCGTTGAACCCAGAATAACATTTCAGTCAAATGCGCGCATCTGAAAATTATTACATGGACTCGCAATGTCATTTCCCCGAAGAAATTGAATTCAAGCGAGCTTTTTATGATGGAGCCAGAAATGAGCTTTTTATGATTCCGGGGAAAGGCAACTCCAATACTGTATCATAGCTGCATTTGCTGCACGGGAAGTCGTCATACATTTGAAGACTTGAAGTCTCATTGATTACAAGGAGCCAAAACAGTATAGAACCTTGAACTTAAAAACGGATACAAACTTAGATCTGATAGTCACAAAGAATACAAACTTCATTCAAAAGGCATTTTTCTGCGTATTTGATCATTAGTCCGCAAAGAACTAAATGGATGTGAATGGCAAATAGGGGTGAGCCAGCTGCAAATTGACACCAAAGTCACGCCCCTCTTGTTTCATCCCATTTTTAGAATTCGGATCAAGACTCACTCTTGTTTCCTATGCGCATTGTTTGAGACAATATAACCGCATTCATCTGCATTTGCTAAAGTTCTAAAAGACAAAGGGCAATCGTCTATTAATCTTGAGAGTATCAAAGTCAACTTTCTAGACAGCTTGTTGAACTTCTGTCATGATTCCAGGATTTTCGAGTAGCCGGCCTGGCATTCCCAATTCCAGTGTCATTGATGTTATACCAGCTCCTGCAGCAAATAGGTGCTGTGACAGACTTCAAGGTGTGACCCATGTAACTAGATCACAGAGTAAGAGAGGACTGCGGACAAGAAATCAATTAGGTGCAAAGTCAATGCCTCAGAGTCATGCATTTAGTCTAATCAGGCTTAATGAGTCTGTACCCCGTGCGGCAGTCGTATTTTACTCTTTCCATCCCTTTGTAGGTGGCACTTCTACTTGTAGCTTGATCACAAAGGTAAGACAATGACTGCAGCCATGATTGCGTGTGACATCTCCAGACTCTGCAACCTGTGAATATAGCTGATTGAGAACCCATATTCTGGCCATCTTTGGATAGCTGGACGACCAGCTGTGCCAACAACTTCATCAAGTGTGGTAGCACCTGGACAAATAAGTAAATGCAAACAATAAATAAGTGTCTTTTCTCTCAAACAATATCAATATTTGTATCTTTTCAACTTTCTAAAGAAGAGTCTCTTGTACGCATCTTGCACGCTTTAATTGTGTCTTTTGCACTTTTGAATAAATTATTACTTTTTGATAGGTGCTTTTTAATAAAATTCATCACTATACATACAAGAACATGGAGAACAGAAATTCAGAAAAGATGCTGGGAGTTATTTTCTACATCTTCTATCTCAAGCACATTCAATAGATATTAAGTCAATTGATAACTTTAGCTGAAATATATAGAATAATGGGGACACAAACAAAATTGAAGGGACTGACTTTTCACAGTGTAGAAAGATATGGAGGGAATTGACACAAGAAGTTAATGAGTTTTAAGTGTCGTTAACTAAATAAATATAACCTGTATATCAACAAGGGAGATAAGCCGTAGAAGCAACTCTAGAATTTTCTTGCAAGGCTCCGACTCTCCATGCCAGTTCTTCCCCATAACAGTCTCTTGAGAGAAGATGTCACCGCATTGTGTGTTGGCTTTTTCCACAAGACTGTGGACGCAACAAAATGGCTGGACTTCCAGCAGGAAGATAATGAACCAAGGCTGCAACTCCTGAAGCCATACCCTCAAAAGGAGTGATGCCGGTTTATCCCTACATTACATCAAAGTTATTATCCAATCTTTTGCTGGCAAGTTCACGATATGCTTTCAGTAGGTTTTGTTACCAATAAAGATCTCTGCATGTAATAGAAAGCAAGCTGCTCCTTTAATGATACTCTTTCATCCTGATCAGAATCCTTCCCTGAAGATATGAATGCTGAAAACATGGAATGTGATGATCTAGCTACTTTTCCATTTGGATTTCCCATATGTCTAATTGCATTTGATAAGGAAGTAAAATGTTCACCATGATCTAGAATGCTGAGGTTCTCGTAAAATTTGATTGTTTACTTCAAGGATACAGAAACATAGTCGGAGCTACCACCTTCCTAAGTACAAAAATAGGCACATTAAAAAAATTTGATTGTTTACTTCAAGGATACAGAAACATAGTCGGAGCTACCACCTTCCTCAGTACAAAAATAGGCACATTATCAATGCAAGTTGGAATGACACGTAGGTAAAACAAAATGCAAGCAGTTTGCACACCATCCTTGTACCATACATATTCCATCTTCTGAGAGGAGGAGAAATCTACAAAACAACAATTCAAATCTTAGCACGGATACCAAGTAAAGGGAGAGAGACAAAAAGAGGGTGGGGATCATTAGGGACCTTGAAATGGCAGATATAAAGTTAAACATGAAAACTACAGTTTAAATGGCGTATAATCCATACCTGGTCCATTTGCCAAGTCCGTGTAAGAAGGCATAGATTCCACAAAAGAGACTATAGCAGATTCATTCTCCTGAACACTCCCTACAACCCCTCAAATTGTATCCATATACTCTGGTAAAAGAATGCGGCGGAAGTACTCTAGACAAGAAAATGAAACTAATATGCGTACTGATATGTCCTTGTGTGTTGCCTGGCTGAATTTTGAATTTAATTTGTATTTTGTGACGGTCAATGCAAAAAGTACAACCATAAGGAAAGCAGATTCAGCAATTTTCTCCATATCCCGAAGTAGTTCATCCTCTCTACCTCGAAGCAAGAAAGCTGCCCGCCTATGTCCCCAGTAGATATCTTGATAGTAATCCCATAGAAGATTCTCCACCACACATTTACTTTCTACATCTACTGAAGCATACAGATTGCAGAAAACACCAATCATGGCCCCTGCTTCCTTAAAAGGAACACTATCTACATGTTTTTTTACCTCATCATGCCCCAGTCTTACTGAGTTGGCATGTGGGAAATCAAGCAATTTAGTATATAAACGTCTTGAGGGAAAGATTTCAGTCGACAATGCAGATGCAAGGCATATAAGCAGAGGGGCCTTTGCAGAAACCAAGCCACTTCGAGCAAGTGCTAATGAAAAACACTGCAGTAGAAAACTGTTTGTGAGATCATTACCTAAATTAGTAACACCACTTCTAAAAATAATATTTCTTGGAACAGATTCTATCCGATTCTCTGCAGAAATCCTTAGTCTGGAAATAGTCTCTAGTCACAGACCACTCATTGTGGATTTATTGAGAGCTCTCAATGCTCCAGCCGCAGCCATGACAGCAACAAACGGAACATAGTTTGCCTTTGAAGTCTCTAAAGCTTCATGGGCAAAAACATTAATTTTATCAAAAGAACGGACATTGATCAAACCAGATAACACTCATTCAATCAAATCAGAACCATGAGCCCATGAGACACACTACCATGAGGCCCACCTTCTCTCCCCCAAATTCCGAATAGAGAATCTAAAATTTTAACATAATGAACATTCACAGAAGAAGATAGAGCATACCCCATCCCCGCAAGGATATAAGAAATAAGATCTTCTGATGAATCAATCAACTGGTACTCCCCCCACAACAGCCTACGGAGCATATCCTAGCAGACTATTTTAGAGCTTTCAGACACAGAAGGCACCAAAGATAATGCACCCAGATAGAGAACACCCTTAGAGGAGAAGCGTGGACTCTTTATAGAATCAAACTGAGCATTGAGAAGTTGAGAAATCCTCTATTACGATGACTTTGAAATTATACTATTACTGGGTGAACTTCTAGTTCTCTGTGGGCTTCGTCCGGGATGAGTCGACCGGGAGGGAATTTCTTTCTAAAAAGGGGGAGGAAAAGGTCGTTGAGAACTTAGATGTTGGAGTAGAGTTTAGACGTCGGCCAAGATTGCATAAATCCTCGACTCACCCGCGTTGGGTGTCTCTTTTTTCGCCAATTGAGAGAGTGGGCTGTCCTTTTCTTTTACAACTAGTTTAGATTAAAGAAGCGATTTTCCACACAGCACGGTGTCGTGGTGTAGTTGGTTATCACGTCAGTCTAACACACTGAAGGTCTCCGGTTCGAACCCGGGCGACGCCAGTCCTGATCTTATTATGCCTTTTGTTTTGTTCACATTATATATTTTGTTTTCTTTTTCTTTTTCTTTTGAGCTTTTTCCATAAAGATGGGCAAACCACAAACTGTGGGAGCAAATCCAAGGCAAAAGCTTCTCCTACAAGGCTAGAAGAAACAATAAACCCTTTAATGTGAAAGCGGTTCTAGTTCTAATAAAGCCATTCCTCTTGACCAATAAAGTCTTTAAGACATCAATATCATCACGCGTACGTAAAAATGATATTTTTAATTATAAAGTAGTTAAGTATTGTATATTATTTTTAAATAAATAAATAAATATGAGACTCGTATAAAAATATATTAATTTTTTAATAATATATTTCACTATTTTTTTAAAAAAATGTACGTCACTTATCCAGACCGAATCTTATATATATTTTTAATAACTTAATATATTATTTATATATAGTAATTATATAAATTAATGATATAATTTTCATTTAATTTATTATTATTAACTATATAAGATATTTTTTTAATGAATTAGTTACATAATCTATATTAATAATTCATTTAATCTTAATTTAGTAATTTAAATAAAACCTTTTTATTAATTTATTTGGAAAAAAAAAGAAGAAAAAAAATTAAAAAAATAATTAGACTAGACCGGTCTCTATGAATGTTCGGTCTAGTTCGCATTCGAAAAAAATGTTGGACAAAAAAATTCAGTCATCACCTCCAAACGGGCAGACCAATTTAACCCCTAATTATATCTAATGTTACTCTCAATTATAACATATCATATAAATTGCGAGTCTGGGCTCAAAGACACTTTTAACTTATCTAACTTCAAATCGACACTTTTAAATCAGAAAACGAGTCATTTTAATCTATCTTTTAAACTATAAAAAAAATTTAAATATTTAAAACAAAAATTGATAGAGAATATTAACCCCACCAAATCAACTGTTGTGTCATACTCACTCAACCATACCCCAAATCTCCTCATTAAAAATATTATAAAATTATATAAAAAAAATTACTCATTATTTTTACATCACACGTCATATATAATTATTTTATTTTATTTTTTTATTAAATATATGATATATAAACGGAATTATTTTAATTACAAAAATAATTAAGTACGGTGTGTAGTATTAAAAAAATAACAGTAAAACGGCCTTTCCCAAGAAAACATTTGGTATAATTTACAATGTGTTTTCTCCTTTTTGAGTCAATAACCTTTTAAGTTTTTAACCAAATTAACTTTTCTTAATTTAATTATTTAAAAAAATTATAAAATAATTGTAAAATAAGTTATAAAATATTTTTTTCTTATAATTGCTTACCAAAGACGTATAATGTTATTGAAAAAAAAAATTATCTTATTTTATCTCATCTAATTATTATAATTTTTTAAATTTTTATATAAAATATAATAAATAATTTAATTTTAATAAATTTCAATTCAATTTTTTTTAATTTTAAAATAATAATAATATTAAAAAATAATATTATAATAATATTTAATTTAATTTTTATTTTTATCTAAAACTATATCGATTCTTATCTCATATCCATCAAAACCAGCCCTTTCTTCATTTTTTGGACAGCATCCAATACATCATAACGTACCGACACTCGGACTCCCTTTCTCTCATTAAGCTCCCGCTGAGAATCTAATCACGACGTTTCTATTCCTCCATGCCCCCACATAATCCAACGCCTCTCACCAGTCCTACACTTCAAATCTGAATCCCCACCCTCCATGTTTTACAGGCATACACTCTAATCCTCCATCCTTCTCGTTTTCGATAATATCCCCACTTTCTCTCTCCTCCAGATCTGATCTTCTGAGTCCTGAGCCACCATTTTCCTTCTCTCTCTCTCTCTCTCCCCCTCTCTTCCTCGAAATTCAACGCTGAAACGGGAACAAATACATATAATTTCTTTGTTCAGAGGAAGCAGCAGCGCTAGCTCTCACGGGCTTCCGATTTGGTGTTGCCCGTTTCCTGCTTTTTGGCAATGGTGGAGGCACAGACATGGACGACGCGCCGCATGAGCAACCCCAGGCTGGACACCGCCGCAACCAACCTACTTCTTGAAGTTCCGGTCACCCCGCCTGGCGACGTTCGCAATAACACTACCTCCACATACTTCCCGTTCTCTACCAACGTTTTGACTGCTCTCATCGTCGCCTCCTGGTACCTCTCCAATATTGGCGTTCTTCTTCTCAACAAGTACCTCCTCAGCTTCTATGGCTTCCGTTTCCCAATTTTCCTCACCATGCTCCACATGCTCTCCTGCACCGCCTACAGCTACGCCGCCATTAACTTCCTCGAGCTCGTCCCCTTCCAGCACATCCACTCCAAGCGCCAGTTCCTCAAGATCCTTGCCCTCAGTGCCATCTTCTGTTTCTCCGTCGTATGCGGCAACACTTCCCTCCGCTACCTCCCTGTCTCGTTCAACCAGGCCATTGGCGCCACGACGCCGTTCTTCACGGCCATTTTCGCCTTCGTCATCATTTGCCATAAGGAGTCTGCCGAGGTCTACCTCGCCCTCCTTCCCGTCGTATTCGGCATCGTCTTGGCGAGCAACAGCGAGCCCTTGTTCCACCTATTCGGATTCCTCGTCTGCGTGGGGTCCACCGCCGGACGCGCATTGAAGTCCGTCGTTCAGGGAATTCTCTTAACCTCGGAGGCCGAAAAGCTCGATTCAATGAACCTCCTCCTATACATGGCCCCCATGGCCGCTCTGATTCTCTTACCGTTCACGCTTTACATCGAGGGCAATGTGGCAGCGATTACGGCCGAGAAGGCCAAAGGGGACCCCTACATAGTCTTCTTGCTGATTGGGAATGCGACGGTGGCGTATTTGGTCAACTTGACAAATTTCTTGGTGACCAAATACACCAGCGCGCTGACCCTCCAGGTGTTGGGGAACGCCAAGGCGGCGGTAGCGGCGGTTGTGTCCGTCTTGATATTTAGAAACCCGGTTACGGTAATGGGGATGACGGGGTTCGCCGTTACCATCATGGGCGTGGGGCTCTACAGTGAGGCCAAGAAACGTTCCAAGGTTACCACCCATTGATAGTGAAAACATAGAACTGAAAATCGAAAGATTTTCACTTTTGATTTGCCATAAACACGGGTGCGGCTTATTTCCTTCTTCTTTTCTTCAATTGTTTATCTGATTTTTGTGTTTCATTTCAATTTTTGTTATTTAATGGAAGAAGAAAAGAAGAAATTAGATGATCGAAGTGAAACTTGGAAATTGAATTGTCGACGATGGTGGAGAGAAATGAGAACGGGGCCTTTTCTTTTCTTTCTAATATTTGTCTCAATGTTTTCATTTTATGTGGCTATAGTTGGTAGGGGTAGTAATCTTAGGAGAAGAATAGTAAGAAACTTTTCTCTGTATATTTTCCCGTGTCTAACCATACATGTCACTTTATTCTGGTTATACTTCCGCCTTTTGCTGTCATTACGCCATTCCATTTCTTCTCTTTTTTTTTTTTTTGATCGGTACACATTCTATTTCTTCTATAACTAGCATGTATTTGTGTTTTTATTGTCCTTGGTTCTTTGGTGGGTACTGGTAGATAAGTTTTTGTTTGTTTGTTTGTTTTGCATTTCTCACAATTTCCTTGTTATCATCTAGGACCTTAAATCGCCTCTGAGTTTTACAAAAAAACCAGTTCGATTGATGGAAGAGTATAAGAATAAAGTGATGGTTTATTATCAAATGGCATCTAATTGCTTTTCACTTTTGTATTTGTAGTATGATGGATGCTCTTTGCGGGACACACACGACAGTTATTTTTGTTAAAAATTGATTTTTGAAGCACAAAAGAAAAACTTGGATTTTGATGAACGACCAAATCAGCCTACACCAATTATATGGATTGATAAGGAGCAAAGTTTTTCGAATTTCTGCCATTTTACTCTGCTGATATTGAAGTTTCGGTTACCTCCCAACCAAATGTTTTGCAACTATTGCTTCTTCCTCTGATCCCAATCTTATGTCATTCGAGGTAGGAGATAGTAATATAATTTATTAGACAAAATCTTATGATTTTTATCTATATTCAATTGGCACCGAACCCAAGGAATCTTTCAATTCATTGATTTCTAGCTCTTCTGGTAAAAGTTTCAGATTTTTGACTGTTGCTTTGATGGTGCAGTTAACGAATGGTCTCTTCTGATGAAAGCTTTCCTACCACGGAATGGATTCAAGAGATAAATATTAGTTTCATGGTAGCTTCGAGTCATGGCTAAAGCTTCTTGGCTCTTGTATTTGACTGGAGTGATGATGGCAAGGAGGGAGCCAAACTGATGATTCACAAATCATATCGTAATTCAATATTCCTTATTGCTGGAAAAAAGAAATCCATAAAAACTCAAGGTTTTCGTTCTTGTATGATTGTGAGAAACAGACTCATTGTAGTGATTTGAAGAAGTAAAAGAAGCCCATTTGATATGTGTGGATTAAACTCGTTCAAACCAGAACAAGAGAGTTACTCTTTCTTTTTTTTCTCTACATAAACTGTAATCACCTGCACTAGTACACCATAAGTAGTGTAAATGACAGTGTCTATGATTTGAGTACGTTATCACCTCTATCCTTACGGTTTTTGTTCATCTTCTTCCCCTTTCTTTGTGGGCTATGTTCTATTTTTCATGTCAGCAAGCGGTCTTCGATTTCACCTTTAGTTTAGGGAGATTATGCGTGATCATGATCTACTGAAACAACTAACAAGGAATGATGTTTGTCAATCAATGACAAGACTGTTTAGTCGATTCCAATTCTGAACTAGTCTAGACACGGGGATTGTCATTATATCTTATTTTCACAATTTATATCGTTTAATCATTATAATTTTTTAAAATTTTTACATAAAAAAAAAAAATAAACAATTTAATTTTTTAAAATTTTAATATAAAAATATATTTTAACAATATTTCATTTAATTTTTAATTTTAATCTTAACTCGTCTTGTCTCATCTTATCTGTGAAAATAAACAAGATCTAAACATGTGTGTGAAATTTTTTTCAATGAGTCTAATACGTTATATATTTAGCTAAATAAAATAGAATGCGTAGGGTCAGCATTCTTATGATTTTTGTTTTGATATTATATAAAATTATCATTTGTTTTAAAAATTTAAACAGTTAAAAAGAAGTAAATTTAATTATTTATATTATATTTTAAGAGTTTTATTACATATAATCACTTTTATATATTATTTATATACGATTATTTAAAATAATTATTTTATATTAATAAAATATTTTAAAAAATACATAAAAATAATTATATATAAAATTTTTGATATTTTTAAGATGAAGGCCATGGTGTAAGAAAAATTCCTCTGAAGTCTGCAGTCCTTACCAAAAGACCATTGGACTGGTGGGCCTGGCCGTCGAATATTAATGAAAGTGTATGGTTATGGACTGGACTGGTGAATGAAAAAGGCGTTACTGCAACTACGTGTCTTGAGGGTTGTGGATTTTTTAATTTAATATATAAGGTGGAAGGGGACATGTTTTCAATCCATTGCTGAGGTCCCAGGATTCACTTTATTGATTTTTGCCAGTTGATGGAGTTTCCTTCTCCGCAGCTATGTTTGACGCACTTAACAACGTCAGGCTCAAGCTTCAACATTAGTAAACTCAAGCTATATCCTGCCGATTGTCTTTTTAGAAGAATGAACCTCTCTCTCTCTCTCTCTCTCTCTCTCTCTCTCTCTCTTACTTTCCTTTCTCAAATTCTGTTCTTTAATCTTTGAACCCCACGTTCATTCATAACTGATTGAACTGAACCCAATTTCAAGCTTTGACAACAAGTACTGCTCAAGGTCATCAATGGAAACATGAAGGATTTGAAGCTCCCTCACTCCCGACAATACCATCGGATCTTAATGTGCCATAATATATTCGGCATCATCGTCCTTATTAGCCGGCGCTTCATTTGTAAGATTTTGTTACTTAATTGGGGACTGCCGTCCATAGACGCTTGTCGATCAGGTGAATATTATAGACTTTAACATGCTAACTTTGGCTATCCATCTTAAAAATATAAAATAAATAAGAGAAATGATATTTTTAATCCTAATACATGCAAATGTGTAAATTATGTGCACTCATTTTTAAAAAAAAAAATAGATAAATTTAGAATCCAGATTAAAAAAAATTTTTTTTTTTATGATGACTATTTTTTTTTTCAAAAATAATGAGCGGGCTTTGCACGTGCACGTATTTTAAAACTGTATCTAGCATCGTTAAAAAAAAAAATGCCTCTCTCATGACCCTAATAAGTCAATTAAGCACGAAATATATGTGAAAATTATTGCCATAGATGTGTCGTGTAAGAGCAATCGCTAATGATCGATGAAAGCAAAGTTCCTTTTACTGTGTGTGTATATATATATATTAAAGAATATGACAGAATATATAAATTTTAGTATCATATGTAGCTGACAAATATATATAGATGACAAAAAAATATATAGCTGACTAATATATAAATTAATTTTAGTATCATTACAATTAGTATATATAAATTCTACAAATTATTAGATGAATAGGACTAATATATATTACTTTTCTTAGCTAGGTTGTTACATTTACACTTTTTTTTCTCTCTCATTTTGGTTACGAAAGGATCAATTTGGGAGGAGACCAGTCTTTACCCTAGATTTAGAATGCTGGGCATGTTGAAGATAATATCAAATCAAAAACTGAATTTGATATTACCTTAATTTGATTTTCATAATTATTATATATGTCACTTTAATTTGATATTATCTCAAATAGAAGAAGAAGAAGACGACCTCATATGTAGGCATATAAGTTTTAAGAGAACTGAGCTTCCCTTTAATCGTACAAGAACTATTGAAAAAGAAAGTTTTTGTCGAAATGAGTTTAGCTTCTCTCTTTCAAAAGTTCTAAGGACTATAGTAACTGTGAGTTGAATGATTTGGCATTGCATGCATTAATTAAAACATGACCATCATTAAGATGCCAAAAATAGCAACGATCCACCCACGATATGCAGTTGCTGAACATCCCCAAGCAGATGAAGTCGGAGACGGTGCAGATGCCGGAGATAATGTCTGAGGCAACACTGTTATGAAAAGATTCTGGTTTCTAACCTCACAATGCTTGGAAACACTACAGATGTACCATTTTCTTCCTGGGGTTGCTAGAGTTATAATATCGTTTCCACTTGTCAAGGCTTCAGTGCCAGCAGGTGCAACGCAATCTTGGAAGCCGGTACCATTAACTTTAAGCACATTGTGGGAGTTCTCTGTGTACTTGAAAACTGCACCAACAAGTCAGATTTCTTCAATCACCAATATTAATTGAGACTAAAATATATACAGAAAATATTTACGTATTTTATATATATATATATATATATGTATATAGAAAAGAATATCTGAGATATATACATATATATAGAGCTAGGGGAGATTTACCAAGTTTGTCACCGACGTGGAACTCCTTTCCCTGAGCCCAAACTTGGTAATCAAAGTTAATGGTCCAACCCTTGTCATCCCCGACCACGAATTCCGTGGCCAAACTTGAAGGGACAAGAATGGCTACAATGGGGAGGATCATGAAGATCATCAGATAATTGGAAGCAGCCATTGATGAGAATTATCCGATCGAAGCTCTCTTTTTCTCAAATGGAGTAATAATTCTATCTCTTTTGTTGGCCTTGTCACTTGTGTACTGCTAGTGTCAAGTGCTTGCTTGCTTGCCTATTGAAGATCGTTGCGAAATGTGCCTATTTATAAGCTACAGAATGATCTCTGGTATTGGCCGTCTGTAGACGGCAATGCTGCTGAATGGCACATTAACATGTTCCAACAGAGACGTACGTACTAAGAGTTTGCTTGTTTTAGGATTAAATTAAAATGATTTTGTCCTCTATATCATTGGTTGAGCTGTACGTATTTTTTGTTTGAAAAAATTCCAAATATCTGAAAGTGTTCGCGTCGGCCATTTTTGTGACCAGTTCCATGAAGACAAAACATTATTTTTTGTGACCTGTTCACGTACGCGTCTTGGTATATATTCTTTTCCTCTACACATTTTTTCGTAATGGGTGATCGTCTTATTATTTTTTTTTATAAATTATATGTAAATAGTTCTGCAAAAACAATCAATCATTATGATCCAACTAGTCGCTCGAGCCCGTATGATAATAGTATTTTAAATGATGAAATTTAAGGTAGATTTTTTTTAAAGGAAAATTGTCATCATTAATTCATCAGATAAACTTATATTTATGACATGATACATTTTGGGATGTCACTACATCAAACATGACATCATAAACCAAAATAATACATTTGAAGTTCCACCAATACACTATATCATTTTGTGACTGATTTTCTTCACTATTGCTTATACTCTCTACAGACAAACATCCAAGAGATAATACTTTCTACCTAAACAGACTCAACATCACCCTTCATAGAAAGAAATGATTCAATGTCTATAGATAAACGTTCGAAAGACAAACTTTTCTTTTTTAAATTTAATTAACAATAAGGAAACCAAAAAGTAAAGCAGTAAGTAGTTTCGAAAAAAGAAGGATTACAGTTTGGACCAACTCTGGTAGGATTTGAAATTTGTAACAGTCCGTGAAAGCAACACACTTGTCTCTTTTAGCTACAAATGTTAAATCTAAAAGATCTGGTAGTGGCGAGTTCGGTAATCTGGTGCGTGTATCAAGGAGAGTTGTCCGAATGGATGGCGCATGAGGACCATGCACAGATGTGGGTGGTGCATGAGAACCACGCGCAGTGATTTTTGCAAAACTACCACTTTCCTCCGAACGATTTTCGACTAATGAATCTACTTGTGTTGTGCTTGTCTCTCGAGAGTTGTTGTAAAACTATAAATCTATCTTTTTTGGTCTTAAAAAAAGTAAAATAAAAGTAAGAAAAAGAAATTTGATAAACAAAATGAGTGAATGGAAGAAAGAGGGAAGGAGAAGGGGAAAGCTGAGGCCTCCTCCCCTATGGTGAAAGTCAAATTTAGAGCTTTTGGTTGTTTATGAGAGGGGGATGGCGACGCCTAGGTTTGGTGTTTTGAAATTTATAGTAGTTTAATACATGAGAAAATGACGCACAAAATTAAAAAACAATTGATTTAAAGGATTATAGATTTTAAGAATATTGACAACAAAGTTACAGGCTATATTGATCATAATTAATATTTGGTTATTAATTTTGTACATAGATTTTGTGCGAATGCTATTTAATTTCCTTAATTTTGCCGTGTGGCAGAAATGAAATTCATGTACGCGCGTACGCATCACACTTGGCATGTGGAATCATGTTTGACTTAACGAATGACGGTCGTTTAGGGTACTGTTTTTTCTTTTGCTGAATGTCGTTAGGATACTTTTGACTTGTGCAACGATGACTGATCAAGGAGTTACCCCGTTTCCAAGGTCTACTTGGCCTTTTTTTCATCTGTTTCCGCTGCATAATCCGTGAAGCGTTGAAGCTGCGTGCATGCATGGAAGTTGGAACATTTGGTTCTTCCAGTGATCGATCTTTCTCCAAGTTGGTCTGACGCTTTAATGCGATGCTAACTACTAAGCTCCAGAGCCACAAAATTTGTGTATCCCTCTCACGGGATCTCTCTCCAAAGACTCAAACTTTTCTGGAAAAAAGCATTGGCTCCCATTTCATCTACCAAAAAACCAACGACCTTTAAGGTTATACCCTTTCTTTTGCCACTTCTCGTGAAGCATTCCCACTCATAGAGAACACAAAAAACTTGTAAAAATTTCCTGTCTATAAGAAACCAAGCATGAAGAGTACTGGCTTTTGGACAGTTTTGCATTTTATTTGCTAGGTCTTGGAAGAAGCAGCAAAATGAATAGAAAGCCAACTTCTGGCGCTGGTTCTCTTGGGACCCATTTTGTAGATATCCCTGAAGACTTGCCAGAAGAAGAAGAAGACGAAGAAGAAGAGAAGAAAACCACCCGAAAGGCAGATAAAGCAGACAAGCGTCTAAACAGGCTTACCAAAGTCAGAGAAACAAGGAGACCACCTAGGAGTTTAAACAGGCAAGTGTCGCTGGAGACGGGGTTTTCAGTACTCAATAGGGAGTCTAAGGAAAAAGATGAGAGAAGTGTTCTTCCAAGAAGTGGAAGGAGTTTCGGAGGATTTGATTCGGCCAACAGGCTTGGTTTGGAAGGCCGGAAAGGAGACTTCAGCATGTTCAAGACGAAAGCAAGTCTCAGTAAGCAGAATTCTCTGTTGCCATCAAGAAAAGATCAAAAGGAGATGGAGCCTCACGAGAGGACTGATGGCTCTTCTGGGCTTGATGAATCAGTCAATAGAAGTGTTCCCGTTGGAAGATACTTCGCTGCTCTTAGGGGACCTGAACTAGATCAAGTCAAGGTATTCACATTTGAACGCGATTAACCTGTAGATTCTACTATCTCTTGGAATTCTCTTCCTTAAATACTGCTCTTCATTACATTTATATTCATTTTTTCCACTCACATTTGCGTTTGTGCAGGACTATGAGGACATTCTCCTCCCCAAAAATGAGAAATGGCCATTCCTCCTCCGGTTCCCGATCGGATGCTTTGGTATCTGTCTCGGTCTTAGCAGCCAAGCAGTCCTTTGGCGTGCCCTGGCAACAAGCCCTGCTACAAGATTCCTCCACATTACCCCATACATCAACCTTGGCCTCTGGCTATTATCAGTTGCAGTCTTAATCTCTGTCTCCATCACGTACATACTCAAATGCATCTTCTACTTCGAAGCCGTCAAAAGAGAGTACTTCCACCCTGTACGTGTTAACTTCTTCTTTGCCCCCTGGGTAGTCTGCATGTTCCTGGCCATCGGTGCACCTCCTATGCTTGCCCCTAAAATCCTTAACCCAGCAATATGGTGCACCTTCATGGCTCCCTATTTTTTCCTGGAGCTCAAGATCTATGGCCAGTGGCTTTCTGGAGGGAAGAGACGTCTTTGTAAGGTGGCTAATCCCTCTTCTCATCTCTCAGTGGTTGGCAACTTCGTGGGTGCTATCTTAGCTTCTAAAGTTGGGTGGAATGAGGCTGCCAAGTTCTTGTGGGCAGTAGGATTTGCACATTATCTTGTGGTGTTTGTGACTTTGTACCAGAGATTGCCAACCAGTGAAGCCTTGCCCAAGGAACTACACCCTGTTTACTCCATGTTTATTGCCGCTCCATCTGCAGCAAGCCTTGCTTGGCAAACAATCTATGACGAGTTTGACGGGTTGTCAAGGACGTGCTACTTCATTGCATTGTTTCTTTATATCTCTCTGGTTGTAAGAATAAACTTTTTCACGGGTTTTGGGTAAGCTATTTCTTGATAAATTCATCACTTGACAAGTTCCTACTCACTCACTGTTGAAGCTCTCTCAAGTTCTTGCCTGCTTCAAATAAAAGAGATAAAAGACACGTGAATTAGGTCGTACAATATTTATTAGACAACAACTGAAACTTTTTTCCTCTAACTACTCTAGGCCTAGGTTAAGAATACAAATTAATCTCTTATTGTTAATGGTCTCCCTAAATCCTTGCAGGTTTTCCGTGGCATGGTGGTCTTACACCTTCCCCATGACAACTGCATCAGTGGCAACCATCAAGTACGCAGAGCAGGTCCCTTCGGTTATAAGCAAGGGCCTTGCGCTTACCCTCTCTTTTATGTCATCAGCAATGGTGTCTGTGCTGTTCATTTCTACACTCCTCCATGCCTTTGTTTGGCGCACTTTGTTTCCCAATGATCTCGCCATCGCCATCGCCATCACAAAGAGACGACTTGTCAAAGAGAAGAAACCCTTCAAAAGAGGCTATGATATTAAGCGATGGACAAAGCAGGCTCTAACCAAGCACAACTCAGCTGACAAGGATTCTCAAGTGTAGTACTGACAGTAAGGTCAGAAGCTCTAGTCGCCATTCCGGCATCGCATGGAGTTTCTAGGATTTGAATTTTAGCTTTACTACGAAATGAGCAAGCATCCTACTTATACGTAGATTCAGCGAAGGGCTGATGCAGAAAATTAGTTTGGAATAAGATAATTGCTGTCTGTCTCTTTATAAGCTGTGCAACAGTTGGAATGAGACATTCGAGCAAATGGAAGACTGTACGAAATAATAAACATATACTTTTCCTCATCAGCTGCACAGGATCCCAGACCAGGTCTTAAGTTCGAACTACTGTAGATTTTAAGCGACAAGTAATAATTTCATATACATTTACATTTTTCTTTGCAAGATTACCCTAATCTCATATGTTATGTCGTCAAGAGCTCGCACTTCTTTAACAAGAGTCAGAACCATGATGGTACATATACACATCTCGTTGCAGCAAACCATGCAAGCATGTTTTTGCAGTAATCGATCAAAATGGCAAGTACAAAAAGAAGCTGCAACAATTCATCTGCATGAGCAATACGTTTCACTGGAACATAAAATGTATTTCATATATTCCTTGACTTTAGTCATTACATGTGTTGATGCTACATAGAAAGGTAGAAGATGCTATCTGGGTGTGAGGTGGCTTTAATACCTATACACAACACCCCGGCTTTTAACATTTATTGGATTATGAACTGAAACCTAGGAAGGGTATGAAAAGCGAAAGGCTAATTCAACATAATCTTGTGAGAACGTCATCAGTTTCTTCAGAGGTGAGATCACTATAGACTTCGATGGGTTCCATATGCAGCAAGCGAGCTTGAATCTTTGAGGTGTAGTACATTTTTATGTATGAATGAATGTCAATCTTCCATTCTCAACAGCAGAACCTCAAATTTGCTTCCCATGCTGAACGCCTTGTTGAAACTTTGCCCTTTTTTACTCTCAGCGAATGCCCAAGCTCCTGTGGCAATTTAAAAGCAAGGTTATCCAATTCTGAATCTAAAAAAATTCAAGGCAATGAGTGAGAGAAGTACATTCTAGCATCATCTGTCCTTTATTCAATTGGCATACCTCAGACGCATCACACCAGCTTCAGAGATACACCCATCACTTCCACATTGAAACTGCTTTCCACCAAAAATTGAAGGTTTTTCTTTCTGCAGTATCTACAGGCACATTTTTCAGCAGGGTTATTATCACTGGAATGGGAAAGAAATGAAACAAAAACAAAAAGCAAATGCTCTTTTGGACCAAATGGCATCTCCTCCATTAGAAAGTGCCTGAGGGTGCGGTAACAGAATTCTGTATGGGTGCATGAGTGGTGTTTGCCTATAGACATAAAATAAACGAGCAAAAATAATAATAGAGTGGCATGCTCACCTCATGTTCTAGTTGAAAATGATTTGATCTGTTTTCTTTTGAGCCCTTGTACCAAAAATTCAAAAATAAATAACTCAATACAGTTCTAAATAGATGAAAACAAAAATCAATAGTAGGTATATTCATGTCAAAATAGAAAGTTGCCATAGCGAGGATAACCTTTAGGAACAAAGAGTTAGGCTGAGGCAATTTAGGTTGAGAACCATTACTTGGCTGGAGTCCAGATGCCAGGGAGAGCTAGCATTTAAAAAGGAGACAATAGAAAAAAGGAGATGAATCCATCACTACAATAAAACATTGCACAAATGTTGTGTACAACAAACTTCTGAAATGAAGAAAAGGCGGATACTGAATGCAACTTATTTATTTCAAGGTTTACCTTACTGAAAAGCTCTGTTGGTGGATTGTTATTACTTCTCTTCTCCGTGTGAAAATTGAATTCCTGTATAGGAAGTAACAACATCATACCATCTCCAATAATTCAGTCAGCAAGAAATCTAATTGATACTAGGTCTAGGAAATATAAAAACATCCATAGACTACCATGGGTAATGTTGCTTGTCGCTTGCTATTTCGGAAAACACCAATATCTCCTTTACTTGAAAGTATCTGCATTGGTATAAGATATAAGTCTAAAAATCGCTTGCACAACATTCAACCTAATGATCCATACTGAAAAAACTTACCTTCTTATTAAGAGGACGAGCTTTGAAGTGGTGCATTACATTACATTCATTCTGCTTTGGAGCATCCATGGTACTTGGTCTAAACAAAGTAGAAGTCAATCTGAAGTAATCACTCTTCTCTCAGTTGAATACACAGTCAGATGTAATTTGAGAATTTCATTTTTCTCTTAAGTGGAATTCTATTACCTTTTGTACTCCTTGTTTACGTTTTCAGCAAAACTAGAAGTGCCAGCTTTGTCCAACCCCTGGAAAGGAAGAGCTTTAAACTTAGAGGGATGATTAAACTGGCAATCACCAACTAGAAATGAGAATGCATAACGTTAATCATGTACATCACTGGCTCAATTATAGTTCCAGTTCTCATTTCTTGGGCTCAAGGGTTGAACCAATGAAAAATTTTAATTTGGGTAAGGTTACGTCAATTCTTCAGATAAATTTACTGACAACCTTGTCAGAATCATTGCATCTAACTGAGGATGATGAAAGAGCAGATGTGTGTTGCATAGCCCTCTCCAATGTCTTCAGGTGAAATTCCTGAGAAGCAATAGGAAAGACAAATCAGACTGCAAATAATCAAGAAACTTGTTCACAAAATCAAGCACGGAAATGTTGGTTTGCAATGACAATTGGCACCTAAAAGTAGTTCTACTCCAGCAACAAGCAGGACGCATATATAAAAGCACTTACTTGAAACTCTGGTAACTTTGGAGTGCTCTTCTTTGGAAGTGGCAATGAAGGGGCCTCAAGAATCTGCACATCACAAACATAAACTTCAAGGGAGGGAGGCAAAACGAAGCAATTTAAACCAAATTCCATCTTTACAGATTTCAAGTACCAACTTTTCTGTTCAATGGGCGTGCTTTGAATATTCTTGCAGCTGATTTCACTTGTTCCAATTTTGTATTATCCTTGGGCCTGAAATGTTAAAAAGTTATTTTACCCTGCAGTCTGTCATACAGCAGAAAGTATAGGGGAAGATTTGATAAAATAGCAATAAGGGAATAACCTTATCCTTTGGGCCCTATGTGCTGTTTCAAGCTCGGGCTGTCTTGGAATGGTAAGCCTCATTGTGCTATATGCAGAATTCTTATCAACGGTTTCTTCCTGCAAGCCCACCCAGACATGTTGATGATAAAAAAAAAAAAATTCTCCCTATGTAGATGCCATTATACTATCCTCCAGTTGAACGTCAGCTTTATTTCAAGTCTACCTTTCAAATAATCAACACTTTTTTTTCTACTATTAATCCAACCATAATGTGAGAATATTTTACAACTATCTAAAAACAAAACATTTCCACCTAGAGTTTGTAACTTTAAAACATATTTGCGTTTCCCAAAAAAACTAAAATCCCACAAACTTTGCTCCCATTGGTCAAAGTGCTCCATTAATTTAGGAGGAACATTTATTCAGTTTAATGAAACAATAGTAGCAAGGGCCTTATTTTCCAAAAATTGCAAATTACAAACAGAGACTTATGAAACTGTTGCGAATTGGGGATTGGGATAAAATTCTAATATTGACAGGTGTTAACCACTACATAAAATGACAGCTAGTTAACATGTACTAGATAAATCAAAGTTTAATTCGAGTAGCAAACTCGAGTATCAGATGTGAGTAATATACCTTCTTAGGCAGCTTGTGAACCAGACTGCTTTGTTGGTCTGACTCAGTAACCTGTCACACAGAACAAACAGTGAGCCTGGGATATTCCTTTTGACGGTAAACTACATGAGAAAGTAATTTGGCACATGCCCCAAATTGGAAGTCCAGTCGGTAACTAGAAGCAAGAATGCACGACCTAGCCCACCAAAAGAGTTGGGCCATGTAGGCAGCTGCCTGAAACACAGCCACCCTAACACTAAAAACCATTTGGACGGTTCTGAAAGGGCTCATATATATCAATTTCCATGAACATAAATATAAGAGTATTTCACATGCACTAATGCAATATTGGTTATGGTGAGACAGAAACTTCGACCGATGAAAAAAGAAGCTCTTAATAACATTACTGAAATTTCCAATATGGTTAGCAACTCATCATGTACATCTTCCACAGCAAGCTCTTGATAATATAAGCAATTCGAAGGGACAAGGACATAGACTGAAACAAGTTCTGTACCTTTCCCAAGTGACCTCCCTCCAGCTTCTGCCTCTTGGAAGCTTGACTTTCAACCCCGGAAGAAATATGCAAGCTCCTCTCGCTCTGTTGAACCAGTTGTGTCTGAAATCTAACGAAACGGTGGTGGAATGTTAAAAAGAATATGACTAATATATGAAAAGTCAATTGATTGACCTCCCATGTCTTCTCAGAAAGCACAGCGTTGGAATCAAGGGCATGGAACGTAGAGATTTGGGGGGCATTCAAATCACAAGGCACGTTAAAAGGGAGAGGGAACATATTAAGGTGCTTACAGGATTAACCCAGCAATAGATTCATCTTATAACAATGAACAATCATCAGCAACTTTAAAAGTGGATACGGTCCATAGCTGTCAATCTAAATCTATTCATTATGAAATGAATAGCACAAGTGACAACATAAGTAAAGGACACAGCACTTCTGAAAATCACCTGGAAACAGCAACTTGGAGAGGCCGATTTTGTTTAGCCAACTGACTTGCTGTAGGTTTCATCAAGGTTGAGCTCCTAGGGAGAGAAGGCTTGACGGTAGACTTCATTTTAGTTTTGAGTTTGTCAGTGGATGTGTGATTGTAAAATGTCATTTCTGCCAAGAAACAGCATCACGAGCACAAATTCTTACTGGAGTAGCTTTATTGAGACGGAATCATGAGAAAAATAATTAAAATGTGGAATTAATATGTTAAAGGTGTTCGGTTTTAACTGTAGTAATCCACATCAAGAAACTAAACACGCTCCAGACCGCAAATAACCCCAGTGCTCAACAGAACTTCAATTATAATAATGACATTAAAAATTAGATGTTTCTATGAATTCAAGTAACCACTGTAATGTGATGATAAGTCTTTAACCTCTGGAAAGATCATTCATGCACATGCATCATTTGACAAGGTAGAAAACTGTTCACCTGTGGTTAATTCCAATTGTTGGCTCGTAACTTTTTGTAGATTGCTACTCTGTAATTTGGTGAAGATACCCCTGACTATTCCTTCACAATCTGGAGGACCATGTAAGACACCATATTATTATAAAGCCAAGAGTCTAGACGTGAATCAATTAAGATGACTGTCTTCAGAATCATGTTTCCTTGAACCATCCAAAAACACTAAACAGCATAGCTAAAAATTTGTGAGGGCTAAAGAGCTCATGATAAAGAGGAGCTTATCGAAAGCCTTATAAATCATAGAATCTTGCACTTCCATCATCCCACTAAATCAACTTAAACCACACCACTAAAGTTCGAACTATTATTCCACCGGAATGCCTATACGTGCAACCTACAATAGTAGCAGTGGAAGCAGAGGAGTGACAGAATCAGAGGCAGCAGCTGTACGTGGTAGCGGCTTTCTGGTGAAGTTAGTATCTAGGGATATTACTCCGGCATTGGAGGTAGTGATTGATAACGGTCGAAAGGTGGCAATGGGCCTGTCTATGCCAATAGCGAACATATTGGAATGATGAAAGTATTGACCAGATTAACAGCGGCGATAGTCTTCTTGATAGGAATTTTAGCACTTGGATTAGATTATAATTATTAAAGAATCAGTTCGACGAAGTATAATGGCCAAGAACAATACCTTTGTTATTCGTATCTAATGCACAAAAATCTCGACTCACGCCAACATCAGCGTCCATAATACTCTCCATGTCCTTTGATTTTGGAGACGTATTAACATTTTCCATTAGGATATCCTCTCTCATTTCTAACTTTGCAACAAAAGCTGGACCAGGAAAACAAAGGTATATGAGCGTATGACTCGCAGAAATGGAAGGTTTTTTTATAATCAAATAAATATTGAAAAAAAAAGCATGTAAAAGGAAAAGAAACAATTTTTTTATAAGTAAAAAAGAGGAAGAGAAACAGAAACAAAAATTAAAAAATCTCGGCTGCAAATATTACCAAATGAACACTCATATTGCAGAGTTTTGATTTTATAAAAGAAGAAATTAAAACAGTAAGCTTAAGTAAGGAGCATTGAACACTGGGGCTAACGATGCTGGAAAATCAGCTAAGCAAGTATGAATACACGCACACACGCAAAATATAAAATGCATGTAAAAAAATGATATATTAAGTTGGAAGATTTAAAGAAAAATAGGGATGATTATGGAGCCTGGAGGTACTGACGAGAAGGAGGATATTCTTGGGCGGACTGGAACCAGAGCTCGGCCTGAAGAGTCTCCGCTTGAGTCTCCGGTCGTGTGAAATCGAAGCACATTGCCGCGTCAAACTCGTAGTCGAGGTCGACTTCATGGACCTCAAAGAATGGCTCAACCTCCATGCCCTCTTCTCTATCTCACTCTCTGTAGAACCTTATCTTTCTCCCTCTCTACAATGCCAGCCCGTGAATCTCCCACACTCGGCTTTTCACGGGACTACCATTGAAAGCTCTTCTCCACTGAACTCTCTCTCTCTCTCTCTCTCTCTCTCTCTCTCCAAGGAAGCTTCCCTTCGTAGGTCCGGATCCGATCCGGCGAATCGCCCCCGACTTTGGAAATCGTCGCTGGGCTTAGTAGCAGAGAACGGCGCAGATATCGCTACGTCTGCTGCAGCACTCAAGGCTCCGAAGAAAGTTCCAAAGAAACGGCAATTTCCAGGGGCTTTTTAGATATTTTAGCTGATTCAGACTGTTGAAGCGACATTGAGGATTTTGATCCTATTTTTTAACTAAAAAGAAAAACATACAGGTGTGAAAGTTTGGGCACGGTCGTACGAAAAGCCCACTACATAAATCATTTACATAAAATTTTATATATTTTTTCATAAATTTTTAATAAATTTATACATTTGATAAAAAAAAAAAATCGTTCACGTTGTGCTGTATTGATTAAATGGGTTGGATTTTTAATCTTAATTCATTGATTTTTTATTTAAATTTTGTTGGATTCATAGATTTTGATAAAAATTATCAATTTTAAATGTTGTGAATAAGTTATGTTATATATTGTTATTTTTATATATTTTTTATATATTTTAATAATGTAATTGGTTAAATTAATTATTTTATATTAAAAAATAATATCACTAATCATATTAATAAAATATATAAAATAAATAAATAGAAAAAACTATACATGAAATTTTTAATAAATTATAATCCGGTCCATCTTGAATTTATTTTGTTTATTATAAATATTGTGATTAAAAGTAATAAGATTTCAAATTAAGAGTATTATTAATGTTTTTTTTATTTGTTGTTCCGATGTGTATAGGATCCATCCAAAATTTGAATCAATGGATCCGGAGGAAAAATATTATTTAATTTAGTGTCGAATATACCCCTGTCTTCTTGGGGGGAAATGGCAGGGATTTCGCAGGAAGGATATTGGGGCATTCGGAATTTTGGACTGGAGTGATGGGTATTGCTGTGATTTTCAGTTTTCTATTTTATTTTTTTGAATTGGTTTTTTAAATCTTGTGTTGGTCAGTTGCAGTGCAGTGTTATCTCGTCGGGCTCTGTGCGTAGCGACATCCTGTCGAGAGGTCTGAAATTTCGGCGTCTCGTGGATTTGCCCTTATGGTTTTCAAATAATTGCAAGACTGACCCTAACGGATCTATTCGTTGGGTAGGTAGGTAGGAAAATAAAATGGATTGGGTCCAGGGTAGGGCCCGTGTGTCAGCATATTCAAATGAGAAGAGGATAAGACTATTAGTAATAGTCTAGCTATTGTCAAGTCTAAATTTTAACTAGAATTTCAAGTTTTAGTTAGAGTCAAAACTTTTAGCTAAGTTAATCTACGTTCAACTAGTTATTTAGAAATAAAACTAATAATATAATATTACATATTTAAATAATAATTTTAAATATACAAACACACGAAATAATACTCCATTTGAGCGGTAGAGCTTCTCTAAAAATGAAAATGAAAACACTGACATGCGACTGAGCTGGGCGGCTCGCAAGTGGCTAGACGAAGGTCAGCTGCGCTAGATGAAATTGCCATCAATCTGCATGGCCAAGTAACTGAGACAGTTAGAGTGATGAGAGAAAGAACGGAGAGAGAGAAATGAGAGAGTGGGCATGGTGTCAAGGGGAAGAACCTCACTGTGAGACGCAACCGTTAGTGGGGCTGACGTTTAGTACTCGACGGCATCTTCTGAGGCGATGTGGAGGTTTAGCGACGTAGCTAGGCTCCAGTTGTGCAACGGGCTGTTTTTCTTTCTTAAAAATAGAGGTCACACATGCACCGGTGTAGCGATGTGGAGCTCACATATGCTCTGTTTTTCTTTCCTAAAAACAAAGGTCATTGGTCAATGACAGAACGATGTGTTCCATAACTTTAGTCTTACAACTACAGAAGCGGTCTAATGATCTATAGCTACAGGCAGGTTTTCACTCGAACAAATGAAAGGTTATTGTACAAAACAAAAAATTACATCACCAGTCTTGCAATAGAAATTCTAGATTTATCTACATGATTGAAACAAAGATAATTTGACCAATTAAATTAAATTCAAGCATTTTCAATTTTATCGGAATAGGTAAATATTCATATGAATCATTGGAAATAGACTTCTACCTCAATGTAGAAATAAACATAAATTGGGGGGAGCCGAAATAATATTCTAGAAATCAACTTCTATCTCATTTGAATTCGGCGTAGAGAAGAAGAAGAAATAAATAAAAGAAAGAGAGAAATGAAAGAAATTAAAAAGGTGGAGCAGATAGAGGGAGATGAAAGAGACATTTGGGGGAGCGGAAATAATAAAATAACATTTGGCTGGGCTACAGTCGCTCGCCAAGTTTGAAGGAAGGGATACAATAACTGTAGCAGTTATGTCAAACTTCAAAGTTTTAACTAGGTTATTGCAGACGATTTTCTACAGATTTGTGCTCCATTTTAGACTTGCATTGGGCAATGGCGAGCTCTAAAGGGTTAAAATGGTACTTTATGGCTATTTTTAATGAATATAATTATGGACGTAAAAATTATATTTATAATATAGATTAGTATCTTATTTAAATGATATAAAATTAAATAGTATACTCTACTCATTAATTTAAAAATAAAATAACTCTTAATCAGAAAATTCTTGAATAATTAATAAGTGGTTAACAACAATCACTAAAATTCAAATGACCTACCTACATTTGAACAGCTCGATCGGGAGAGAAATTTGAGACTTTCCGAATTGATTACATAAAATAAAAAAATTTATCTCATCTTATCTCAACTTATCATTATAATTTTTTTAAATTTTTATAAAAAATATAATAAACAATTTTACTTTTTCAAATCTAAATACAAAATTAATATTATAAAATTATATTATAACAATATTTTATTCATTATTATTTAAAACATCTCATCTCATCTCATCTCATCTTATCTATGTAACCAAACGAGGCCAAATCTGTATTTAGGTGTTGAGGTATCCTCAACACTTTTCACTATTATTTATTACTTTATTATTACTTTTTACTTATTTTTATTACTATTAATTACTTTTTACCTATATTTTATTACTATTCATTACTTTATTATTATTTTTAACCTATTTTTTACTATTATTTATAACTCTCATCAACACTTCTCAGCACTCAAACTCACCCTTAATTATTCTCAACCCTTTTGAACTCGGAAGGAGAAAATTATTGAATAATATGTTTGAAGAGTTTTTTTATTTATAAATTAGTACGTAGAATACATTATTCATATTATTTAAAAAAAAATTAAAAATTAAAAATTAAGATTTAAAAAAAGTCTTATTGTTATTCATTAATGATCCAAAATATAGACATCAAAATTCTAAAATGCAAGCACAATCTTGAAATCTTCTTTTCCTTGGATCTTTGGAGTCACCTATATTCTTTTAAATAATAATAACAAAATAGTAAAAGAGTTAAATGAGTAAATGATGGAGTTTAGTACTCATAAGTATTTTTTAAAATTTAAATATTCAAAATTATGACAGAATTGAACAAGAGTAAACTTTCTGCTTTCAAACTCAAACTTTGTCTTGTTTGGTTAGGGATATCAGAAAATGGTAACGGACAAATTTGCATTAAATGTGGTTTGGACTTTGGAGGCTATGGGATGGTGATTCTTTTGTCGTGACAGATAGGTTCATTCAATGGGGTTGGATTCACATAGGATTCCCGGCATTCCTCTCTGTCTCACCTGACTTATTAAGCTGACAACGTAAGCAATTTCATCATCGTTTTTGTAGCCATGTATCAAGAGAAAAAATAAAACAATTCTCTGCATATATATGAGAAAAATTACTAAAATCCGAGAAGAAAGTCAAGAAACAGGACACAATAATCTAATATGGTCCAGCAAAGTTGTCTGCATCGACGCACACTAGTGAGCTTGGGTTAGGGTTTTGATGTATCTTATAAATAATAATGAAAAAGTACGTAAAAAATAATTATAAAATATTAAATAATAATAAAAATTAGGTAAAAAGTAATAAATAATAATAAAGTAATATATAATAATAAAATATGTGAAGAAGTGTTGAGGTATTCTCAACATCTAAACACATAAGGCTTGTGTAGTTACGATGTTAAAGATGAAATTAGGTGTTTCGTTAAAAATTGAATATCTTATTTTAATATTAATTTTGTTTTAAAATTTTAAAAAATTGAATTATTTATTATATTTTACTTGAAAATTTAAAAAAATTATAACGATTATATGAGATGAGATGATATAGTTTGATTTTGGACGTATTTGAGTGTTGAGAAGTGTTAAAGAGAGTTGTAAATAGTAGTAAAAAGTATGTGAAAAATAATAATAAAATAATAAATAGTAATAAAAAATAGGTAAAAAGTAAGGAATAGTAATAAAAGTAGGAAAAAAATAATAATAAAATAATGAATAGTAATGAGAAGTATTGAGGATACCTCAACACCCAAACACACCCACGTAACCGAACCAACCCTAATAATATAGCCTTCGCTAAGAGTTTTTTACTAAATTTTAAGATTTAGTGTCTTGTTTAGTTAAACGGTTAAGATGAGATGAGATATCTTGTTGAAACTTGAATAAAATATTTTATAATATAATTTTTATTTTAAAATTTAAAAAAGTTGAATTGTTTATAATATTTGGTATAAGAGTTTAAGAAATTTGTAATTATTATATGAGGTAAAATAATTTAATTTTGTGTAACTAAATCAGCCCTTAAGAAAAAATGAAATTTCTAATTTTAATATGCCTAAATTTTGCAAACTTTTTTGTAAAAAGGTGATAAATTTATGATTTATATAAAAATTTTATTTTTTTTAACGATGGATCTCATATTTTTGAGAGAGAGTTCAGTTTATACACTAAAAAATTATATATAACATTATTTTATTCATTAAACTTTAATATTGTTAGATAAATTCATTTATAAATATTGAGAAGTCTGCTTACCCAAGAGTTGGATAAAAAATAAAACTATAGAAGATCCAAATCCACAGGAGTACTATAAAAGAAGAAAAATCATTCTCTCTCCTCCACCTCTCATCCTTTTTAAAAATTGTTTAGATAATAAAATGAGATAAAATATAATTATAAATCAATATGATTATAACCATTCGATTGCAAGGAAAAAAGTCCGTATGTACGAATTAACGGTAAAAAGAAAGGTAATACCATAAGCTTCACTGGGCCGAGAAATGGATATGGTCCAACGGTGTGACAAATGGATACAGAATTAAGTTCAATTTTAGGACAGTTCAAAGAAAGCCCCCCTCTGGGGCCCAAGCTCTATATAAGGCCTTTTACCTAAAACCTTTGAACATTTTCTCTCAACAATTCATTGATTTCAGCCCTGAACAGGTAGTAGGTTTAAACACTTGAACCAGTAGTCTGCTATTGCTATACTTCCTTTTATTTTTTATTTGTATTTGAAATACCAGAGTCTATACACCAAATCATGGAAATATTCTTGATCTAATGAACATTGCCAATATATTAATTCATACAAATAATAACGAAGAAAATGAGGAAATGTTTTTGTGTTCATCAAGAAACAAGGTCCATGCCCTTTTTTAGCAGCAGCTCTCAAGAGAACATTATAAGCTGGGAAAAATATTTCGATTCATTCAGTATTGATCAACAAATGAGTAACAATAATCGAATGGTTTTATTGCTAAAAATTAGAACTGTCACAAACAAATTGATGATGGTAACTCAGAAACAACTTAGAAAATAATCAATTTTTCTACCTATATCTGTCAAATGAGCAACTTCCCCTGCCGTCTTCACAACTATACCATGCCTATTGTCTGCTGGCAGCTATAGTATTTGCTTTGATCTTTGCTCCAAAGATGAATTGTTAATTCAATTTTTTAACCCTTTAATATATCCTAATCAGAATGACCCAATCCATTTCTGATAGAATCAAGAACCTGGACACACTCTGCCATGCTTGGTCTCCTTGAAGGAACCTCGGATGTACAGATGAGCCCCAACTTCAGTACCTGAATAAGCTCATTCTCTGCGAAACCACGCAAACTCCGATCAAAACAATCTGAAGGCGAGCCACTTTCCAACAGTCCCCTAACATATTCACACAAAATGACCACCTCATTTGCGCTTGGACTCTCCACCGGTTTTCTGCCTGTAACCAACTCCAAAAGAATAACCCCAAAGCTATAAACATCACACTTCTCACTCAGTCTCAAACATTGAGCCAATTCTGGCGCGACATACCCAACTGCAGTGTGGAATTTAGTTAAACCATAGTTATCCAAAATGGGAAGCAATTTTCCCAATCCATAATCTGACATCTTAGCATGGTACTCCTCATCTAAGAGTATGTTAGTCGATTTGATGTTGAGATGAAGAATTGGAGGTCTACAATCATGGTGAAGGTAAGCTAGGGCTCTTGCCGTTTCAAGAGCAATGTGAAACCTCCTAGACCAATACAATGCAGTGTTGCCCCCAGCAGTACTGGTGCCTGCATAGTTAAGCCCATGAAGGTTATCATACAGATTCCCGTTTGGGACAAATTCAGTTAGAATCAACTGCATCGTCGAGGACCAGTAGTAACCCTGAAACGCAACTAGATTTGGGTGACGAAGGTTGCCTAGTTGTCCAATTTCTTGCTCAAATTCGTCTTGGTTTCTGATCGTTCCCAGAGTGTCAAGCTTCTTCACCGCAAGTGAGATCCCACCTTCAAAACTAGTCCGGTAGACTGTACCGATTGACCCACCACCAATCAGACACTCCTTGTCAAGCAAAGCTTTGGTGCCAGCCTCCCAATCTTCATACTTAGAGGGCAAACTTTTGCTAAAGAGAACCAGCTTCCCAATTATTACATTTGACTCGGTTGAACCCAGCGGTGTGCTCTCAACAACCATTGGTTCATCAACTTTTTTCCTTCCGCGAGCCCTGATGCTCATGATGGATACCACACAAACCCCAGTAAGGATCAATGCAGCAGCAACAATTGCAACAATGACAGAATTACTTATGACCTTTGTTTTCCTCGGTGAAGAACTTGATCCGTTGACCTTTGCTGAGCAAGATGTGTTCAGGGGGGGGCCACAGAGCAGGGGATTGTTAAAAAATGCATATGGACCAAAACCGCGTAGAGCTGAAGGAATGGTGCCCGAGAGGTTGTTGTAGGATACATTAAAATGAGTTAAAATTTTCAGATTTCCAAGAGGAGGGATTGACCCAGAAAGTAAATTATGCGACAGATCCAGAACTTGGATTTTTGTAATGTTTCCAAGGCTTAGAGGGATTCTCCCGTTGAGTTGGTTTTGATGTAGGTCAAGGAATTCTAGGTTAGTCATGCTGGAAAGGGTATCAGGAATTTCTCCCTCTAAAGCATTACCAGAAACATCCCTGCATAAACATATTACAAATTTTTTCAGGTTTAAATTAAAGCAGATTGATGTGAATGCAGAATAATTTAAGAAGGTAATTGAACTCACAGCACAAGAAGAATCCCGCATTTGCTTATTTCAACAGGAATTTTGCCAACAAGGTTCAGATTGTGCAAATCCAGAACCTGAAGCAGCTCAATGCTTCCAAACTCCTTTGGAATGGTCCCCCCCATCAAATTGTTACCTAATCTAATCACAGAAAGCATCTCCATACCTCCAATTTCTACTGGGATACTCCCATTCAGCTTGTTAAATGCCAAGTCCAAAACTCTAAGACTTCTACACTTTGTAATGCTCAACGGAATTTGCCCATCCAAATTATTCGCTGAAGCGTCCAGAAATTCCATTCTCTCACTGCACGTTGTCATGTCAGGAATCTCCCCATAAAACCCATTATGGGATATATTAAATAAAGAAATATTTTTTGATCCGAGAATACCAAATGGAGCCTGCCCGGAAAACATATTGCTACCAAGGTCCAATATTTTCAAGCTCTGGCATGCTGAAAGCTGTTCTTGAACACTTCCCGATAGCCTATTGCTACTTAAAATCATGTACTTTAACAATGGAATACTACAAACTCCCGAAGGAATGCCATCACTGAGATTATTGAAAGAGAAATCAAACCCCTCAAGGTTCATGCAGTTCAATATTGATGCAGGAATCGATCCCGAAAGCTTGTTATAGGACATAGAAACATACTTGGTTTTGTAACAATATTTGAATAATGTTGATGGTACCTCCCCGGCAAAATCATTCCTTGACAAATCCAGAAACCGAATGCTTGGTAAATCACCAATAAACTCCGGGATTGACCCGAATAACGCATTGGAACTCAAGTTGATCTTCCACAACGTCTGAATGTCAGCATATTCTTGAGGGATAATGCCCGAAAATTGATTCCCAAACAATGTCAAAATCCTCAAAGATTTTAAACCCGATAAGGCCGGGGATAATACCCCAACAAGACTAGTGTTCCACAATACAATTCTTTCTACAAATCCAGCCGAGTTACAGAACACCCCCCTGTAATCCTGGCAAGGATCCCCACTCAAAACCCATGAACTTAACCTATTGTATGGGTCATTGGTGATGTTCCCCTTGAATTGAAGCAAAACCTCTTTCTCGGTTACTGGTGAAACTGAAACGATTCCAAGAAAGCAAGAGAGAAAGCACAAAAGAGCGTGTGAGAGACGGAATTGATAGAGTTTTCTCATGCTCCCAAAACTCGGAAGGTAATTAAAAGGGTCTATCCGTCGGCATTGTAGTAGTGTGATCCAGCTGAGATAAGATCAGGGTTTTCTAGTAACCGAGTACAACATCACGATCACCACCAAATAACAATATTCTCACTGAAATTTAAGAGAAACAGTACCCAATTTCTGAACCCACTTATTGAAGCAAAAATTAAAAAATTCAAGTACCTTTAATATTATAGCCTTTTGCTTCTGGAATCTGGGTTCTTTCGGTGAAGGCTGAATAACAAAGATCTGGTCTTTCTCCTTTCTGAGGCTGAATCCAAGCACCAAAATCTGAGCTTGCAGAGAGAGAGAGAGAGAAGGAATGAAGGGCAGGCAAGCATGCATGGGAGTGAAATGCAATGGAAATGGTGACTGCTGTCGTTGCCGGAAAGGAAACGGGTGAGCCAAATTTAATACAAACTGCTTTTAAAAATCCATGTATTTAGAGGTTGCAACCAACAAAGCTGAACCACGTGCATGCTCATCCCTCTCTCTCTCTCGCTCACTCTCTCTCTCTCTCTGTCTCCCTTACACATACGCCAAGGACTTCTTTTTTACCAATGATATGCACCAAACATGAAACTCTGTCTTACTCTGTGTCTCTCTCTCTTTCTCGTAGCTCAGTTCTACGAAACCCAGCATTTATTCTCTCCCACCAACCACGCCAGCGCTGCAAGAATCACCAGCATCACTATCTATTACTAGTACTAGGGATACAAAGACGGACAAGTAAAAAAAAGAGAGAATAGCCATTGCCTTTGCCTTCTTGTCTGTCGGTACCGTTTGACGAGGACCTTTGCCTTTTTCTTTCTGTGGTTGCATTCAACTTTCTTTCTATCCGTTTCGATCGTGACTTTGAGAAGCATTGGTTGTTTGCTTTATTATTCTTTAATATTTAGTCATGCAGAAGATACGTCACATTTTCCCCCCTTTTCTCGAAGGAATGGTAAAAAGTTTTCTTCCCAATATTGACTAAGACAAGGATATGGCATAGCGGGAGAATCCGGTCCGGTCCAGGGAGATTATGTCAACCGGATCGTATTTATTCGGTCTAAAATTTTTTCATTCTAAACCGAACCGAATTTTATAAGGATTGGGATGGTCCGGTCCGGTCAGTCCACCCTTTCCTTTTTTTTTTTTCTTTTTTAATTCAATGATATTTTGTTTAATATTTATATAATTATATTATGATATATTTAATATATATATGGTATACTATTATATATTAATATATATATTATATATATTAGTAATACATTAATACTAATACTATTAGTCTATTAGTATATAGTGAATTAGTAATAGTTATTAACTTATTTATTATAATTAATAATACACTAGTACTAATAGATAATAACTAATAACTAGTATTGTATAAAAATAAAAATAAAAACTGATAACTAGCATTACTAATTTACTATATATCTTCATTGTTTTCAAACCCAACACATTTACTAATACTCTATGTAATATTATATTAATTTATTAAATAAGAGTAATACTCTTATAGTCTTATAATCTTATTACTAATACTAGCATATTAGATATTAAGTTAACTAATACCAATACTCTTAATCTCTTATAATCTTATTACTAATACTAACATATTAGATATTAAATTAAATAATCTTATTACTAATATAGTAATACTAGCATATTAGTATTATAAATATTAACCTATTAGGTTAGATAAAAATTATAATTAATTATATACAATTATAAATATTATATAAATAATAAAATATATTTTATATAAATATATATTATTTATTCCGTCCGGTCCGGGATAAAAAATCTGTGGACTGAGACCAAACCGAGACCTACCGTACCTACCCTCAGTTCGATTTGAAATGGCCGATCCGGTCGGTTTTGCCAGTTTGGACCGACCGATACTCTCCCCTAGCCATGAGCTCCAAAGTATGCTTATAAAAGTTAGTCATAGAAAATGAATGAACGTAATTGGTCATTTGATTTTTATTGTAAGCGTGCAAGCTTGTTAACAAATTGCATGAACATCTTGAGTTTGAAATTGTAATTAAAAATTCTATCCAATTAAAACCCAAGTTAATTGAAGTTATAGATGCTCTTTTCATTTGACTGAGCTTTATCCATACCATCATTTCAATTTCTATTTCTTGTTATGTCACTTTTAGTTCTCTTTATTATAGGAAAAAATATGTAATAATTGCTCTCTTATTCTGAATCTGTTGTTTTTTTAAGAGGAGTGCTACATATATAAATAAATTATTCAAAACTAAATATATAAATTGACGTAGTTTCATGTGATTCATTATATCTATTTTATGATAAAAGTAATTTTATAATATAACATAGCACATTAAGCTACGTTATTTTATAAATTTATTTTTATGTAGTAAAGTATTTTTTTAAAATATTATTCTTAATCCTTATTGATTAGTTAAGAGTATTCAAATAGAGTTCCATCACAGATCATTCAAAAAGCTCATCTGAGCTAGAGGACCCTAATAGCCAACTTTGTCGAAGAATTTTTATTATCTTTAACTTTTAGCTCGATTTTGGGTTTAAATTTGACCATTCTCTAATATTTTTTCTGATATATTAATAAGTTTATTTGAAAACTTTTAGTACATACGTTATTTAGGTAGTATAATTTAATTTAAAAGATAAATTTTAAATTTTATAAATTAAATTATGATTTATAAATAACATGAGATGTAAATACTTTTAAGAAATGGCAAATAATTAGGTCTTGTTTAAATGTAGAACTAAGATTAGTTATTTGTGAATAGTAATAAGTTGAGATGGTAGAGTAAGTTTTATAAGATATATTTAAAATTAGTTTAGATGTTAAAATGAGTTTATATATATTTATATAAAATTAAAATAATTGTAAATTTTGTATATAAAAAAATATTAAGTTAAAAAAAATTATGAGTCTTGTCTATATAAAAATTTTAAATTAAAATAAATTTAATAATTTAAAAATTATATATTTAGACATTAAAATTAGCTTAAAATTAAACTAAGTTACAAACTGTATTGTTCTTCTCTGTCAGAATTCGGCTGTACCACGTTGGAGTTTAGGTAGAAAAACAGTACGGCAAAAAGTAACGTAATTTGATTGATGTTCGATACTTTAGCAGTTTGACCCGTCTAAACGTGTCAGAATTTCTTCCTTTCCTTTGTTCATATTAGGGGTCAATTCGGTCTCAGGTTCAGTCCAAGGAGATTTTACGGACCGGACCGAACCTATTCGATCCAGGTTTTTCTACCCTGAATCGGACCGAACTTCATATGGTTCGGTCCGGTCCGGTCCCATTCGGTCCGGTCCGGTCCGTTCGGTCCGTTCGGTCCACCCTATGAGTTTTTTTTTTTTTTTCAATGACATTTTGTTTAATACTTATGTAATTATATTGTGACATATTTAATATATATACATATACTATACTATTATATATATTAGTAATACACTACTACTATTAGTAATAGTGATAATTATATATGTAACTATATGTAATATTAATAACTAATACTGTTAGTCTATTAGTACTAATACTATAACTAATAAATATATGTAATGATAGTGATAATATATGTAATATTATATTAAATAATAGTAATACTCTTATTACTAATATTCTATGTAGTTATAGTGATTTAATGCTAACATATTACATATTAAGTTAACTATACTAATACTATTATAAATTTACAAATATATGATATATTATAATTTATACTATAACTTTTATAATATGTTAATACATTAATATATATACTAGTACTATATTTTTTTTTGATCGGTTATACTAGTACTATATATTATAGTTAATAGTTATATATTAAAGAATATAGTAATACATTGATACTAAATATATATATAATATAGTTATAGACTTACAATGATTTAGTTATTATGAATTTATAATTAGTATAACTATATAATTGTATTAGTATTAGACTATTAGTAATTCAACCATTATATAAATAATAATTTTTTTTTTAATCTATTCGGTCCGGTCCGGTCCGGTCCGGGGTGAAAAACCCCCAGACCGGGACCGGACCGAATACCTTCGGTCCCTTAAAAATTGGACCGGGACCGAATGGGACTCATTCGGTCCGGTCCAAAAATGACCGGTTCGGTCGATTTTTCCGGTCCGGACCATTCGACTTTCAGCCCTAGTTCATATTTGCCTCAATTTGGCTGGTCTACGAAACGCCTTGAATGTCATTGTTCACCTGCTAAAGTCTCTCTTTTTTTGAGTCCGCACGTTCCATTATGTCAAGCATGAATTTTGATGATAGGGCGCGCTGAATCCGAATCCTCTTTCCATGTAAAAACTTCTGACACGAGACAATATTATCTGTGTTTTTCTCAATTTCAGCAATTTTGATTTAGGAGGCAGAGGCAGAGGCAGAGGCAGAGGCCAGACAATGAGACAACAACTTGGAACAAAGTTTTATGCACGCCAATTTTGTGCACATGGCTTTGCTTCAACTTAAAGGCCTTGGGTTTGGGGGGGCTTGGACTGTTGCTTAATTTCAGGCTGGCAAAAGCCACGTCACTTGGACACAACAAAAGTGTTCTTGGACACACACCATTAATCCAAGCCGGTCGCGGGTGAATATGCTTTAAATCTTTTGGTGTAAACATAAAAGAGAAATGGTTGGTCCATATTGATGATAACAGTCCTTCTACATACAATTGGCCGACTTGGCATAAATCAACCAATATATTAAAAATAAAAAAATAAAAAACCCCTACTCTTCGGGTTTAGAGTAGCCAGATTTCACATTTACAAGTGACTATGTATAACCTGCTTGCTTTTGCAGGTTAAGAAATAATCGTAGATTTCACACTTGAATAGGCTGCAGATGAAAAATACAGAACGCCCATAAATACATTGGGGTTTTCTTCTTCTTTTTTCCCCTCAAAGGCAGGATGTTTAAGCCATGCCTCCACTTGTTGCTATTCTAATTATCTAAAAGAGAGATGAACCGATGACAACGAAGATGAAGAACAGGACCGACAAGATACGTCAGCCGATATATTTAAGAAGAAAAAAAAAACGTACACAGTCAAAAAAGGCAAACCAAAACACTCAAAGCAACTTTGTCTGCGCTTGAAATATCTCATAACTTTTCGTGTGGGAGTAAGGTGGAGGAGTTCGTCTTTGTCTGGTCAAAGCCGGCAAGCTAGATGGAGATGGTGGGAGAGAGCGAAAAATTAAATTTCGGAGGAAAGATAGAGAAGGGGAATGGAATGGGAAGGGAGAGGAAGTGGAAAATAAAAACATATATTATAGAGAAAAATGATATTTGCAATCGTGGTTGTGTAAGTGACGTCCAATCGTTTTGAAAAAAATAGATTAATATGAGATCCATATGAAAAAAATTAATTTTTTAATTATAGATCTTACTCTTTTTCAAAGTAATTATACAGTATTTATAATTTTATAACTGTATATAACATTGCGCTATTATAGATGACATGGACACTCAGTTAGACGCCTGTTGTATCAGCTGTTGTATCCATTATTTTTCTCCATTATAATTTTTCTGATTATGATGATGTCAAATCCAGTCTGATGCACCTTTGGGCCCTCATTTCTAGTCCAACCCAATGCACCTTTATGGCCCAAAGTGATAAAAAACAAATAATATTAGAATAATATTAGATACTGTGTACTTTACCAGTGTCGCACCCCTTTTCTTTTTTATTAAAAAAAGATAAATATGAGATTGAAGTAAAATATTAATTTTTTTCAGTAATAAAATTATAAAATACGTTTGAATAATCAGATGGAATAAAATTATTTTAAATGAAAATTAAATAAAATATTATTTTTTAATATTATTATTATTTTAAAATTTTAAAAAATATATTTTATATAAAAATTTAAAATAATTAAAATAATAAATAAGATAAAAAAAATAAGACGAAATATTTTCTTATCAAATTATAGTAAGAAATGAAACACAGTTACGACTGTATATTAATATTTTTCTAATTACAAGAGCCAAGAGGTATGGTGCAAGGCGTCAGTACCACGACTAAAAATATTAATTAATACGACTCTGAACATACTAATGATTTCTCGTACCACAAGCACCCTCTTCCTCACATTGGAGACGAAGGCTCGCCCACTCCCACAAATTTCCTCGATCTCGCGATCGGATGGCCCCGGCCTCAATTGCACGCAGTTACTGTCTTACCGTCGCTCCCATTCTCTGCTCCGGCACTACCTCACCACCATATTCCTCCCGATAAATCTTGATTAAAACCCTCAAAAATAATTTCTGGGGCAACGAGAGCCTCCGGAGCAATTCAGGTTAAAGTCGGTCAATCTGATATCTGGACAGCGGAATCTGGTAAACACCTACTACTCGTTTTAGTACTCACCCCGGCAACCTAAACTGGAGTAATTGCCTAATACAATATAATAATACTTGCTCCGCTCGTCTGCCATGGTACTATATATGACATAAGCAGAGCTATACTTAGTTCAGTTTATTTGAGAAACAAAGTGGACACAGATCAGTTGATATTGACGTGCACATATCAATAACATGAAAAGTTTGTGGTCGGGAACCATGCCTTCGTGTTAACGCCGTTCAATATGCAGTTTTCATTGTTCAAAGCATCATTTTTATCTTTAAGACTAAGCGGGTCTGGAATTCTTTCCTTACAGTTGTAACCCTTGGATCTTGAAACAAGAACATGCAAGATACGCAAGATGGTGGGCGGAAAATGCCACCTTTGTTCACATCGTCGAAAGTGTAAGTCAAAGTTCCCAGTTGCTCCCCTTTCTGTACTTCGACGGCTAAAACCTGCCGAAAATGATCAAATGCCACATAATCCAAAGGCAAATCCTTTTTTTATCCACCAAATGCGATGCCCAGAGTGCAATTACCTAAATTAGCGAACGAGATGATTAAGAAAGGAAGCGAATACCATTTACATCGACTAAGTTTTCTTTTTATTCTTTCTCCACATAAACTAGGATGATTTGAAATTTTGAATTCCCAAAAAGTTGATTTTCACACAAGTTCATGTCGCCGGTCTGGTCTGAACGGAGACAACCCGTACCACTTTATCATTCTCTCTGTGTAGAAACGCATGAACATAGCCATATATAAAGTGTCCAAACTTTCATATCTTACAATATTTCACCAAATTTAAACAAGATATGAACCCAGGAAAATACTAATTTCCTTCTGTACTAAAAAACAGAGAATATGTCTCTCATCTTCTGTTATTAGTGTTTGTGAAGAAGAACAAAGGTAGAGAATCGAAGAAACTGTCCGAGTCGGGGAATTTGTTCTGAAACTCGGACATTAAGGCTAAGTTCTCTTGGTGAAGAACACTGGCCTTTTTCCTCAGCTTCTCATTCTCTTCAATTAAACTTTGGTTCTCCAAAAATAACTTCAGGTTCTTTAGTTCCATATCTTTCTCTGCCTTTTCTTCGCACTTTTTCCTGCTGAAAGACATCCACACGTTACGTCCATCTAAAATATTAACGATCATAATAGAAGGGAGCCGTCAAAACATTAAAGAGAAAAGGGTTTTCTCATAGGAGATACATGGGTTTTATGTGATGAAACACACATACAACATACCTGACTCGCCTGGGAACTTGTACTTTAGATCGCTTCGATCGTTGTTTTCTTTCAAAAGAATGGACCAGACCAGATGGAAGCTTTTCAGTGTTGTTGGTACACATCTTCTTGGGTTATTGTCGGCCTTCCTATTAAAATTGGCAGGAGCATAAGATTTATGGTGTTGAGGTGAGAGTGGAAATTGAGAGAAGAATGGTTTGCATGCTCATATAAATATAGATGCATGGGTTCGCCTTTGTGTATGTACCGTGTGGTTGGCATGTAGAGAGAGAGAGAGAGAGAGAGAGAGAGAGAGAGATTTCTCTGCTGGTAATGATAGCAAGTGGATTCATGATTGTAGAGGGCATAGAACCCAGTATCAAAAAATGAGGAGGAAAAAGCTATCCCTTGAAGCAGGAGAGGTTTTGGCTACGCAAGGGGTTTAGACGTCCATATGAAACAGAGGATCTGAGTAGATATGTAGAAAATTCGATTACAGACTTAACGGTTTCAAAGAGAGTGTCCGAAATAGCGTATAAACTACTCTTGTTGGGATGGTTTAAAGTCGAAACCGCGCGGTCGTATTATTACGACGCAGTTATTATCTGTCACGTAGAAATGCATGCCTTGGGAAGGTCTGTCTATACATGCGGCAGCTATTTTTGACTAGGCCTTTTGATTTCCTGTTCGTCATTTGGTACAATTATCACTCTCTCCCAAATCGCCCTCTTTTTTTTTTTTTTAGGAAATCGCTCTCTGTTTTCTCAAACTCAAGCATCAAGCATGTCTTGTAGTGTCTAGCGTTGTCATGGTGCATTTGGAATGGCATCCTGGTTACGGTCAGCAAAAATGGATGGGTAGGCTTTTCCTATGTGCTCAGTGCTATCACCTTAGCTTAGGGCCCCATATTGCAATGCTGTAGGAGAATGTCCATATTCTCTCCCTCACTCATTTTAAGCTTTGTGACTTGGTGGACCATTAGAAGGGAAGGTTGGCATCTTAGCTCGATCCACCCTTCTTTGCTCCACCCTTTATATCTCTCATTATACTTAGTTTGAACACAGATATCTAAGAGTCAAATGATATATTGAGGACCTGCAAACACCAATATCCCCTTTAATAATCCCCACCTACATTTGATTACAGATAGATGGTTATGATGACAATGTGATGATTGTGTGACCGTGTCCAATTCTTCATCATGATCGTAGTTCAGAAGCATCTAGCTGATGACCTTTCCTTGATTTTCTTATCTTTCAAAACAAAAACAAGGGTACGTCGGGAAAGTTTCTAGAAAGGCATGCACCAGTACTAGACCATACCTAGTTTCATTTTTCTCTAGAATTAAAGCAATTCCCTCACTGTAAGGACTCGTCATGTATACATGCAATTGGAACTTAATGAATTTATTTTGAATGGCGATCGAAGAGCCATTTTCAGAAGCACTACGAACCACTCAGACCTTCACAGCTTATACATATATATCTTCTTTTACTACTGCTACGACTGCTTAACATGGGGTTGCGTACTTTAGATGCAATAGAATAGTTGGAGAAAAAGCAAAACAAAAACAAAATCAATCATACATGACCACAAGGTTTATACAGTTCGGCAATGTTCGTATATCCATGAAACCATTAAAAATTTTATATAGATAAAAGTTGAATACATGCATAGTGCAATGGTACGACCGATGAAATAATACAATATATATATATATATATATAGTGAAACTGTCATTAGCGGGTCGTGTCGGTTGAATGCTAAATCAGATCCAAATATTAGCCCAAACCTGTGTTTTATGACCCAAGTCTTATTGAAAATCTAAACAAAAAAAATAGTATCGAATTCTTATCGAGTCGGATCATTAAATCGGATCATCACAAAAAGTCCAACAATAAATTTTTTAAAAAAAAAAATGAAACCCTTTATTCTTCTCCTCCCTCCAAGTTTCCGAACTGCTTTGCCCGAAATTACAGAACTTATGACATACATAACATGCATCAATCATGATGGCTATGCGTATATACATATGTGAATTATTATGGGTCCAGGTTCGCATCATCCATCGCATTTACGTATCGACTCCATCCGACGAGCAAGTTGCCCCCGCCTGCAATCAATTGCATTCCATCGATTTTGGTATGCTCCTTCATCATCAAGCTGTATCCTATTCACCACATAATGGCGATTTTGATTTTTGAAATCACAAGTATATGTATTTTTCAACTTGTACATAATTATATGTAGTTGTGGAGTTTACGTTATTATGCACACACATTTACAACATCATAGTCATCATGTTCATGTGGTGGCACAGAATCAATCATTTTTTCTTTAGAGGGAAGTCCACCGAATATTTAAATATTTGAGAAATGATATATGCAATCTAGAGTGTGTAAGTCCCGTGCTTTTATATTTTTAAAAATCAGTAAATCTTAGACCTACATCAAAAACTGTTTTTTAGTAATTTATCTTTAAAAAAAAAAAAAAAGAACACACACGGAACAATATCTAAATTTACTCTAAATATTTGATATTTTGATTTCACGGATAATTGATGCATCTCAGTGGATAGGATGATCAGGATCTTCAGCTCAGAACGTTGGGCCCTCGGCCTGTGTTGGTATCATCAGTTTCCCATCCTCAGTTCTAGGCACCTTTGGTCTGGGCCGTTAATTTGGGCTTTCCCATCTATATTTTGTCGATACACCCTATTATTGCTCCCACAGTTCCAAGCACTCATTTGGACCCAACGACAAACCTGGAGAAGAGCCCAAACCTCAAATTAAAAATAAAATAATAATAATAAATACATTTAGACAAATGATATTTACAGTCGTGGTTGTACAAGTATCGCGCAGTATTTTTAAAAAAAGTAAATTAATACAAGATCTACATGAAAAAAATTAACTTTTTTAATCGTGAACTCCATTCATTTTCAAAGCAATTACGTGGTATTTGCACACTCCACAACTGTATATAGCATTACTCATATATTTATAGATTTTGTAAGCACTGTATAATTTTCTTAAAAAAAATGAGGTCTACTATTAATAAATTAATTTTTTTATATTATTTATATATATTTTTTAAATGAGTAAGCGAATTTATAACTGTAAATATTATTTTAAAAAATTAAATATAATAAATATTCTATTTTGAAGGAAGTTTGATGGCGGGCCGACCTTCCCTTCTTCGTTCCTTAGCACATTTTTTAACAAATAAACTAGAATAAAAAATTATAACGCGGCGGCTCGAACCTCACAGGCTTATTACACTACTGTATGACGACATTATGGACATATTCCTTCGTCGGCTTATTAATGTATTAAAGCACCTTTGGACTAATGAATTCAAAATCAACCATACAAAGGAGCCATAATTCTTTATATAATATTAAAATATTATTATTATTAGTATTTTTATTTATTTATCATCTATTTTTCTAATGTATATTTAAACCCATTGAATCAATTCCATTATCCTTTTTATACTTTTCAAAAACAGCAACCTATACAATCAAAATACATCAAATCAAATCGAATTGAAAATTACATAAAACATAAAAAATACATCTGACTTACATGAAAACACAAAGCAACAAAGCATATTTTTATTAAAAATATTTTTATTAATTTCCCAGAGCTACATTAAGATTTTTTATAGGGAGAAAATAATTGAAATGGAGTTTTTGTATCCGGTTGAACCTCTGACAGGAATGGCCACATTAAATACGACATCATGTCGTCCAAAACATGAGGTGATCATTAGAGTGACAAAAAAGCCAGATATCTTAAAGGAGACTTTGGTATAAATAAGGAGGAGCATGCAAAGGAGATGGATTGATCACTCTGAATAAACTCTTAGTTCTTTCTATATTTTCTAAGGTGAAAATGCATTTTGACTGTGGCATTAAAGTGTCAAGGACACATCCAACCACCCATTTCTCTCCTTTTACAAGCACTCAGTGCAGTTCGGAGCGGGTGGATATAAAATATGACTTAACAATAATGTTTTTCTTAACCAATTATCTATACCTGTAGCTCATTACAAATATAGCTAGAATGGAAATTTAGGAATTCGGAGGAATAAGTCCATGTGCTAAAAGCATTAATAATGGCCTCGCCATTGCCCAAGTCCAAAATTTAGAATGTTGTGATTATTTTCCTCTGTATCAGACTAGTTATACGTGAAAAGTTTAAAACTTCATCTACAGTAAATTCATGCCCCTCACTATATTTGGATAGCTACTGTGCAGAGACCAAATCTATATTTTATTATTTTACCAACTCTCACACTTGCGTTTCCCTTGTTTTTTTCTCTTCCTTCAGCCTGAAATCACCACATTTCCTCTTTGTTTCTTTCTTCTCCCGAAAGCATATTTCTCTTATTCTCCATCATTCGCTTCTCTTCTTCAACCTGCAAGTCTCATTCTCTCAATCTTCTCCATCGTGCTGCTATATCTACTTGCAAACATATATCCAAAGCAAATTCACCCTCTTCCAAAAATCACTTTCTTTTTATTAAAAAAATAAAAAACAAAACAAAACAAAATCTGAGAAAGAAAAAGACTAGGAAAGAAATAAAATTAGAGAGAGAGATGAGAGGGAAAAGATATGGGTATGTTCAATAAAATACCCGGCGCAGATGTGGGCTGGCAGCAACCTCGTTGTAGATGTCGTCAATGGCAACTAGCAGCGACGTTGGAGAGAGCTCACTTAGCTCAAATCTGGGGGGAAGGGGACTTGGGGGCAGGGGAACGGTGGAATGCCAAGGATAAAAATGAAAAGCAGACCTCAAATACTTGAAAGCTACATTTTGTGCGAGAGATATCGATATGGGTCTCGGCAAATATTGGGCCTAAAACCAAACATCATGTTTGTGCTCCCATGTGGATAATGTACATATTTTATACATGTTACGTGCTTGCTTGTATTCATTGGTGAAATGCAGGGCATTTTTTACAATTTTCTAAATAAAACTAGATGGTGATCATGTAAAATATCTGCACCAATAAAATTAGATGTTTGTTAGCAACCACAATTCTAAATGTAAATGTTGGATAGACAACCACAATTCTAAATGTAAATGTTGGATAGAATAAATGTTGGTATGTTTGTATATGTGATTGTTGAATGAATAATTGGCAAAATATATTTATTGAATAATTAGATTAAAGGCAAAAATAGTTGAAAAATAATAATTTTATTTTTTTTAATAAAGTTATTAATTGATATATGAGGTGTATTTGTAAAATATTTAAAAAATTATCAAATATGATTAAAATATATAATATTATATTATTATTTAGACTTTAAGATGACTAGTCCAATATAGACTCATATAACTAAAACTTAATGTTATAGCCAAAAATTAAGATTCTAGCTAAATGTTAGACTGGACCATTGCCAATGCTGGACCCAAATTTTAAACGCTAGGGATTGAACTATGAGCTCAATAATTAGTCTCGACCTTATTGATACATGTTATAGATAATGCGTATAGAGAACATCTTCGATTAATCAGGAGGTGATCATTAACTTTATACTGAGGCTATACTAAGTCAGTCGAACGCGATGTTAGTCAAAAATTTGAATAGAAGTGTACAGGTCTGTTTGGTTATATAATTCATATGAGATGAAATATTTTGAATAGTAATAAATAAAATATTGTTATAATATAATTTTTTAATATTAATTTTATATTAAAATTAAAAAAATTAAATTATTTATTATATTTTATATAAAAATTTTAAAAATTATAATTATGAAATAAAATTTTAAGATTAAAATTAGGTTCTACTTGGTAAGTGAGATGAAAATTTTGAGTTTAAGATAAAATATAAAAATATTATATTTTAATATTATTATTGTTTTGAGATTTAAAAAAATTAAAAAAAAGTTAAATTATTTATTATATTTTATATGAAGATTTGAAAAAATTATAATAATGATATGAAAATTTTAAATTTGAGATGAAAATTTTTATTTACCAAACCGAATCTAAAATTCTTACTTGCAATCTTGTTTTGGTATGCAATCGGGGCCCCATGGACCATAACATTTGCCAAAGCGGATGCTCTTACGAGGCAGTCGAACCGGTCCATGGGGTCCCACCAGCTTTGTCATTCCCCCGTGGCTGTGCCTCGGGAACAGGCGTGTTTAACAAAGTGTTCGGTCCCAGGCAAAGGCAAAAAGAGCGCAGGCCGCAGAGAGAGGGGGTTTCCTTCTGCCGTTCGGCTCCTTCAATTTCCTTGTTCCTCAGAATACTCTCGCTCTTCTTGTTCCTGGTATTGCTCAGAATTCAATTTCCTTGCTATACGAAGAGACGGCGCACGGGATAGACTTGGAGAAAGAAATCATCGGAGCTAATCAAGGTACGAGTTTTGAATTCAATTGATTTTTCGAAGTGCCTCTCTCGCCTTCTCTCTCGATGTGTACGATTAAGAACCAGATCCAGTTGTTTTTATAAAAAGAACTTTAAAAGTTTACCCTGTTTCTATGTATCCTTTGGGTTTCCTTCGTGTTCATCGACGACCAAAATTTCTGGTTGTTGTTCATCGATGTCGGAAACTATTTATTATGTAGCGTACTTCATCGTAGCCGCGTGATTCCTCCCGTCAAAATTGAATGATTTTGGACAGTCAGATCAAGTCGTCTTAAGTTACGGCTGCTGCCACGTCTCACTCGGTGAACTCGCTCCGCTTTGTCCGAAATTGCCCTCTACTGCGTGGACTTCAAAACCAAGTCTCTTGAGGACAACTATGTCTTCTCGGATTTTAACGTGGACTTTTCCAAAAATCCCACGAGTTTTGAATGGACACGGAACACGGTATTTTTAATTTTTATGACCCTATTGTGAATAAATCCCTACAGAAGAGGGGCAAAAATATTACCTAAACTCGCAAGAGAAAATCTCTCGAAAGATCCAGCTAACACATGCCTTTTTTCGTCGGGGTATAGTGGTCAATTCGTTTAATGACCTCCAGTCGGCGGTACTTGGACTTTTGACAAACGAAACCTCTATATAACACCCAAGAGCCATTGAACCCCACACAACATCAACAGCAACGTCGTCTCTCTTTGACGAACAAACGCAGAATTTCAGAAAATTTCAGAGCCCTTGTGCCTAATTCTTTTCTTGTGTAATTTTTGTTCTTAATCTGAAGGCAGTCGAACCGAGGGAGAGAGAGATGGGTTCTGAACAGAATGACGGGACGAGCTACCAGCCTTCGGAGCCGAAGCTCTGCGTGAACAACTGCGGCTTCTTCGGCAACGCGGCCACCATGAATCTCTGCTCCAAGTGCTACAGAGATAACCGGATAAAAGAGGAACAAGAGGCTTCGGCGAAAGTCGCTATGGAGAAATCCTTCAACCCCAAGCCGACGCGGCCAGACAATGATCACCTGGTCCTACCTTCTGCTTCTTCCACGGAGAGCCTCGGCGTGGGACCCTCTTCGTCGTCTTCGGTGTTCAGTGCTGCCGCTGACCGTGAAGCGCAGCCGCCAAAGGTGGCGAGCCGGTGTCTTATCTGTAACAAGAAGGTGGGTTTGACTGGGTTTCGGTGCAAGTGCGAGAGTACCTTCTGTGGGCTCCACCGGTACCCGGAGAAGCACGATTGTACGTTCGACTTCAAAACCTGCGGTCGTGACGCCATTGCCAAGGCTAATCCAGTAATCAAGGCCGATAAGGTGGATAGGATCTGAAATCCATATACTTGTTCTGATCTGATCGTGGGTCGCCTTATTGTATTTTCGTTTTTCGGTTGATTGGGTTGATAGTTGTATTTGTTTAGGAGGTTTGTACTTTGTGGGGAAGGTGGTTTGCTTTGTTGCGGTTGAACGGTAGTGTTTTTGCCTTTTGGTGGTGGGTGGGTGGGTGGGTTGGACGATTCCTTAATAAAGTTGGATCATTGAATTGTTTATTTGCACTTTGCTTTATTTTGTTTGGCTTTCTTCTTTTGTACTGGCTGAGATTCTTCACCTTCTTTTCTGTGTCCGTCTTTCATGCTATTTATATCTCTGCATACATCTTATTGGTGCAACAGTTATCTTGTTCCAAGTATTGATATTTTAAAGATAGAATTTATCCTTTAAATCAAATTATGTCACATAGATAATATGAGGAGCAAAGTCTTTCCAATAGAATTATTCATCTTGTTTATACTGTTTTTGTGTAACGAAGTGATAGGTGCTCCTAACGCCTTTTGGTATAAATGTGTGACCTTGCGGAACAAATGTTCTTTATAAAGGTGGATATAGGTTAAAGTACTTTATAGGTTTTTTCAGCCGAAGGGTTTTAACGTGTCCATTATTGAAGTAGGTTCGACTCTTCATTTTTCTTTTTGATCGTGAGATCTTCTCGAAGGAGGGATTAATTACCCCACTTGCCTATACACTACAAAAAAAATTAATAGATTGGACTATTTTTATTTTCTACAAGACAAATTTCGCCACAAAAAAATAACATTTTCATTTCAGTCGAGATTTTTTGGCTAACTGGAAAATGTAGCCGGAATTAAACACTTTTTCACGCGAGTTTTGGTCGCCGGAAATAGTTTTGCCAAAAATAACCTGTTCCGTAATTGTAGATCGTTTTAATAACTTGTTACAGCGACAAAGGTTTGCCACAATTTCGTAATTGGCATTTAAATGACTTATTACCGCGACTTCTACTCACCGTAGTAACTATTCTAAATACCCTTATTTTTGCCCTTTCCGTCACTCTCGCCACTCCCTCTCTCTCTGTCTCTCTAGGGATTTAAGATTCTCACGGGATTTCCAAGCGCTGACACCGACGCCGTAGTCTCGTCGCCGCCCGTCTTCTTGTCGTCGCTGGTCAGTTTCTCTGACTTTATCTGTCATGCTCTCTCTCTCTCTAACTCTCACTCGGATTCGCCAAGGTTACTCTCTCTTTCTCTCTCTCTCTATATGTGAGCTTACAGCTTTCCGATTTGTGTAGTTTTTATCTTAGATGTTTATTCTTTTTCTTTGTTTTTGAGTAGTCTGATTTTCGTTCGATTACAAATCTTTTTGTAATCCAAGGGTAGATGCAGAACACGAGATTAAACTCTGTGAACTTTTCTATAGAAATAGTTACTTTTGTTGTGATTTTTTCCTTGTTGTATACTTACATACCTAGACCAAATACTTTCAGCATTGCTCTGTTTGCGGGCTTCAAAATTTTGTAGGAACGACCATAAATAGCTGGAAAAGATCGATGTCTCCCAGATCCATTGGTGGATTTGAGTTCTGTAGAAAATACAAGAAATTACTTCTAATGCTAAGAGAGAAATGCTAGCTCTATATATTGTAGTAGAATGAATCATAATTAAAGAGTTTTAGGACTCATTACTTGGTTTTTCTAAGCCTGGTTAGCTTATATCTATACTGAATTTCAATCCCCCTGTTTTTAACTTCTCTAGATCTGGCCATAAATACCTTTTTATAATTTTGATGCCAAAAAAATTTAGCTAATAAACCTTTTTATAATCCTCCTGTTTTCAATCCCCCTGGTTTTTCTGCTGTTTGTAGTTTCCTAGAACCTGGCTTGGACTTTTCCTACAGGCCAACCAAACAAACAACCAAAAAATGGAGTTTCATAAAAAAAACTCCATCTTTCTGCAGCATTGCTGACTTTATCTTTAGATCATTTTACATCAATATGTTGATCTTTTAAATTCACTAAAGCTTTCTGCTGTCTAAAGTTGTATCCTTTTCTTTGACTCTTTTTTAACCATTTTCTCACTTGGGATTTTGTTAGTGCATGTACACTGACAAATAGAACAGGTACTAAAGTCCTGTGCTAAGAGGTAAGAACATTTGCATTCAAGTGATTGGAAATTAAATAATTATTGAAAAAGTTCAATAGTGATCTATGCAATGGTGTTGATGATCAGGAAGTGGATAACTTTCAATCCTCCTGAACGTAAGTCTTGTTGATGTCCTCTTTTTTGTTGCTGTTCTTATCGCTTCATTTTTTGCCTTACCTATAGTATTTCTAGCAGTGGTAGTGATGGTAATGGGAGGTTTTTTGTGAACTCATTCTACCATTTTACCCTTTGTTTTTCATTAGTCATGGTTTATAATTAAGAAAAAAGAAATACAAGTACCATTAGAACAAGACAATAGGTTAGGAATATTGGGGTGACATGGAATCTGATTGGCCCATATGCACAGGTCACTAACACGAAGTGAAAACAGCGGTTTCATGATATTTTTCCACAATTTTTCTCCCTGCCCCCTCTCCTTTCCTCTTGATTGGGGTTTATTTTTCAATTGCTGATCAAAGAGTTCATATTTAATGGTAGTGTGTACTGTATTAGGTTGTATTTCTCCAAATGTTTGTGTGACTTGTACCCTTGATATCAGGCTTGGTAAAATATTATTAGAAAATCGAAGTATCTGGATTATTTGCTGAAGAAGAGTTCAGTTTCCCTAAGTTGCTTATTAAATTTCAAGGCTCTATAATATTAAGGTAGTCATCTACTTTGAATACAGCAGAATTTTGTGTGGACCTTTTGTTTTCTAGTTTAACATGGATTAGTTAATGCTTCCTTTCATTATAATCTCTTAATTCTTGTAACTTGTTTTGGTATTTCTTACATGTCCTGCAGTGTGGGAGGCCCATTCAAAGACATGGCTGGACCTTAGTTTGAGGCATAGGCTTTGGGACACCTTAGTTTTCTTTGTTTCTGGTTTTTTTTTTTTTTTTTTTTTCATAATGACCTTGATGAATATAAATTATTTTGCAGAAGAGTTGTCATTGCATTTGCTGCAGGGATTTAGTTGTTCCAATGAGATGACCAATTGGCTCAAGTAGTTGTCCTGAAGCTAATCCTGTGCAGTCATTGTTAGAACCATTAGCTCCACTCAGTCTGAGGGGTGATCCAGAAACATCCTTTCCAACTTATTGGTAACAAGTTCAAATTTTTCAGTAATTATATATAGTCAATTTGTCTTACTTCAGAAGAGAATATCTTTATGCAAGTTTAAAAGTAGATAGCATTGGAGTTTTTCTTTATTGTAGATATTCATTATATTGTCAAGTTGGAGTACTACCTGAAGTTGCAGTGAGGACTAATAATAAACATTGTCGACATGTTCTGTTTTGCTTTAGGTGTGTAGTATGTGAATAATGAGTAACATAAATTTTGGCATTTTAAAATATTCCATACAGATTGAAGAAAAAATAAACATTGAAATCTTCCTTCAAAAAAGGTTCTAATAGCAATTTTCTTTTGCAATTATTTTTCTGGTGCAGATTGTAGCTTGCTTAATAGCCACATCCGGGGCAGCAGTGTTGGAGATACTGTACTTAGCTTACAATGGTGACAGAAATCTCATGGAGTGAAGCATGTAGTTCCTACGGAAGGTTTTGCAGTAGAATGAAGCTAGCTTTAGTTCTCCATACCTGGCTCTTTGGTGTCTCATTGTTCTCGCTGTAATCTCAGCTTATAGGACTTTTATCATGTATGAGCCTCCTTCCCTCCCTTCTAAAGAGGTGGAAGAAGAAATAACTTAATACTCCTTTGAGTGTTTTTCTTAGGCACTTGGCTCTTGGAATAGTTGGATTTCCCTTGAATACTTATATATATATATATATATATATCTATATGTTCTTTGTAATGAAATAATGAGTGTGATATTAAGAAACAATGCCAAACTGATCTCGAGTTGTTGAAGAAATAATAAACAAACTCATTATTTTATTGTGATATTCAGAGTTTGTTTTGTTGAGAAATTTATTGTTGGCCAAGAAAAATTTTACTTGTTGGGAATGAAATCCATTAAATTTCAATTAATTCTAGAGTGCTTGTAAGAAAAAGACATATTTTATCATTTGATAAGAGTGGATAAAAACTAATATAATTTAAAAAAAAAAGTGAAAAAATCGTATTAAAAAAATTTATGATTAGAGGCAGTCAGATGTCTTTGCGGCCATTTTTATACTTTTTCCGGCGACTAAATGTTGCCGAAAATAGAAAAATATTTCTGTCATTCGCTCCTGTAGCCGGAAAAAATCTTTAGTGGCTCAAAATTTCTGGCCACTTTGGGGCAGCTAATTTCAGCCGGAAATAAGCTTTTGTGGCGAAAAGTATACTATTTGCGGCGACTTGTGTTCGGCGGTAATAGGCTTATTTGTTGTAGTGATACAACTTTGATCTTTGTGTCTTTCTTGGATGCCCTTGCTCTACCATTGTTACTATTGATGATTTCGTACATGGTGAGTGATGGTGTGGCTTGTCATGAACTTCTATTATTTCATAGCAGGATTTGGTTTTGAGAAATATTTTAGTGATAAAAAAATTTCATAAAAGTAAATTTATAAATTTATTTAATTTGATGTGATACTTTATATCATAAAGTATTTTTAAAAGATCATATGAAATCATGTAAATTTGTAAGTTTATTTTTATAAAATTCCGTTTGGTGGTAACACTTCTCTAATTTTATGTCTTGGTACTTAATTGGAAGCTTTTGAATGTTACCATGTCGTTCTATTGATCCCATGGAGCACTAAAATCGCACTTTCAATGGATCGATGGAGATCTTTGAGACTGATAAGGATATCCATTTAGAAATCATTCAGCACGTCTAATTTGTTCAAGAAATAGGACATCTTGGTTCTTTCTTTCTTGTCTATTGCCCAACTAAAGTTATTCCAGGGTGCGCCCAATAGAGAGGTGAAACAGCGAGGAGTGCACTTCTTGAACATTGATATGCAGACACATGTACATTCATCTTGTTATGAAATGTCATGTCATATAACTTCTCCCTTATTTGACTCCTCATGTTATGCCTACTGCATGCAATAGCCAATGAAGTAATTCTTTGATTGCACCCTGTCCAATTCTCCTCATTATTTTAGCATGAATGAACTCGACACTAATCAATTCCTATTTTCTCAAAAACAAAGAAAAAGAAAAAGAAAAAGAAAAGAAAAATGAAAAAGAAAAGAGCATCTCCTAGCCAGTTTCTTTTTGGGCTTGCCCTGCATGCAGGCATGCTTGAATTAGAAGTAACCCAATAAAATTAATCAAGTGAGATATTTGCCTTACCCGCTAGGGTGTTGCCTAGCTAGATGTAATTTGTATAATGCTGGAGGAGATCAGAGTACGTTTAATTGTTTACGTGTAGGAAGTATCTCCTGCCCAGAAGTAACAGATATAAGATTGGATAGGCAACACGGTAGGTCCATTCCTATCTTCTTAAACATAAAAAGCATTTTCCTCATTCCCCAAGCCTCACGCACTGTACTGTTCAACTCACTACTGTATTCAAGAATTAAGAGAATGCATGCTGGTACACATGAGGAGTGGTCATTAATCAAGAGAATAGTATATGCCTATCATTTTGGACGAATCATGCATGTGAGAAGTGGCAGACGCGTCTCTCAATAGTCAATAGCAACAGTACTCCAACTGCAGTTTTGTTTCGCCTCGTATCATCTTGTTTATTTGCTAAAGAAAAATAATTTATATATAAAATGATTATATAAATATAAAATTATAAAATGATTTGATTTGATATAATATATTAAATTATAAAATTATTTTTATCGTAAAATAAATATATCAGATATAACGAATTCACGATATATATTTACAGTATGAGTTTTGCTACATATAAGTACAGTCGCATACTAATCTGTGTACCAATATTGATTTATTCATACTTAAAATTTAAACTAACACTATTTTTAATAAAATCTACTTTTTGATCAATTACATTACATTAATGTATAAATTAATACATAATTATACTTGCAACTATATTTTTTTTTACAGTATATGAATAGGTGAGACTGGGGGGTATTAGCGCCCAAAGATGCAGGTAATTTTGCCTGTTTCTTTCATCTTGCTTTTCCAAGGCTCTGTTTGTTATAGAACATCCCACTTTACACGGAAGTACGTACATAGGAAAGAAGCATTGACAGCACATGGGCGGCAATTTTCGTTCTATTATCAGCAATTTTCGTCGCAGGAACTATGGGCGGCAATTTGTTTGCAGGGTGTTTGTGCCGTATCAAATCATCGACACAATATGGCTCAATTCAAGCTCATCCGTTAAGTATCTTAATGTTAGAATTATTTAAATAATGAGTTATGCCATCTAATTCATTTTAATTTATTAAATAATATTATTTATTTCAATTCATTTTATATAAATGAAACAAATTAATATGTATAACCTATTTGACATCATTTACATAATTTTCTTAAAAAAAAATTAAAATCTATATTTATATGTAGTTATAAGATCTAAAAAAAAAATTAGATTACCCACTAACAAAAAAATATCAATAGTTTTTAAATTTTAACTTATAATAAAATTAATATTACAATATTGATATTAATAAATATGAGTATAGGTTTAAAGTTATAATTTTAATAATAAAAATATAAACATATTAAAAAATACTAATATTAAAATCTAACAATAAGAAAATTGTGACTGTGACTAATAATATAAACGGGTCATCACGGATTAATTTCATATTAAGTGTGTTGACTTGTTATTAATTTGTTTATAAATTATGTCTTAACAAATCATATAAATTCAAAATCGTTAATGTCAAAACTAAATCTATTAATTTCATACCATATTCCCGTTAGCTTATGGCTCGGGTCACATATTATCCGTAACTATCTCAGGATCGAAGTCGTTGAAGCGAGCGTTACGTTAGAAATCAAATGCCGGTTCAGTAAATTTGTAGCAGTTGTCTATGAGAAATAAGCATAAAGCCGACTTTACAAGTACCGTCGGGTAAAAAATAAAAAAAAAGAGAGAGAGAGAAGGTCGTTGGACTGAATGCTACTTTCAACCTACTCCGTAGAAATTTCATTCAAATAAAAAAGATAATGTTTTACCACCCTTTTATCATTATTTTACCACTTATAATATATTTATTTTATTATTATTATTTTTTAAATTTTATTTAACATCCCTAATCATTAAAAAAAATTTAAAAATTATATAATTTTATTGATAGTCACTTACTTAATTAATCATTAAGTAAAAGAAAAATTAAAAAAAAATTAAAAATTAAAAAAAGTGGTAAAATAGTGGTAAGTGTATCATTATTCAATAAAAAAATGTTTTTTTTTTTTTTTTCTGGATAAGTAAATCCTGTACTTCAGTATTAAGGTTGGGTTATTAAGATTAATTCAATTCAATCTAATTTTAAATTATATTTAATATTTAAATATCAAATTCTTAAATTATTAAACTCATATGATCAACTCAAAATTTCTTTACACGTAGGACACATAATTTTTTTCAACTCAACACTTTTTTATACTTAAAACGCACAACTCTTTTTAACTTTCTATAAATATCTCTAAACTCATCTTAATATTTCAATATATATAAATTTATCTTAGATAAGCCCTACATAACTTCACAATTCAACTCATTACTATTTATAAAGAATTTAACCCAATTCATCTTAGTTTGAACTCAACATCTAAACGCAACTTAATTAAGTTTTAAACATTGTATTTGACAAAATACTTCACTTTTTAAAAGGTTTTCTGCCGTGCGTTTACAGCTCGAGTACTGTGATGAAGCATCTTCGTTGATAGGCATAAGATAAGGTCGATGAAGAATCCGAAGTGCCATGAGTCACTATTCACGAATGCATTATGCATGCATGGTACTGGTGTAGCTGGAGACTGGCCCCTGCCATCATGTCCAAGTGGGCAACACAAGAAAAAGAGTAACACCTACCTTTGCAGAAAGAAGGTCTACGGCCTACTGCTGGATCGCAACTCCCCCAGTTCAAGTTGTCCTGACAATCTGGTGAACAAGATATACACCCCGATGATCATTCGCTGCTCACATACAGTTCATGTTTATGCGAAGGAGACAAGTTATATGGCGTTCACTATAACAAAACTGTCCTATTTCAGCAATAGCATCATTCGAAATTCATCCTATAAAACGCAGCAGTCGGACTGTACCAACTATTCTGGGTTGGTCGCACGTTGGACGCCTTAGTTTCGTTACAACTAAGGGAACTCAGCTATGGACGTGAATCGTTGGAAAAATTGAGGTTTTCCATCGTTTTCTACTGATGCAAAAAATAGAGCATGTCCGCTGCAACTGCCGTGGAGGAGTACCATTTGTAATCGCTGCAGTTCCGTTCTTGGGTCGATTAGTAACGTTGCAATACTGATGGGAAGCCGCTGCAATATATCAGGTTTCTTAACGACTTTTTAAATTTATTTCGCTATAAGTTCTACTGCACATCGGCAGCCCGTCAACCACAAGTTATATTTCGTTCGGCGAACTCTGTCCTTTCTCAACGACTAAGAATAAATGGATTTCTGGGTTTGTGGGCAAAAATGGGTTTCTGGGTTTGTGGGCGGCATTGAAGGGGAGGCGGTGGAGCTGCACTGTGGAGGAAGGCAGCGCAGGGCCATGTACACACGGCTTGAGCGAGATTCGTCGTTGAGAGAGTAGATCGACGGGGATAGAAACAGAGAGCTTGGATCGGGGCTCTGCAACTGTCGTAGCTGGAGGTGGAGCATGGGGGTGGCGATAGAGCTGCGCCGTGGAGGAAGGCAGAGATTTGTGGGTTTGTGGGTGAAGAGAGAGGGAGATTACCTGGGACAGAGAGAAGCCGCGTGAGAGGGACCAGCGACTGAGGAGGTGGACGGCATTGGTGGGTCGACGGCGGCGTTTAATACAGAGAGGAGATGCTTGCGAGATCAATCAGCAGAAGATGAGGGAGATCGAGAAGCCGAGATAGGGAAATTTTTGCAGATCAACGAAAAAGAAAGTCACGGACTCACCATGGGGGGGGGGGGGGGAAGAGAGAGGGGAGAGAAAAAAGTGGGAAAAAGGCTGTATAAGAAAAAGTTTTTTTTACATCGAAATTTACATAGCTGCAAAAGTATTTCTTTTTATTGCAGCGATTATTTTGTTGCTACAAATAAAAAATGAGCCGGAAAAAATATTTTAAATATTGCAGCAAACTGCAACTGTAGTAAAAAGTGAAACATTGCTGTAAAAGACTAATTTCGAATTTTGATATAAAAAACTTTGCATCAATCTTTAAATTGCTGCAAATGCAACAATTTTATTTCCATCAAACTTTTAATTGCTTGGAAAAAAGCTTTATTCTTGTAGTGGTTGCTGAGGTACTATTGCCATGTACTGCATGCATGTAGGTAGCCATGAGTCTATGGCAACTTGCTGATCTGAACTCGAAACTTGAAAAACTGATTGGTCTTTGTCGAACAAAGTTAAAAGGAGGAGAAATAATGAGGATAATAAAGGCAGCCCCCGTAGGAATCCTCTCTCCTTTTTCTCATGGCCTCAGGCTAGCTGCCAGGCTTTAGAGCTAAAAGGATAATCAACTAGAATATGCTTTAGGTAAAGAACATTGCATGCAGTCTCGTAATGTGAAAATTTGAGCGCTCAATCGGTACTCACATCATGCCAGCCCATCCTTTGGAGTTTGGACCATGTAGCCATATAAATTAAGCATGCATGCACTCAGAAATTCAGGCTCATTTTCCTCGAGGTTGTTGGCATATTAAAATTATATAAAATAATATGTGATAGTTTTAAATAAAAATTAAAAGTTAGAATAAAATATTATTATTATAAAATTAAATTGTTATTTGAAAAAATTAAACTGTTTATTATATTTTGTATAAAAAATTATAATGATGAAATGAAATACTTTCCAAATCTAAACAATCCTACAATCTTTTTATCTCCTTCTCAAAAGACCCTTTTGACATTTCCTTTTATGTTAATTAGTATTGTCTTCTCATTTTGTTAGATTAATGATGGATTTGAGTTGATTTAAACCGCTGGCTAACAAATATTTAGGCACAGTGAGTGGGAGAATATTTTTATAACAAAAATAATATTATAATTCAAGTAAATTTATAAATTTATTTTTATAAAAAAATTTATGATTGAAATATTTATCATAATAAAATTATTAATAGTCAGAAGACATGATTCTAATTAAGAAAATTATACTTATAAATAGAAGTTAATTTCTTCTTTAGTGGGTATTTTTTGTCCCTAAGCCTTGGATAGATACTTTTGTTACGTGATTGATTCGAATAAGAAATATATAACCATATATATCTGCATGGATTAGTCATCATCGACGCAGAATTATGTTAATAATCAATGAAAAATAATGATAGATACAATTTTATAATATATAAATTTTGATCTTTCACTTTTTTTAAAAGGTAAACCTTTTTTATATAAATGTTGTTCATCTCAACACTGTAAATATATATATAATTTGACGAATTCGTAATAATCTCTTTCATGTCTAATTTCCTGTTCCATCATCCATGTTCCAGGCTTCACCTGATAAATATTCGCTGGAAAAGGTTCTGCCTCTCCTTCGCTCCATATTTAAATTCAAATATTTGGCTGTCCGTAATAGTGTAGATTCAGTGGATTCCATCTCTGTTCACTTTAAGTTCCTCTTTATGCAAAAAGCTGTCTCTCTCTCTCTCTCTCTCTCTCTCTCTAGATATAGTTTATCATGGGTTGCCGGCGTGGAGAAGGGGTCTCTCTCTCTCTCTCTAGATATAGTTTATCATGGGGTGCCGGCGTGGAGAAGGGAGCAGTCGGAATTAATCTCAATGCCTTCTCTGAACGAGTCAAGGCTGCTGCCCTTCTACGTTGTATTATGTCTCAATGCCTTTTCTGAACGAGTCAAGAAGGCTGCCGCCCTTCTACGTTGTATTATGTCTTGGCTTTGATCATGAGATACAGATCAATGGACGGTTTTCCTAAACATGGAATGATTTAATAATTAATATTCAACAAGCTAGAAACTTTTTTTTTTTTTTCTTTTCCCGGAGGATACTATTACCACGGAGGAAAATTGTAAATTATATTGTTTTCAATTTCAAATTTTCATACAAAATATAATAAATAATTTAACTTTTTTTTTTAAATTTTAAAATAATAATAATATTAATAAATAATATTTTATTTAACTTTTAACTTTTATTTAAAACACTCTCATTTTATCTGATCTCACCGTTAAAATCTTACACTAGTATGCCTTGAACAGGTTCAAGTGTTTAGCCAACAAATTCAGCGGTCGGAAGTTGGAAATTGAATGCAAACAGCGAAGCCCCGCCTCCTGTTACTAAGGTAGTTGTGTTTGGAATATAAATAATTTCGATCCATTTCAAATATGAGATTCATTATTTTGTAAATTAGTTATAAAAAGTTAATTTTTTAATTTATTTATATTCAAATGGGAAAATGATAGAGGATCCCCTTCATTTATCCCACTCCAATTTTTATTTATTTATTTTTATATAGTGATTAAGAAAATGTTGTTTATTAATATTGTAAATTTTATTCTTTTTTTAAAAGATTTAAAACTATTAAAAAAATGATATGAAAAAAACAAAAAAAAGTGTGAAAAAAATTAAAAAAAAAAGTTGAGAGAAATGCTTAAACGGGATTTTAAAGCGAGATTCTTATTATCATTCATTCAAATAAATCTCAATAGAACCCATAGAGTATTATTATTTAGAAAAATTATACTCAAGTTCTTACTATTCACACAATCTCTATACACCACATTTTTTTTAATTTTTTTATTATATCAAATATTTAATATATGAATAATGGATAGAATAATTGAATTAATTTAAAAAGAATAAACTTAAAAAAATATTTAAAAAAAATTTAAAATTTGAAAAATTTAAAAAAAAAATGGTATGTGGAGATTGGGAGGTTGTGTAACATTCTTTTATTATTTATATATTAATTTATATCAACTAATGCAGTATATAAAGTCACAATCGTTTAATTCAAAAACAAAAAAAAATTACAATCGTCGTGAAGTTGTCAGGGGCAAATCCGTCAATCGATAGATGTTAACTCTCGTTTTGCCCCTTCACGTGTCACGACGCGCCTTTATAAAACCCCGTCATTCGCTACTGTAGACCTTAAACCATAAGAGGCTCAAATTTCCAGTTCTACCCTAAAGGAAAGTAAACGGATTTTCAAATCTGCAAGGGTCACTAAGTACTTTCATCTCAAAATGGAAAGGAGAAAAAAGTCAAATACTCTCTTTCTCAGTTTCTCTTCCTCTCCTCTTCAGGTGAGGAAAAGAACTCGAAGCAAATCCCGGGTTTCTCTGAGTCACATCCTACACGATTTAGGTCCACTTCACAGTTGCACTAAATACTGCCTTTGCCAACTTCAGTTTCACACTCGGGTCTTGCTGGGTGTCTCTCATCTTCTGCATTTTCCCAATAAATTTTGCCTTTTTGCGCTTCATTTTTCCCCCCTGTACAAGCAAGCAGAAGCCATTCTGACAACGGTTTCAGCAGGAAGAACCACATTGAAGCTACACTAGTTGTTGTTAATAATGGCCGCATCAGGTGGCGGTAGTAGTTACAGAAATGGGACATACAGGGGCTCTCTTAAGGGGGATAGGCCTCTCTCTGTGAATTCAAACCCCAAGACCTCCGTCAAGCCCAAGCCTTTTTCGTCTTCCGGGCCCCGCCGGAGCAGCACCGGCTCTATTGGTGCCTCCACGGGAGCCGCCTGCGACGATGCTGGAGGTGAGCTTGTGTGGTTTTTCTTTGTCTTTGCTGGTTCAAGAATTTCACAGAATTTGAAATTCTTGTACTTGGTTAATGAGATCTTGTTTTACCCATTTTCTTCTTTGGGTTGGTATGGGTTGACTTGTCTATTTAAGGAATGTGAATTTTGTCATATTCCGATGGTTGGTACTGTTGTTTCGGGTTTTGCATTTTGAGCTAATTTTGCTATTGTAAGCGAAACTGCATCGGGTTAGTGCTTACGAGGAAGAGAAGTACTTCCAATATACCAAGCAACTGGGACTATAGGTGATTGAATTCTCATGTAATTACTTTTTTGGAGGTTGATTACCTTATCGTTGGGCTTTGCTAAGTGTGGAGCCCGGTTGTGTCCACGATGGTTCGGTTTGACGACCCGACCTGATAAGGATTTTTTGTGAATTTTCACTGTGGGGGTTTGGGTTAGAGCCAGGAAAAAGTCATGTGGCTCTTAATCCGACCCGACATTTACTATACATTGTATTAAATTGCCGTACTGTATATTTGATTATCATTTGAACAAAATCTTCTACAGTTCCGTGGGCATAGATATGTTGCCGAACTGTGTGTGTTTGATTCCACTTTTACGTTACTTTTTCTCTTATTGTTCCTAACACTTATAAGCCGTTATGTTCCTTTTGAACCGAAGTTCTTTCAAGTTGTTAATTAATTTTTTATGGGCTGGCGTAAAAATTTTGTAAAGATTTGGCATCAAGCTTATTGGGTGTTTTTTTAAAAATAAATTTTACGACTCCTTCATAGCTTATTTACACCCTCAGATTCCTCTTAAAGCTAGTAAGTTAGTTGAGTGACAGGTTAGTTCTGATAACTAAAGCAGATTGATGCTTTTTTATGATGCTATTTACCTGTAGCGACTTTGCAGACTTTTTCTTCAATAAATTTCTGCAACATCGTGTTTTTGTTAATCAGAAAGTTCCTTATCCAACGAAATTCAGGAACAACAGATTCTTTAAATTGGAAATCTTACTTGTGCATTATGCTTTTCTATTTGAGAGTAGTTCCTGGAAGAGTTCGTGTAGCTGTGAGATTGCGACCACGTAGTGCAGAGGAAATGATGGCAGATGCTGATTTTGCTGATTGTGTAGAAGTACAGCCAGAGGTACTCTTCTACTGATACTGATATGTAATTGTAGTTGTTTACATTATCTTTCAAAGCATAGTAATTTGTACCTTCTGTGAACCATTTCAGCTGAAAAGGTTAAAACTTCGACGAAACAATTGGGACTCGGACACTTACGAGTTTGACGAAGTGCTCACTGAGTTTGCATCACAAAAGCGTGTTTACGAAGTCGTGGCTAAGCCCGTTGTTGAGGTGTACATACATGTGATGGACTGTATGCATTTCAATTATGGTTTTGTATATTGAAGAAATGGTGATGCATGGATCAATCTTTGATTGTGCCATTCTACTTGGTATTCTGTTGGGAATGTATAATAAGGAGAGTTAATCATATCACTCGGCTGTTCAAGATTCAAACATGGGTCTATCAATTAGTTTACAATACCTGTGAGAAAAGTATACTGCATATTACGAATTTGGAAAAGCCCAGCTGAGAAAAAAAAATTGAAAAACTTGGTATTCAAGATATTGTAGAGACAATAAGAAAAGAACTTGGATCATGTAGGCTTCTAAATCATCAATAAAAATGTGAATATATAGCTCGTTTATTTTCATTGAATTTGTAAAATGGTCCAAGTAGAAGTGCCTGAAGGTATTATTTTAAGTTGAGTTTTATTTTTATTTATTAAAATAAATTTCTTTTCTTTTCTTTGATACCTACATTTTATGTTTGTTATTCATCTCATCTAAAAGTATGATTCATTTATTTGAATTATGCATATGAAACCGGCTCAGATAATCACCAACTGCTTGTTAAGGACTGCTGCTTATTTTATTGTTTTCACCTTCACATGCCTCATAGCTGTGAATGGTTTTATATCTCTGTCATATAAATTGAATATGTTTGGTTTTTTATCTTTCATTTTTAAATGGAACTCTCTCCAACTCACATGCCTTTTTATAATTTGTTTTTTCCAGAGTGTTCTGGATGGTTACAATGGGACCATCATGGCATATGGGCAGACTGGTACTGGTAAAACATATACTCTTGGATGTCTTGGAGAGGAAGATACAGCTGCTCGTGGAATAATGGTGCGTGCCATGGAGGATATTCTGGCAGATGTTTCTTTGGAGACCGATTCTATCTGTGTCTCATATCTGCAGGTTTGTTTAATCTTTTATTAGATGGTTTATGGATACATGACGTTGTTATCATTTTAAATTTGTCTCATATGCTGAACCATACACTAAACTTTCAGCCAATGCTGTTCCAAGTTCACGTTTAACAGTTCAGTTCCATGCATAAATGCAGCTTTATATGGAGAGTATTCAAGACCTTCTTGATCCTGCTAATGATAACATTTCTATCATGGAAGACCCCAAAACTGGCGATGTTTCATTACCTGGGGCTAACATAGTGGAAATCAGGAACCAGCAGAGTTTTGTGGAACTACTACGCTTAGGGGAATCTCATCGCTTTGCTGCAAACACGAAATTGAATGCAGAATCTTCTCGTAGTCATGCTATACTGATGGTGGATTAATGCATATTTCTTGCTTTGTGATGCTTATGCTTTTGAAATTTCTTGGAGCTTATTAATGGCAATAAGAAAGAATTAACAGATATCCCTAATGGGACAGGTACACGTGGAGAGGTCTGTCAAGGGAAAACATTCAGCTCTTTCAGGTGAAAATGGTAACAATGCTCATATTAAGACATTAAAGCCTGCCATTATTCGGAAGGGCAAGTTAGTCGTGGTTGATCTTGCTGGTTCAGAGCGCATTGACAAGTCAGGTGTGTGAGCATAACTATAGGACTTGATTAGTGCTCTTCCCTCATAATGACTTTGTACTTTTTCTTTTGTTGTTTGTTTATGTACCTACTCTTTATTCATGTTAATATCTTCCTTACTGATTTCAATTTTTTTTCTAGATTATGTTACAATATTCATCGCTGAAATAAAGATAGTTTTTATCATACCCTCTAGTGTTGTTTTGGTAGTCAAAATCAGACTTGTTTGAAGGCTGACAGAGTAAGAGCATGAAATATTTGTTCAGGTCAAACATTATTACTGTGGTTCTATAAGCATAGGTGTTCTAGAAAAATACTTGAGCAAAATATTCACTATGCCTTGAAGGAAGTTGAGCCATGTAAGTGAAACAAGATGAGGGAGGAGAAGAACAAATTGCAGGTTTTAAGCCCCAGAGGTCCCAAGGATTATTGAGGATGGTTCTGAATATGAAGATTGGATTCCCATAATGTAGAGGTCTGTGTCAAAGAAGGATACTAGTCTCCAGCTAGAAGGATAGACTGAGGGAGGAGAATAGATAGAGGGCTTTCTGTTACAGAGGTCTGAAGATGATTGCAGAAGTTCGTGATAGAATTAATTGTTTCTCCTGTAGCAAGTTACCTGCCATCATTGGGGTAGTAGCTATATCTCAATCACACTAACTATGGAGGCAGTAGGCATTAGGGTGTACTCAATCAGTGGCTGCAAGGCTGGGGGTGTTAATCACTAACGGCTGATGTGTCAACAAAGACAGCTAAGCAAATCCAGCATTTGAGATACTGGGCTTGCAAACTTGGATTCTTCCTCTCTTAGTTTGGCTGAAGCTTTAGGTGGCACTTTGTGCATTGCATGGGCGTACCCCTGTTTTAATAGACCTATGCAACAGGCACACAGGCAATGCCCGTATTTATATCCATTGAGGCTGCCCCGACCCCCTGTCAACAGTTTTCGTACTTATCCAAAGCTTGATAATGGAATCATCTTATATGAGGATTACCTTGAATGAAATTACACTTTTTCATTCATAAAAATCATCTACATGCCTAGTGATCTATTCGAACTACGGAATTTTAAATTTCTCACTTGTAGTGATGATTGGTGAACTGGGAGCACTAGAATAACCCTACTATTATGGGAGTTGTTCCAACTTTCTGAATTTGAATAGCATTTTGTGAGCTTGCATCAGTGCTGTTAAACTATCCATCACATGTTGAAGTTTTGTTTTAATATAAAGTATTTTCTTTGGCAGGAAGTGAGGGACACACACTAGAGGAAGCTAAATCTATTAATCTCTCCTTGAGTGCATTGGGAAAGTGCATTAATGCACTGGCAGAGAATAGTGTACATGTTCCTGTTCGTGATTCAAAGCTTACAAGACTGCTTAGGGATTCATTTGGAGGTATGCTTCACATATGTGTGAATTCTTTTTGTCATTTGTGTTTTGGATTGAACTCAATTTTGACCCAGGGATTTTGGGACCTGTTTCCTTAAGTTATATAAATCAAATAGCTGAATGTGAGGGTTTTGAGTTTGAGTCCAATTACTCTCTCGAGTTTATCATATGGTGAGATGTGTCTTAACTCTCGGCGTTCAGAATGTTGTAAGAAATGCTGGGATGTAGACCTCTGAGTCACTTATTTCGCCAGCTTCATATATAATCATTATATTAAGAAACCTTGTTTAGTGCCTGAGATTTTAAACAAAAGACAATTTGATTTTATTTCTATGATTGCACATACAATTTCAGGGAGCCCTTTTCTTTTGGCATATTATTCCGGCTTTGGCAGTGCCTCATACAATGCAAATGCCCATTTTTATTTATTTATTTATTTTTTGTTTATCTTTGAAGTCCTCTGCAGTACATATTTTGTTATTGCTGTGTATGTTACCTGACATTGAATGATTTTGACAGGCACAGCAAGAACTTCACTGGTTGTTACTATTGGTCCATCCCCACGTCATCGAGGAGAGACGGCAAGTACCATAATGTTTGGACAGAGGGTGGGTTCCAAAATCAGTGCCTTATTTTCTCACATTCTGAAATATCTCTGACTTGTTACTTTAATCCACATGCTGGTGGTCTGCCACTTCTCTTTCGAGTCAGTTTTGACATCATTATAGCACCCACAGGTTGTATTCTTCAAAATATCTTTCTTGTGTGCTGGGATCTCAACTCTGTCATTCCCAGCAGCAATGAATATTTTTCATGGCCATGGGGGACTTTAAACTACATAATATTTTGCGTTTTTTTTCTTCTAAATTTTTTTAATGTTTTTGAAGGTGCTGATGTTTCATTATTTCATAGGCGATGAAGGTTGAAAATATGTTGAAACTAAAAGAGGAATTTGATTACAAAGGTCTATCTAGAAGGCTGGATGTACAATTAGACAAGCTTATTGCTGAACATGAGAGGCAGCAGAAATCATTTGAGGATGAAATCAAACGAATAACCACAGAAGCAAAAAATAGTATTTTTGAGGTTGAAAGAAGCTATGCGGATGCACTGGAGGTAATCACTTATGTTTACATATCCATCTATAACTTCAAGTATGTGCTTACATCTGCACGTGCATATGTTTGTGGATACACAAGCGTGTGTGGGTGAGAGAGAGAGAAACAGAGAATTATATAACATTATAGCTTATGATGCTAATATATACATATTGTTTGTGATATAAATTGGAGTAGATGTTCTTTCCTCCATGCGATATACTTGTGATGCAAAAGCTTGCCATAGGAACTTGGATTGTGTCTTAAGCATGGTGCAATAACTGTAGGCATCATAATTGATACCTATGGGTGTTTGTCTAAAGGAAAAAAGCAATAATGCTCAAATTGATGTCTTTAAAAGTTGCATTGTTTTGACCATGTTCTACATGTGCATTGTATTCTATCCCCTCCTTAAGAAAGCTGTTTGACATTGATATAAGTGTTTAGCTTGGAGCAAGATGAACAATTGATTTTAAGCAACTTTAAGCTTCTTAAGCTGGAATCCACCTTTGAAAAAGGCTGTTATAAAAATCACTACCTCACCTGACTATGAACCAATATTTTTTTATAAAATATCATTGTCATATTAATTGGGATAATGCCACTTAGACTTCATTTAGAAACTATCATGCTAATCCAACTTGTTTTTTTGTTTCTGAAGAAGGATAGATTAAAATATCAAAAACACTATATGGAATCAATAAAGAAACTTGAAGAGCAATTGGTGAATAATCAGCAAAAGAATGGCATTGAAAAAGTTCCCGTTGGACTCGAAGATGGTGGCTCTGCTTTGACGTCTAACATAGAGGTAATTTTATTATAAACTGCATATCTTGTCATCATTATTGTACTACTGTAGGTATATGCATGGCATATATCATATGGCTCACGCATGTTGAATGCTCAATATCATTTTCACAAAGGCCAATATTAGAGGCCATTTGTAACACATCTTAGCTATCTTTTTCTGTCATAAATATCATTTTATCTTTTTAAATACTCAAAAAAATAAAGAATTTACTGGATGTTCTGACTGCACTGTGCTATTGTGTCCGTTACGGTTGCCACCTTTCAATAGCTGCAATTTACCCAAAGTTTCCTTTCCCACGACCAAGAAAATAATTTTGGCTTCAATTCAAGTTCAAAAATTTGAAAAATAACAGAATTGATATTTGATCTGAATTGACAGCAAATATTAAACACTACATGGCTGATGGCTCTTGACAATTTTGAATATATGTGCTTTGTATAATCTAGTTGTTAATCAAGCGAAACAAAAGCCCTATAATGAAATTGATAGTGTTTGCTCAAGCAACTATATTATGTGCTTACTTTTTAGTATACTTCCTTGCGGGTGATGCAGACCCATCAAGTTCAGCATCATATAAAATAATATGATGATAAGATTTGTATGGTAGCAGTATGGAATGGTTGAGGGGAGCAGTAGCTTAAGTGCCGGAGTGTCTTTGTGTGACACGACTTGTGTTGGGGGGAAAGATTCCTTTCTTGGCTATATCATCCATTGCATCAGTAAGAACTAAAAATCATTATTATGCAGTTTATGTAATGACTGGGAGAATGGAGTCATTAATATCAAAGGTTTCGGAATGTTATCTGTATTATCAAGGTTGCTTACTCTTTTAACCTATCGTAAACACGGAAGTTAACCTAGACTATGTATGGAAATTTTTCTATTTTTGTGTGCTCTTTAAATTGTGTTAAATCTGTTAGTGGAAAATATGATAAGTTTGATATTTTGTTCCTTTCCCTCCTCCCTCCCTCTCTCATTTTATTTATTTTTTCTTCCGACCATAAGCGGCTCACATTTGAAACCTTCTCTTGGCATGTTCCATTGTTTCAATTTGACTCACAGAGTCCCATGATCTCTACAATCAAGGAAGTTGCTGAGCTTAAAAAATTGCTTCAAAAAGAAAGTCTTTTACGGAAGGCTGCTGAAGAGGAAGTCAATAGTCTTAAAAGTCAAGTAGCTCAGTGGAAAAGGTCAGAGGTATGTTTTATGTCTCGCTAAGCAATTCTTCTTTCAGATTTTTATATGTTCCGTCTGCCTCCCTCTTTCCCCAGTATATGATATCTTAATCTCACATAGAACGATAATTTTAATATGCTAGACATCAGAAAATTTGAAGATCTTAAAACTTAGGGAGATGCTGGAAGATGAGGCACGTCAGAAAGAGAAACTTGAAGCAGAAATAGCAATCCTACATGGTCAACTGCTGCAAATAAGTTTTGAAGCTGATGAGGTATTCTGTCCCCATAATTCTTTCTTTGTTCTCTCATCTGATTGTACGCCTCTGCATCTACTAGAATAGCATTTAAAATCTGATTTCTAAATTAATATATTATCTGTAGACAGGAAGAAGACTCGATAGAGGTGGATTTGGTAAAGTTTCTGGAGATCTAGATTCTCTCTTGTCTCAAGTTAAACATCAGCAGCAAGAGTCAGGAAATGGGGAAAAGGCCTCAATAGCCAAGCTCTTTGAACAAGGTGAAGCCAGTGACTTTTTTGACATTTATTATTATGTGATACTGATGATTTATTGTTCGCCCTGTCTACTTTCTTAGCGTTTCTTCCTAATAGAGTTCAATGTTCTTAATAGTGGGATTGCAAAAGATCTTGTCATTGCTTGAATCAGAAGATGCTGACTTGCAAATTCACGCTGTGAAAGTGGTTGCAAATCTTGCTGCTGAAGGTGTCTGCATTTCCTTCTGCACTATTAACTGTTTTATTACCAGCTTGTTTTAATTTTGCGGAGCATAATATGCTTGCACCATGGTCTTATATCACTGCCACATGTGCAGTTGGTAGTTTAATCAAAGTAACAATTAAAAAGTTGATTTGAGCTTGAGTCAAGCTTAAGCCATTTTTTTTTGCCCTCGTGTAATTTGGATATCAGTGGAATTCTGGTTGATAACACAATTGATGTAAAGAATATGCAAGTACTTAGTTTAACTAGTGAAGGTAATAAAATATTGTATGATGTTACTGCATATCATTATGAGTAAAATTGGAAAATAGAGATTGAAGAAATTTCACTGAGAAGGAGATAAAATTTGTTCATGGAAGTCACTTATGAAGATAATATTGGTGTACTTTTGTTTTTTTTATAAGTAGGCAATGTATTTATACTTGGAATATGCCTTTTGTTTTTAGTAATAAAACTTCGATTGTCTATAAAAAAATGAAGACAAGTGTTACAATAGGTGACCAAGGTGCGAGGGACGACTGGGTTCTTATTTGTATTTAGGCTAGTTCTTCTTTCTTCTTTAATGAATTTAGGGTCTGTTCTTCAGAACAGGTTCCTTATTGGAATTTGCAAGTGTTATAGGAGGTGTAGGGTGGATGAGAGCTTGCTTACTCTTGGGTGTTACAAGGAGGTTTAGGGTTTTATTTTTCTCTGGGATCTATTTGGAAGGCAAAAGTTCAGACAATTAAAGGTGCTTTTTTGATAAATGTTTGACTTTGTTTATGATGCTGCGCTGAAATTGAAGTAGAATATTTTTCTTTCTTGTCATGATATATGTCTGATATTGTATATGATTTTGTTCTGTATTGAACCAAACTTTCTCTGTACATACGGTTATGACTTAAATAGCACTAATTTTCAACTCAATTCTTTGTCAACAATGATACGAACGTTCCCTAATTCCTTTCATGTGCAGAAACAAATCAGGAGAAGATTGTAGAAGCTGGTGGTCTTACTTCCTTGCTGATGCTTCTTAGGAGCTCAGAAAATGAGACAATACATAGAGTTGCAGCAGGCGCAATCGCCAATCTTGCAATGAATGGTAAATTTTTTAAGTACATTTAATCATAAAATATTTCCACTCTTGGCTGGTAATATTTGTTTTGGCTATAATTTTCCTTATATGTGCAACCTTGTGTCCTGTCAGAAACCAATCAGGAGCTTATCATGGATCAAAGGGGCATTAGTTTGTTGTCAATGACAGCAGCCAATGCTGAGGATCCTCAAACCCTTCGGATGGTTGCTGGAGCCATTGCAAATCTTTGTGGGAATGGTAAACTATCTGACCTCTTCCAATGTTGATTTCTAGAAAAATTTGTTAGTTGTTTGTGCCACAGGATGTACAAGATTTCACAACTTCAAACTTGCATTGAATTAAGTTATAACTCCCTAGTCCAACATTTGGTGGGTGAAATATGACACAGATTCATAGAATTTTGTTCCTTTTATTCTTCTTGCTGGTTAGTTGATCCTTTTGTATACTTTCTATGTACTGGCTGCGCCTTTCGGTGCTTCTATGTACTATCAGTTTTTTTACCACTTAAGGTTGGATGAAAAGATTACCTATCAAAAAAAAAAAAAAAGGTTGGATGAAAAGACAAATTCATAAGAAAATCAGTAGAAATATAGAAGATGACTGCTTTCTGTAACAAATTTGGGCGTACAAATTTTTTTTTGTTTCCTCTTTCTTCTCATTGTTATGGATAAAATTGGTATTTTCCCCTTAAATATGCTCATCAAAGATGGGCTGGATATTTAGAGAGTCAGCTTTGCCTAACCGTTAAAAGTTATCTCGTTTATGTTGTTGTCTATTTGCCTAGTGCAGCCGCCAAACAGTCTGACTAGAATAGTCGTGTATGAAGTTCATCTATCTTGGTATTCTCCTGAGGTTCTTCTCTAGTATACCACTTACGTGATGGAATTGGGATATCTAGTCTAATAAATTTATATTACTTTCATAAAAAGAGAATGAAAATCAAATTGGGTTTTTCATGTTCGAACTATGGTAGAGCCATCTTTCTGTGAGGTATATGATGGGTTTGTGGAATGTACGCAAGGGCATTTGTTCCTTCAGGATTTGATAATAGCAATTATCCAATAAAAAGCTCATTTTGGCTAGTCATTTTACATTTGTAACTTACTGGCATTAACAATCATATCCTACTTCCAGATAAGTTACAGATGAAACTGAGGGGTGAAGGAGGTATCAAAGCATTGCTAGGAATGGTCAGATGCAGAAATCCTGATGTTCTTGCACAAGTTGCTCGTGGGATAGCAAATTTTGCTAAATGCGAGTCAAGAGCATCTACGCAAGGTGAAAATCTTGTAAAGAGCCCTCATGTTCTTATAGCCAATCTGCTTGTTATGTGATACATAAGAACGATCATCTTTATTAGTCATAAGTTTTCTTGTTCCTCTTTTTATGAATTCATCTGTGTAGAAAGTTTAAATTACTTATAAAAAATAAAAAAAAGGTTTAAACAATACCTGCTATTTTTATAAACTGTTTGTAGTTAATTCATCCGCTTTCTATGGTTTAACTCGTTCCTTTATGGTATAGGAACTAAGACCGGAAGGTCTCTTCTGATTGAGGATGGTGCACTTCCATGGATTGTGCAGAATGCTAACAATGAGGCCTCACCAATCAGGCGTCATATTGAGCTTGCACTCTGTCATCTAGCCCAACATGGTACGTTTGCCTTCTATTGACTTTTAACAAGATTTGAGTTCCCATAGAGTGTTTCCTGAGATGGTTTGAATTACTACGTACACTACAGAAGCAAATGCGAAAGACATGATTAGTGGAGGTGCCTTGTGGGAGCTGGTACGTATCTCGCGAGACTGTTCTCGGGAAGACATAAGGACTCTTGCACATCGGACATTAACTTCCAGCTCTGCTTTCCTAGCAGAAATGAGACGTTTAAGGATAGATTATTGATAGAATCTTGAAATAATTGAAGCAGTTGAAGGTGTGCATGTAGCAAAGTACATATTAACTGATCCCAGCTTGAAGGATTGATCTTTCTCAAGGTAGACAAGCAGAATGCGTCAGGTTTGATACTGTCTGCCATCTCTCCCGAAGTCTTGTTATAAGTGGGGCATGCTTGGGTTGTAGTCTTATGAAGTTGATTACACACGACAACCCCATTGCATTAATCCCATAAACTCATTTTAGCATCTTCACCCATGCAGGCCTATCCTGATTTGTATATCAAATAAATTAGGAAAACTTAAAAAGGGAAAAGAGAAAAATGACCTTTTTGTATCTATTAAGATATGAAAAAAAAACCCATTCATGTAGCTCATATTAATTTTTCCTGTTATGCTTGTTTTTGTCAACATCAACATTCTATCTACCACTGTTCCATTGGTTATCTGATATTTTAGCTTCTATGAGATGCCACTGTATAATTCTTCAGCCACCAGTTCTCTTGGGGGGAAACTGGAACTGGTTCAATTCTGAGAACGATATTCTTTGCTGGTATTGAAGAATTGTCGTGATCTTCCCCTTTCTTCTCTCTTGTGTTTTCAATCATTTTGCTTTCTTGAGTTGTTGATGCACAAGAGTCACAAGACCGCTAAGATTGAAAGTCTCTCGTCCCGTTCAATAGGCAAAGGGCTGCGAGTAGTACTGTTGGCATTGGGGCTGTCGTGTCGTATTGTATTGTACGTACGAAAGGATGGTTGTGTTGTTGGTATCTTTCGTCTACATGATGAATAATACATGCAGCAGAATGCATGATGTTCTCGCAGGCTTTTGAACGAATGATTTCTCGTCGATCCTGTTACTTGATGCTTTCTTAAAACTTGTCCAATAATTCTTAGATCAATGTGGTTGAAACATGACAATGATAGTTACTTAATTTCCTGCAAATAATTAAAACGTTATTGTAATTTGTCAATCATATGCATGCAGCTAGCTAGCCATGCATTGAAGCCTCCCAAAAGAAATGGCGACTTAGATTGCGTGCAAGTTATGTTTTCTCACTTAACATGAGAAAGATCAAAGACGATAGCGATAGATATTGCCTGTGTTCATAAAAGAGCTTACACTCTTCATATAAATATAAATAAGACAATATTGTCAATATATATATTTTCTCATCAATTTAAACTGTTAAGGTAAGTGATGATTTCCAAGATATCAGAGTAGATATTCTAAGTTCGAACTCAAATTTTACACTTCATTGATTAATTAAGCTAGCTGGTATTTCTCAATCTGTCCTATTCAAAAATGAAAAATGGTGGAAATAATTCCTTTAAAGAACACCTCAAAATCATAGCCAGTCTTTTATAATCCACAAATTTCTATTGTAAAATCTTCCAGCGATAGGCAAGCAATTTGATAGACGAATTGCTCCAATAACCGTCTTATTTCATGACGATAAATCATTAAAGTATATTAATTATTTGTTATCATTCTCCTCTTTATTACAAGGCTCTAGTTTTTGAGTTGTATTCATTATTTTGGAATGTCGATCAGACTCACTTCCCACCTATTTTTATTTCTTTAATCATGAAATTATCTTTGAAAAAAAAAAAAAAAATTGTAAGGCTGTAGGCCAGGCTACTTTTGGAGAAAAAGCAAAGGAATTTCAATAGAAAGAATCTGAACTGGGTTCCGAGTAATCTTGGCTAGAACTTCGAAGGGTACCTATCCAGTCCCCTATTCCCTGAACCCGAGAGAGAGAGAGAGAGAGAGAGAGAGAGAGTATAACGCTCGAGGGCACATTCTCGTCGTGGTTATCGTTGCCGTTTAACTGAAGTACTGTTGCTGCTGTTGTAATTTTGCCTCGAAAAGGAGCTTGATCAGCACCCTAAATATTTTCATGTCCCCATATATCGTAAATCCCTCGTTAATCACAACTCTACATATAGAAATTAAACTTTCATGTGAAAGCTCTAAGCCCATACCTCAAATATATATTCCTTCTCTTGATCATGAGCTTGGCGCGAGCGCTGTGTCGTCGCCCCCTTTGTTGAAACAGTAATTGGTTCAATCAACACTCCTTGAGTTCTTTATTCGTATCAGCATCTTAACAGCCAGCAGAAATAAGATTTAAGGAGGCTACCACTGCTTATAATACGTTTCCCTTTCTCCCTCAATGCTGCATAAAATAGTAGTCCTAGAGCATTGGTTTATATATATAGATATATGGTCCGACAAGTGAATAATTTAAGGACCTTTTAAGTAGCTAGCGGAAAGGAGTTCTGTAATTGAGTGGCTACTGAATCAGTGAAGGAACAATGATTACTGAAGCGAGCTGCAAGAAAGCACTTGAATGACAAAGTCTCATTCTTATTAGCTATTTCCATTTTTGTCTGGTTGCTCATGTGTTCTTGTGCTTCTAGGTTCTAGTAGTACTAGCTAGTAGTACTACAACACGGAAGAAACAGTTTGTTACGACTTCACTAACATCAAACTCACTCCAAGAATTCATGAATTTACAGTCCTTCATGTCAACATGTAAACACATAACCTAATGATCATCAAATGCGAGACAGAAAAAGAAAAAGAAAACTAATTAATAAAAGAAACAGTAGTAAAAGCCTGCAACGCTCAACAAACAAACTTTCGTAGCTACAATGTTGGTGATCATGTCTTGGGAAAGCAGAAGAGCTGATGAATGTGAAAGTGAAAAACCTGGTATGCCCTTCAATGATAATATTGTGATCAGTATGGAGGGCGGCCAGTAGCCCAATATGCCTCATTTGGCAATTGAATGGAGTTGAGAAGATTAGGTGGTAAGCCATGAAAAAGAGGGGCATTTGCATCTCCCAAAAGCTGTTGCTGTTGTTGTTGCTGCTGCTGCTGATGAGCAACGGCATCTGGAGACCCAATAGCATTCCCTTGCATTGGCAGCGGAGTCTCCTCCTCCTCTAGAGGAAGCCTTTCATATGCAGCGTTGCTAAACGAGGCTGCCATGATCACAACCGGTCCGGATGCAATTAGCGTCCCGACAACACTACCTCCTACCACCTGTCCTTGTCCTCCTGCTAAATATATAGTCAAGCCTGTCGCCGCAGGTGGTGCTGGTGGTGGTAAGAATGAGCCGGCTAGAGATAAGATCTCGAACCGACCGTGTAAAGTCACGATTGCACCTGGTGAGGCCGGCTGCCTGAGAGTCACATTAGTCACTGTGCCAGTCCCGCTCATTATGCAGACACCTCTCTGGCGTCTCCTGGCAAAGGTAGCAACGCTCTCAACAATATCACACCCATCACTAATTTCCATTACATGGGTGCGTAGAGCATTGGCGCTGTCGCGGGTGATGATGATCGGTGGCTTTGGCTTGTTCTTGGATCCGGCCGGTCTTCCACGGGCTCTCCTTGTGATCTCTCCATCTGATCCGGTACCCACAACGAGTTCGTTGCCTTCACTAATATTGATGTTGTTGCTGCTGTTGTTTTCATCACGCTCTCGTTTTGTGGGCCGGTTTAGGCCGCTGCTGCCTGTTTGCTCATCTTCTGAATTTTGCAGTTGGTGGTGAAATTGCTGCTGTTGATGGTGATGTAGATGAAGATCTCTCGTGTGGAAAGGAGGGGGAAGAGAATGGCCATGCGCTGTAACTGGATCCATTCGATATTTGACTTTGTAGCTTCAATTCTTATCTGAAGATCCTCACTAGCTTCCTAAGACAGAAGCTAAGCACAAAAATGGAAAGACAAAGGAGTAATATTGGTTCTAAAATTCAAGAGGAAATTAAGGAAAGAAAGTGGGAGCAGAAGAGGGAATAAATAATAAGACGACGTTCAGATGTTTCCCTTTTCTAGCTTTGTTGCCTTCTTTCTTCTTCCTTTATCTAGTTTAATGAACTAAGTAGTACGAGCCTTAACATAAAGGAGAGAATGAGTGGATCTTTGTTGTCATCCACCGAATTCATAGCTGAACCTGCCATCTTTTAGGGGAGCTAGCTTTCCCTGGCGTTGTTGTTGAGAGTTTGGGAGAGATGAAGAGGGAAGGGAATTAGGATAGTTTGTGGTTCTCTTCTTGATCTAGGGGATGGTGTTGGGTTAGGGTTAGATTGACAAAATAGATCAGAGATGGGTTTGGTTTCGGTAAGACTGCTTGTTTATGGCGGTGGATGGGTCCCCACATCTCTCTTTGATCTCCCTCTTCCCTTTGTTTCACCCACGCTCCACGTTCTCTCTCTAATTTCTTTCTTTATTTTTTGTACTTTCTTTTTCTTCTCTTATGTATGTGGGTCGTTGACGCGTCATGTGTGGAAACTGCGCTAGCTATAAGCTATCTAAACTTGGCATGGTTCTTTATGTTACGTTTGTATTTAAAAAGTGTTTCATATTAAAATATAATAAATAATTTAATTTTTTAAAATTTTTAAATTAATTTAATTTTTTTAAATTCTAAAACCATTTCACCTTGCCTTAATCTCAATTAGTCCTAAATCTTGGAGCATCAAGTCCCATTGATCAAATCTCTCTCTCTCTCAAAATAAATAAAAAGAATTAGACTTTAAATTAGCTTCCATTCAAATTTTGTTTAATTTTTCATGTATCCATGTTCTTTTCTTTTCTTTTTATTTCTCATTCAGATCATTTACTTACGTAAAAATCCCATATGCGAACCATATAACCATGTTTGGAGCAAGCGTTGTAATTGTCTTCAAAGTTTGTAACAGTACTGAGATTTTCGCAATTTATAATCTTAGAAGTGAAAACATTGACTATATGCAAACTCAGGACCACTGATCTTTATATATTGTTCTTGGTCATCACTTAGTTTACCAAGGATTTATTAATGAAGAAGCAAAATACAATGGATCGAAATATGTAGTTTTTTTTTTTTTTTCCCTCTTGGTTGTCTTCGTGCACTACTGTAGCAGAACACTATGATAAACATAGTGGTCGTTGGTTAATTTAACCGAAGCAATCACTGGCACACATTAAATTTGAGTACTGCCATGTATTAACACGAGAGAGAGAGATAGAGACAGAGGGTTTTGCTTCAATTTTCTATGACCCACATGCAGTACTACCACTTGGGTCCACACATTCCATCTTTATCTCTTAAAGTCTAAACCTTTATAAAGATAAGGTCCACAAATGCTCTCCTATGCATTACACGTGTCTGTTTCTCCGCTCTTTGCGGGTCTATTCCACTGAAATTCGCCTTACTTTCCACGATTCTTCATGGTTTTCCTTTGTTATTGTTTAGTCATGAACGAGGAAACTCTCGTTTGTCATTGGCCTCTAGGGCAACTTTGCTAATTACTCGGTTATACCTTTCATTTTGATACATTCAACACACACACGCATATAATATGGGTCACGACGGCTCAGATCAATGGGTCATGTCATAAGAGGCCAAAATTGCATTCTTTGAATTAGTCCAAAAAACAGCGTTTACCAAAACTGTAAGCTTAAAAGCTGTTGCCTTTATATACGCGTACACAATTATTTATCGTGTTCCCGGCCCCGAGTCATGTATGTTGTTAAGGCAGTGATTTAAAAAAGCATCCATGATCCTGTCGTTATTGGAATTAATTAATTATTATTATTATTATTATTATTATTAGTTTGCTGCGAAAAAATATGTATATTGTTTATAATAAGTTTTATTTTAACAAATTAATTCGATCAGCTGTATGGTATTGTCCTTATTAAAGGTTTTTCCACCAAAGACACTTTTTTTTAATGTGTCAACTGATCAAATCGTAAGAAGGTGAAGATATCTTAGCATACCTTGTAAATTACATGCTTGCTGATTGAGAAAGCTTCTAATTTCTTCCTAGATCTTACTGGAACCATGCAGTGCAACTCATGATCATGAAGAGGTGAGCCCATCATCAGTTATTGTAATAATAATCTTGGATCATATTTTAGATTTATTCTGTACCATATTATAAACATGACTAGCCATTTTATTTCCAGAACGCCTAGAAAATTTAAGCAATATGTGCATGGTTTGAGTTGAGAGCTGAAGGCTTACTAGGAGCCGGAAAGTTCGATTGATCAATATTTAAGTTCGAGCCCGGCAAATATTGTACGTAAAACCTCTCTCAATATTAGTTAATTACACTGAATGCAGCTTACAGATTTAACCATAAGCCAAACCACGAGAGAGAGAGAGAGAGAGAGAGCATAAATACATATACAGGGGAAGGTGTATGGTTGGTGGTGGGCATGGTTTGACTGGATATATCCAGAGTGTCGGGGGCGTGCATGCATGGGAGTGAGAGTAAAAGAGGCGTGAGTGGCGCTGACACGCACACACAAACACACAAAGAGCCACTGCACGCACGAGCGCGGGAGAGTTTAGTACTGAAACCGAAAGAAAGAAGCTCTCGCATGACCTCCGGGCGCAAATCCATGCATTAAAAGATGCTCTTTGTCAGTCGTCTCTCCCATGGCGGGCCCCAACTCCTGATCATACATCTCCTTAGTACCCAAGCTTCAACCTAAATTTAAGGAGATAGCTCGTAATATCAGCTTAGAACTCATAAGAACCCAGTCCCATATATATATACAGCCCATCCATCAAGGCAAATAAGACGTGGAAGCGATACGTCCACTTCTATGTTAAATTAGGCATTCCATTTTTTGGGTACCCTTTTCAATGCAACATAATTTAGGGGTAAGTAGAAATATGTGAAACGACTAGTGAATTTAAGACGAATCTTATAAAAAATTAGTGAATTTAAATTTGAAATAAATGAATTTAATCAGGTCAAAACAAGTTGACCCTTTAATACACTACTAATAGATAACTCAATTCACTTAACCTGAATTAATCAATCGATAAAAATCTATTTAAATTTTATTTCAAAATTATAATTTTATTATTTTTGAGTTGAAATATTAATATTACAACATGCTAGACAATGTTGGACTATGTTGATATTTCTCAATATGTTGGACTATATATGTTTATATTTGTTATTGTTGGATTTGTAATATTGGTTTTATTATAGGTTAAAATCTGAAAATATTGATTTTTTTTTTATTAGTAGGTAGTCTTATTATTATTTTTTTAGATATTGTGGTTACTAATAAATATAGATTTTAATTCTTAATTTATATATAAAATTATGTAAATCAAGTTAAGTGGTTTATGTAGATTAATTTAAGTCATTTATATGAAACAAATTGAAATGAGTTGTGTCAATTTCAATTTGTTTCATATTAGCTCATTTCTAATTAATTATTAAGAAAGTTAAAACGGATAACCCGATATGATCCATTATTTAAATTGATTGTATTAGAATTTAAAGGTCTAATCCATTTATCTTAATATGCAATATTCGAGTTGATTTATATATTCAAATGTCCATGACTTGACAATCTTATCACGACATACGAACACAAATTTTCATCCCTAATTAACATAATTGTTAATTTATTGACGTTGTAAACAACTGGTCGTGAATAAACATTTTTCATACAATGTTTGTTAATTAAAAAAAAATTAATTATCCTGAATGATAAATTTGATTTGATTGCAATAATAAAAGTGAATTTAGAAAAGGTCGGGAAATTATTACTGTCGGAAAGTAGAGAAGCTTTTATTAATTAATTTCTGATCTATAAGCTGATCTCAAAAAAAATTTCCCTAAATATCGATAGCATGCTCGATCGATAATTTTGTGAAAGCAACGTAACTAAATTCTCACACTTCTATTTGAGTGTTGTTTTGGTAATGAGCTTAGGATTCAAAGGATTAATTTAGAATACACAGTACTTCTCTTGTTTCGATCCCCTACTCAATCATGACTTCGGCCTAAAAGAAGCAAAAAATGTTAACCTCTACCTTGACAGTTGACACACCATCTAGTTATTTTTCCAAAATGATGGGACATTTGAAAATTAGGTTCAGCGCACGCGCATGATGTTGGCACTTGGCATATATACAGTGACCTCTTCATATATAGGATTTTTTTTTTAAAAAAATTTATTATTATTTTAATAAAAAATACATAATAATTACATTAATAAAATTTAAAAATTGAATAAAATATTATTATTATTTTAAAATTAAAAAAATAATTATTTAAAAATTTATAATTATAATTAGATAAAATAAGATTGAATTGATGTCTTAAACTCTAAATCCAAACGGGACTGAATTAAGTACCGTTTGTTTAACAAAAATAAACGCGATTAACATCATGAGAAGTTAAGTTATACAAGACAGCAGATCACATCATCATGTGAACTCCCCTTTGTTGAATTAGGTGGTTACGTGTTTTGTATTGATATATAGCCACTACGATATCTGAAAATCAATAAACTGAGAAAAAAACAAACAGTACATAAGGCTGATCTAGTAATAAAGATAAATGGTGTATAAAATTCTACAATATTGTTTGAAAATTATATGTTGATATGTGACTTGTTCATATGTTCGGCGATTGCAGCGCCCTCACGAGTACGCATGCAGAAGTTTCTCCCGCAATGTTCAACGTCTCGGCCTTTTGACTGGAATATCTTTTTTCAAAAAAACTGAAAGATCTCAAATCTGTAAGTGTTATTCTATAGATGTCAAATCGGCATGCATACCATACACATTATCTATATTATTTAAATAATAAATTTTAAATTATAAATTTTTTTTATCAAATTAAATTATGTCATATATGTATTTTATTAAATATATCATCTATACTAACTTATAAATTTCTAATTTGTAAAATTACACTGTAGAATGTGCACATGCGCATGTGTACTGATTATTATTTGTTAGAGATTGGACTATAAGAAAAAATAAATTTTTGTGACTAAGATTTTGCAATTAAAATAACTTTTTTCACAATTTTGTCGAAAATAATCATTTTTATTGTAAAATTTTAGTCGTAAAAACTTGTTTCTCTTCTAAGGTAACAGAGCAAGCCAAAGAGAGGGAATTCAGCAGCTTGCTAGCTAGTACTTATATACATACTTACATTATGTTGAGATTTTTAGTGTACGTACCTGCAGGCTAATTAGATTAAATGAATTAAGGTGTGTGTAATGTGTTTACATATTCTAGCTAAAACCCTGTACTTGTTCTCCTGTAATGATCAAAACCTAGGTGCTGCAGTATGGCTAGTTTATGTGAATAAAAAGTGTATAAAAGTGACGGTTAATATAACTCTTTTTTTTTGTTTTTTTTTTTAATTTTGTCAGTCCAATTAATTAATAATATTGTTCATCTTCTTATATATGGACGCCACAAATCTTAACATTTATATTGGTAAGTCAAACCGTAGGTCTTGAATTAAGCTATAGCCTGCACACATTTCAAGATCATCTTGTCTCGAAAAGAACAAGACAGCATTGAAATTATTAAAATTCATTGACCTTTGATCAGAAGGAAATTAATGGAAAGATATCCTGCCGGTCACAAAGTAATTGTTTTGCAATCATTAAGCATATATATAAATTATGAAGTAACATTAATTCGCATCTTTTTTTCAATTAATATATATATTTAAAAAAAATATAATTGCAAGTATAATTATATATTAATTTATACACTAATATGATATAATTGATCAAAAAGTAAATTTTATTGAAAATAATATTAATTTAAATTTTAAATATGAATAAATTAATATTGATACACAGATTAATGCACAACTGTACTTATATATAACAAAACTCTTATATTTATAAGACCTGTAATTAATTAAGACCTGAATTTTAGGGCATGAAGGCTTTTGGTCATGTTTTGCTACTATTTCAAACTGCATCGCATGCAGTACCATAAATTAAGACTTTCAAGTTAATTCCCAGAAACAACGTACCTAATTGTTAGCTTTCAAATAGTTGTAAATTAAAGCAGCTAAGTGCACTCTCGTTGGAATAGCTACATGAGTAACTATTACATTTGACCCACAACTCTAATTTACTGTAGTAAAAAGTCATCTATTTTTACATGGATTACAATACATTTTGAGACTGTATTAACCAAACGATCCATTGAATTTGCATTTACATCAGTTAATGAGAGTGATCTACTTCCGATCGAGCACCAATTATATTCTACTAGCTACGAGGAGTTCACGGGTTCCTAAAAGGCCTGTAAGCATTGCTATGCCGTCCTTACTGGATTCAAAGTCGTGGTTAATTAAGGCTGACCTCGAAATCATAAGATCAACATGATCGAGCAGATTACTTGCGTGCGTTGAATATTATTAACGACGAGTTTGGTTTACATCTCATTAAAATTTCACTGAATACATTACTGTTTAAATTAACGTGAGTAGTTGAGTACTTCTTCTCGGCCAGATTCTTAACTTGAAAGAGGCATCTCTAGATAATGATGATGATAAGGATGAAAGAAAGCATGGAAAGCGTCAATACTAGCTAGCCACTGATGATTTAATCAGAGTAGTTTAAAACACATATCTTAATCTAATTAATGTAATTTCAATAAACAAATCAAGTACTCGATCGTCACCATCTCCATATATATATATATATATATAAACAATCCATAATGAATGAATTAGCAAGTCCATGGACTAGGGCTAAATAAAATAAGACGGGATGATGAGCAGAGAAAGTTATATGGCGGGAAAATATAATTAAATCCAAGTACCCATGTGAAAGCAGGCACATTGGACCTTAAATCTGGCATTGTGTTAATGTTGTTGCATCATGTGTCTGCTAGCTTTCTCGTCAGCCCTATATTTCCGGTACTGTACAGTAAGTTGCGCGCATAGCATAGCATGCATCAGCCAAATTAAAGGGATCAGAAGACCAAATCCTTTCACATGTGAGTTAATTATTTCATGTAATGCAGAGTTAATTTGAATTGTTGTTCAGAGACTAAGGATACGACAAAAACGGGAGATGACCCATCTAGCCTGGCTGGCTAATTGGCAGTTTATCATTTGGAATCTTTCTGCAGGAAGTCATTGCATGAAATATATATATATATATATATACAAGCATCATCCCATATATCAAGTCTCCAGCATGCATTAATTGTATGTATGAAAGTTTTCCAATTCACATTGAAGGTTAGATGCATGCCATGCCATGCCAGGATTATGTTATTATTATAATGACCATATGATTAATTATTTAATTATCTGTTTCTCATTACTTTTTACTCCGTTATAGCTAGGTCCTCCTAGCTGTTTCTCATTATGTTATTATTATAATGACCATATATATGATCTGTTCTAGTAATATTAGATACAGTTTTAATGTGTATGAGTCGATCTACACAAATTTCTTTTAGAAAAAAGTAGATCTACCGTTAAAAAAATTAATCTTTCATGTGCGTCCAAGATTTGACTATTTTTTTCAAAAAGAATATATGCACGATATTTACATATTTTAAGACTATAAATATCATTTATCAATCTTTTTTTTTTTTTTTTTTCCTCCTTGATGTATGGTGATCAAATCATAGCACCTTCTGATATCTACATCGAAGTGGAATTCTAAATATGGAACTGATCACATTAGGCGCCTTAGAAAATAAATTTAAATTGCACACATCCTAGCTAGCTAGCTAGTAAACAGATCTTTCTAGAGAATGATGGTTGGGCGAAAACCCAACATGTTAATTATATAATGAACATACATACAAAAAATATGGGTGTTAATTTGAGGTAATCTAGCTCCTAGAATCCAATATTAATGTATCAATGATCATGAGTTGCCTAGCTTATACAACTGTAGGTACTTGTATGATATTTTATAATAAAGAACAAACAACATTGTTGAAAGTTGTAGAACTAAAGTATGTTTCATTAATTATGATTTATGGTACTTGATTTAATCCAAGTTGCTCCCTGTTAGGGACATTAATATTTGTATGCATCATTACTATATAGCTAGAGGGATTAATTTATTGAGGGGAAGAAGCTGAAAATGGATAAATATTGTATTCAAAATGAACTTTTATGTTTTTATGCCTTGTCCCCAACTAAAAGTGGAATTTTAGTGATATTTAAAATATAATATTTACATGAATATTTAGCTTAAAAGATCATCATATTCATGCCATCTAGGGTTTGATATTTGTTAATATTTTAACTAGAGATCAATCCATAGGAACCAAAAACAATATTAAGATCAGAATGAAAACAATAATATATGTATTTGTTTGTAGAGAATTAGATATCGTGATTGCCAAAGCAGTTGTTTTATATTAAAAAAAGTGACGCAACCAATTATATTAGTGGAGTATTCAAAGAATACGTATAGGTGAAAGCACATAGAATTTTTGAAACTTTTATAGTCCTTTTGTTATCTGCGCTGTATATTGAAAAATTATTATCTTCCGGTACCAATTAAGTGTATGTGTGAGTGAGTGTGTGTTAATTTTTCCAACATTTTATGAGGTAAATACATGTTTAAAGACAAAACATTCTTCTGTAAATAATGATATTTATAGTCTGATTTAAAAAGAGATAAATAGGTTATATAAATCCTACAACACTCAATACAAACATCAGATCATGAGCAATATGGTCACATATATTGAGCTTATATATAGAAATTTGCCTCTAAAAAAAGAGAGAAGAATGAAAGACATAGTAAGAGGGGAAAAAAATAGCCCAACCCTGCATGCATGATATCCTCTCTTTGATCTCTCTCTGGGCCTGGATTAAACTATATATGCTCCAAAAGAACCAAGGCCCATTCGAGTCATTACTTCCCTCCCAGCACACGGAAATGATGGTAAAAAGCAGGCCCAACCCGAAGTGCCTACCCAAAAGAATAAATTAAGCTTATAGCTTGATTTGTGCCTATGCCACAAGGTCCACAATCCACGTGTGTTTGTCTCTTATGGTAATGAATATCCTCCAGGATCGAGTATCATATTAATTCGACTAGGCATTCTCATTCGCATATGTATTATATTTAGGCCAAGTTTGGTTTTACAAACCTTTTAAATCATCTTATTAAGAGTTGTACATCTAGATACAGATTTAGAGAATATCCAAATCCGTATCCAAATTTTTAAAACAAAACAAAATACCTATCTGAGTAAAATCGGTTACAACCTGGGAGGGTATGGATTGTAATGGTATCCAGTTTTAACTCTACATTTTTTTTAAACTCTAGTTTTTGTATATGCAAAGTGGCGTTAGTTTTGCATGTACAAAAATAACGTCATTTTGAAACAAAAATTATATTTTAAAAAAAAGTTACGGATAACTGATTAAATAACTAGATTTAGATGGATAACTGTCCAGATTCGCAAGGATTTTCAAGTTCCAGACTAGATTGGAAAAAGATCAGGGCTGGATATACACCCCTAATCTCATCTCATTTCAACATCTAAACACTATGCAAACATAAACATTTTTTAATTTCAAGTTTTTAATTTTTTTCATCTAATCATTATAACTTTTCCAAATTTCTAAACAAAACATAAAAAATAATTCAAATTTTCAAATCACAAAACAAAACTAATATTAAAAAACTATACTCTTATGTTCTTTTAATTTTATAATCATTCTATTTAACTTTTTCTCTATTCTTTCTCAAAACTCTATAAAAATCTTAACTTAAACTATTTCACTACTATTCATAAATTATCTTATTATTATTTACAAATTTTTCGTTTCATCTTATCTATGCGACCAAACAAGATCTTAGTCTTAATTTATTCAATTGGTATTGACAAAAAAGAATATCCTCATCGTTTCCACATATTCGGGTATTTACCCGGTTGGAGTGTGGATCATAAGGATTATAAAAGCGTTACATTGCTAAATTCAATTGGATGTATATTAAGTGGAAATTAGATTTTATATTGAGTTTTAAAGCATTTAAATTGCAAGTATTATTAGCCTTTTTGGATAGATAACTGCTATAACTATAAATAGGTCCATAAAAATAAATTATAAATTGACGTGGCTTGATATAATACCGTTCGATCTATTTTATAATAAAAATAAATTTAATGTATCATATAAATTAAACTTAGGCAATTTACAAATTTATTTTTATAAAATATTTTTATGATTAAAAAAATTTACCTTTCGGGTATGCACAGACGACAGGTAGAATGTAAGTATCAAGGGAAGTGAGAAGGGTATCTTTTGGTTTTGGAAAATGCCTCTAATAACAGCTTGTTTGACCTTACCTTGTCTATAGTGGACCTACGCCCGGATCACTTCACCCGGTTTGACTCTTTAGGCCAACCATAGTGGGTTAAGTCCATATTGGAACGAATGGCTGGTAATGTGTTTAACCAAGCTGCATTATCGAGTGGACATAATTGAGTGGTTGATCTGTGGGCAGATGAACAACCCAATCATAAAGTCATGCAGATCTTAAAGCAATTAAGGAGGTTAACTTACCAGTCTGTCGTCTGCAATGAATGATTTATATGCAAGCTAGACTCGTATTATTGGAAGGAGAGGGGCGGGAAAATGAGATTACAAACTACAAAATGTCGTTTTTATATGTTCCAATCCTCGTTTTGAGAGTCGTGTTAAATATTCTAATGAAGACGTTTCAGTGTTTTTTACTTTGGCCTGATTGCTATGGAAAGATATCCAGTCTAACTGTCATCAGCAAGCACCCATCTTTATTGGCCGGACAAAGTAAAGAGGAACACTACGATATTCCACTAAATATATTTTATAATATCAATAAGTATTTGCCAAAAAAAAAACTCGAAAAGTACTTGTGGGTGGGATCGATGCTAGGAAACTTTTACCGATCAGAAGATCATGACTTTTGTTAGGAAAGAAAGATTGAAACGACTGAAAGCCTTCCTGCTTGGAGTACGATCGAGTGCATATTTATGGTGGAGGGGCATGTTCTATGCAGGCTCACTTCTAGAACTTCAGCTTGATTAGCGAAACAAAGCATGCACGTTTCATGGAAGCGTCATGATGCTGACAAAAGTTTAAACTGATAAATTGTTCATGATACTAATCAACAATTCTTCATAAGTGGATATTGATTGGGTGGGTGGACCACTCGATATTGATTAACAAGATAAAGCTCCTCCACTGTATTTGGACTCATCTGCTCTCACCCAACCTTTGTCACCGAGTGCCAACTTCCACTTTACCCAGATCGGTCCATTGATCTTTTATTGATGGAGAGTACTCGAATGTTTAAAAAAAAGAAAAAGAAACTTAGTGCTTCTCTCCTTTTGATTTAGACATTTAGTGCCTATGATTGACGAAGATTGTACCTAGTTTTCTGGTGGTACCAAGAGTACTGTCGCCCTTCCAGCTACTTTCACTAAGGTTACTAAACTGATCATTAAAATAGACACACACACACACACACATATATTCTAACATGATCTGTTCGCATACATTCCTTATGAAGTCATAAGAAAGTTGCATTTAGAATATTAATTATTGCGTTCTATTGGATTTACACTAAAATTCCCTCCTCTCCAAATTTAAAGTGACCGCATCGTAGAATATATATATATATATATATATATATCATGTAACTTCATGAACAACACGTACGAGGGACTAAGAATTCACTAAGAATCAGCGTAGAGGTGCACTCAAAAGATCACGTTGATATATGTTTCAACACTTGTATTTTTGAGCATCGAAAGATCAGTTGAAGCTAAAGTCCAAGTACGTCAGGTGCTACGTGTCACAACCTTGACCCCTCAAATCCCTCTCTCTCTCTCTCCAGAGATGTATATGGGCAGGAGAGAGAGCGAGAGAGATCCAATATTGTTTAACAAATGGGGAACAAGTGGAAAACCCAAGTGCATGCACTGATCATTATAAATGAAGAGAACGATGGATATGTATGATGATTGATCCAAGTAGGAGACCGATCGAATCGTTTTCTAGTATTTTAATTGTGCAATTTCGTGGATTTTTGTGCTAGTGCTATCATAGTCCAAGGGACCAAAAGCAGAAAAAAAATAATATCTGTTGCAGTTGCGCATATACTACTAGTGGTATGGAAATCTAGTACCACTCATGTCATGTTTTTGGAGAATTCATTCTTTGCAAGTGTCTTATCGATAAAATGGAATTTTGTAGTAATATTAAGTTTTTTTAAATATATTGATCAGTTTGTCCTGATTTTGATTTAAACATGAGGGATTCTGAATCCCAATTTAACTTCGATTTCAGCTCTCATTTTATGACATCATGAGGTTATTTAATCATGATCTACCAGTTTTTCTAAGTGCCTTTGAGCATTATTTCAGAAACCCATACTTGCTTCATATGAAAGAAAACAGTGATAAGAGTAAGAACAAGCCTCAAATACATAAGTCACGTGCAAATCTTTTGTAAAAATGTGAGTCTCACGAATAAAAAATAAATTTTTACACTTTTTTAAGATATGATCAACTTTTTTACAAAAACTTGCTCGAAACTTGTCTATTCTAGACTTATACAAATCATTTCTCTTAGAGAGTTATTGAGCATTAAAGCCAAACTACTTTTTCTCTCTATCCACATGGTACAATAACCTTAATGAATGATATTATGGTAATTATATTTTTTAAAATTCCTGATTATAGTGTTATGCATACATATATACAATAACCTTAACGGAAAGAATAAAATTAACGGTAAAACAATATTTTCTATTAAAACAAGAAATTTCGTTTGATACACACTTTTTATATATAGAAGATATAATATTTCTTTTTAAAAAAATTACTGGAAATCATTGGTGTGCTAGTGATAAGTTCATTTGTGGTGCTACTAGAGTCTTATAAGTTAGCTTGGTTACACAAAATTAAACTATCTCATTTTATCTCAATTCATATAATCATTACATGCAACTTTCTTAAACTCTTATACAAAATATAATAAAAAATTTAACTTTTTCAAATTTTAAAATAAAAATAATATTATAATAATATTTTATTTAATTTTCAACAAAACATCTCATATCATCTAAACTACCTAACCAATTAAACAATGCCCTGTGAGGTTAATTTGTGAAAGTCCTACAAAAAAGATTGGAGCTACCGTTGATGCAAAAATCGTGTGGGCTACTCGTTGATGCAAAGTGTTGTGGGTGTCTAAGATAATTATAATATTTTTTTCTAGAGTGGATTAATAGGTAATAATTAAGAACTTAAAGTTATTGTTCTTTTAAATAGTTTTCAAAAGATTTTTTTCTCGTGACCAAATTTCGTATATATATATTTATTGTTCGTGTATATATGATTGCTTAGAGGTATTAATCTATTGAATATTTTTACATTTTGCTGCCTTTTTTTTATTCAAATATCTATTTAATTCACCCCATTACAAACGTTGAGGATACATATCATGATCTGAATTTTCAGAGTGCCCAAAATCTAACAAGATCTGATTCAGGAGGGGATTTTAAGCATGATATGACCTAGGCAGGCCGGACCTTGCATTCTCATCACGCACTACGAGAATCCACCCACGACTCTCTCTTCCTTAATTGGCCGTTACAAAAGCCAATCAATCTGGTTCCTCTTTTGGAAGAACTAACTTCTCACGAAACCCATGCACTCAAATATAATTAAACTTATCCCAAAAAAAGGAGAGGCCAAAATTCTCATCTTTCAGAAAGAAAATATATATCTGTAGCAAACCCACCAAGTCATCGTGCCAAGCAATAATGTCTGCATCCCCGAAATTGGACGATAAGTACCCGAGTGAGAAAATCTTTCAGCTACCTTCATCCCCACCACCTCCAACTAAAAAATGGCCTGCCAACCTTGCAGAGGTTATGCTTTTGGAGCTACGAGTGCAGAGGGGAATTGCTCTTCCCTTGATAGCCATGAATTTAGCATGGTTTGCAAAACAAGCTTTCACAACAGCATTTTTAGGCCGGCTTGGGGAGCTCAAATTGGCAGGTGGAGCGCTTGGGTTCACATTTGCTAATGTCACCGGTTTCTCTGTCTTGAACGGGCTCTGTGGTGCCATGGAACCCATGTGTGGTCAAGCTTTCGGAGCCAAAAACTTTAAACTGCTTCGCAAGACCCTTCTCATGTCAATCTTCTTGTTGCTACTCGCAACACTACCTATTACGTTCTTGTGGCTCAATGTTGACAAGATTCTTATCTATTTTGGCCAACAAAAAGACATTTCAATTGTCGCAAAGAGCTATCTTCTCTATCTCCTCCCTGATTTGGTAGTCACTTCATTCCTATGTCCACTCAAAGCCTACTTGAGCTCACAAGGTATTACGGTTCCTATAATGTTTAGCTCCGCCCTGGCGTTAGCTTTTCACGTACCCATCAACATATTACTTGCAAAAGCGAAAGGTCTTGAAGGAGTTTCAATGGCATTTTGGATCACCGATCTTATGGTGGTGATTCTACTTGCCTTGTATGTGTTTCTGATGGAAAATAGTAAGGATATAAGGTGGAAGGATGGAGGGTGGTGGGACCAAGGCATTAGTGATTTCCTCAAGTTGCTCAAGCTCTGCGGGCCATGCTGCCTCACTACCTGCCTTGAATGGTGGTGCTATGAGATTTTAATGTTGCTCACAGGACGGCTAGCAAATGCCAAGCAGGCAGTTGGAGTGTTGGCAATAGTGCTGAACTTCGACTATCTGCTCTACTCCATGATGCTATCACTAGCCACATGTGCATCAACACGTGTGTCAAATGAGCTTGGCGCAAACCGACCTGGCCCTGCTTATCGGTCAGCATATTGGACTCTGGCAGTGAGCATCATCTCGGGTTGCATAGGTGGCTCAGTGATGGTCGCAGCCAAAGGAATATGGGGACCCCTGTTTAGCCATGATAAGGGAATCATAAGAGGTGTAAAGAAAACGATGTTGATAATGGCTTTGGTGGAAGTGGTGAATTTCCCGTTAGCAGTCTGTGGAGGAATTGTCCGTGGAACAGCAAGGCCATGTTTGGGTATGTATGCCAATCTTGGTGGGTTCTACCTTTTGGCTCTGCCTCTAGGTGTGGTTCTAGCCTTCAAGGCCGCACTTGGACTCGATGGGCTGTTGATAGGGTTCTTGGTCGGGATGGTTGCCTGTTTGATTTTGCTGTTGATCTTTGTCACAAGGATTGACTGGGATGAAGAAGCGGGCAAGGCACAATTACTTGCCCGTGAAGAAGACACCGTCAAGGTAGATGGAAATCACAGTAATGTGGAACCAGTTAGTTATGCCAAAGTATGAGAATAACTTGAAAAGATATCTGTAATATGAATGCCTCTACCATCAAACACAAACGAAAAAAGAATTAATTGAATTGATCCGACTAAAACATATAACCCCACACGTACACGTTTCATCAGTTCCTTTTTTCTTTTATGAATACGTTTCATCAGTTCCTTTGAGGAAGCCCATTTAGAAATGACACTTCTGGCAACCAAGGAAGCAAAAATCACAAACGAAAATGGGTGGCTGTCATAATGCTAATCTAAGTAGCATATGAGCTCCACAACATGGTCTAATCAACATCTCACATAGCTCAGCATCTTACCAATTGCGACATTGGAAACAACCATTCAATTAGAATCGTGTCCATCAGGAGGACAACTTACATACGCATGCTTGAAAAGGAAGCTGTTCGTGAAGTCCTAATTAATGTATCCATAACAAAACTTGAAACTTCAAAGGAAAGCACGACTGTTATCATTGATGCACTGCAGAAAAATAAAAATTTCACCAATACTCAATGGTAGTAATCAAAATCTAATAAATGTATTTACCAATAGTCTACAAATCCAGATTCTAACTTAGGCTTAAGCTCTTAGGCTTTCTCATCACTAAAGTCAAGGTTAGCCATCATCTTATGACCTGGCGATTCTACTTTAGACCATAAGCCAAGAAGCAGATAAGATGACTTGACCTCCCTAACATTACCTACAAGTCACAGGTTAATCAAGCAGAGACACTTGGGCATTATGAATTGTGAAAATATGGATCATTGGCAACATAACCACAAATTCCAAAAAACAAGGCAAAGCAGAACTATCTACAAGAAAAAGAATTTTGTAGGGTAGATACGGTAGCCTAGTAGTGTGATGTTTAAATTTTCACATATCAGTATATGAAAGAATTATTCTTATAGACATGAGAGAATGCGGCAGCCATCTCACAAATGAAAGCAAAAAGTTAAATAGTCTTGGTTTAAGGACTCGAAACCTTGAAATGGAAGTTCCTATTTTCTACTATGTCCATTACATATAATAACTTTTTATCCTTACATACTCATAAAATTCGATGGACCCATACGGAAAAAAATGATATACAATTATGTTATTCTTATCTTTTGTCAATACAACGATATTGAAGCTAGGTCATGGAGGAACAAGAGACCATGTGTTGTTGCATAGCAAAGCGAGCCAAACAAGTCAAGGAGGCACGGTCCAATACAAAGAGATGCCTTTGTATGGTAAAGAGTGGTGCATTGCCCGATACCTGTGAAGGAAAGCGTTCTTGACGTCTAACTGGGATGAGAGTTGGGCCAGTGTTACGGGTGCAAATGGTACCATTTTGAGCAACTGGACACACCAAAATCAAAAAATACAATCCTAATCTAGGAGTCTCCCCATGATTGATATGTCATATGTGAAAAGCAATCTCGAAACATATAAAACCATACATAATTGCATGGCATGTATAGATAATTACATCAAAACAATAGCTGACTTTTTTTTATCTGAATTACAGTGTTGCCAAAGGCAACGGCAATCTTAGGGTCCTGAGTCCTAACATTGCTGATTGCCCTAGCACCTTGGTCATTGAATATTGGATTTTTTCATGTTCTAAACTACAGTATTAAAAAAGCAAGGCTAGGTATAAAAACTACCAATCAACAAGACTAGGTAGGTTCAGTGCAGTGCTTAATAACTGTGGAATTGTTGTGCTTATAGGAGACAATGGAATGCTGGTGATGAAGGTGGAAGATTTAATGTCTAAGGACTAATAGTGTTCCTAGCAGCAGTTCCATCAGCAAAAGTGGTGCGGGTCCAATGGAAAAAACAGTGCGAAGGTTAGTACACTGATAAAGGCACAAGATGAATAGAAAAGGTGGGGGAGGGAGAGAAGTCTTTTTGTTTTTCCCCCCCTCCCTACTTGGGTTGGAATCTAAGAATTCACTACAATTTGGAGGAAGGTACCACTTGGCAACATGGGCAGATTAGACTTGCTTTTGTATAAAGTACAACTAAAACATCCCGTTCCTCACTGTTAATAATAAAGTCACTTTTAAAAAATTTCGGAAGCTGAAGTGATACTACTGAACTGTGACTTAAAACAATATTTTCTTATAATTACGCCAGATACAAAGATTCATTATAATAAATAAAATCATTTTTTAATAAAAATATTGATATCGTAAATGAGTGCGAGGAAGTATTTATTAAAATTTTTCAAAGTTCGTGTCATAAAAGTCATAACTAAAAATCTCTATACATGATCTAGGCCACTGTCACGCCTTCCTAGACTTAGTCTCATCCTGCAGCTCTACCTTCATAAATATTTTGACCTGATGTGGTTTAAAAATATAAAACAACTCAAATGAGTCGATGACTCGGTAAGAAAACCCAACATAACGCAATCATACTTAACATAAGGTTTTTCATAAGATATTTTATGCTCAAAACTGTTCTTACGTACACTTGTTTTGATAAGGATTGTTCATACGTATGCTCTGAACTTCTCCCTCTCCCCACAACATAAGAAAGGACTAGTGGACAAGGTAAACTTAAAAAAATTATACATTAGTTTGTCACGTGAAATGCTCTAGTTCACCAAAAATATAAATAGCCAAATAGATTATCAGCAATGTCAGAACGATTCAAACTTCTCACACAAGCTCAAACCACAGTGTTGTAAGGACAACATTAAGATTTAATTAGCCAAACCATTTAGTACTGTCAGTCGATCAGAGTCAAAATTTAATTACTGTAATTCAATTCATCACAACGCCTTCAGGTTTCTAGTTACCAGAAAGTATTGACATGTTTGCAATTTCCACAAATTTCTTCCACTTTTTGCAATCTCCATTGTTACAACTGAAATTGAGATATAATAATAATAATGGAAAATACTACTTTTACCTACAAAACTCATCGATTATATTTTATATTTTTTTATTCTAAGGGTTAGGGAATTGTATTTTTAATGAATTTATGATTTTTTTTTTTTTGTATTTTTTAAAAATATTTGAAGTGTTTAAAAAAAATTTGAAAAAAAAAAAATCTCCTTTAGGATTGAGAATCTGGTGTAGCATCACCCAATAATAATTTTCCAATAATAAAATTATAAAAGCTGTAAGTATCGGTTAAGAGTTCACGCTACCAGCATGAGAGAGAGAGAGAGAGAGAGAGAGAGAGAGAGAGAGAGAGAGAGAGAGAGAGGGGTAACTACCAACTAATACCGTTATCGAAATTCGAAAATTGTTAAGGAAAAGAAAGAGAAAATTGCTAAGAGGATGGAGCTCCGTACCCTCAACGAGAATCCATGGAGAGGGCTTCAGTCCCAGTAGTTGGATACTTGAGATTTCAAGCTTCCAACTTCGCCCACCAAATGACTTTATTACCCTCCTAGAACATCTGCTCCATTCCCCATTCATCCACACCAAAATTGCTCAATCCAATCAAGCCGCCAACCAAAAGAAATGGAGCTTAGCAGCTTTGAGACTGAGACTCACGCAGTGGGGAGGCTGACCGGCAGCAACGGGTCCTTGCTATGGCACAGAGGGTCTGAGATAGGAGGACTGGAGCAAGAGATCGTTGGTGCCCTGCCATGGGTGAGAATCCCAAACAGGCGTGGGGGATATGGGTCGTGTCTTCTTCTGCTACTGGACTTTGTTGTTGCAGTTGGCCCATTGTGAGCTTCGGCCTTCGAGAGGGCGTGAGCCAGCCACTTTTGTCGTGAAAACCAATTGCGTACGCTGGAGTGGAGTCTATGCATGGACAACCATCGGCAAACGTTAAAAACGAGGCAGTAGAATTGGGTTGGATGTGTTTATAAGTTTGGGTTAGGCTTGAAACAAAGCTACATTTGATCGGATATGTTTTGACGACTAGAAGAAAAGAAATCATAACAATCTGATATTATTGGGCCCAAGCCTATGACCCTAATCTAAATGAGCCTGCCTAATAGTGGGCATATCACCGGCCCAGCGAGCTGAATTTAGTGTCATCTTTAAGAGCATTCTTATTGGATTGGTGAATAAGTTTTCAAATTTTAGTTAATATTACATGAATTTATATTTGTCTATTTTATTTAAATTTAATTATCTTATTGGATTATCAATTTATTCTCTATATAATAATAAAATATTATTAATTTAATAATTTTTTTATTTAATTTATTTTTATCACATTTTGTAGTTCTATCAATTAAATGTTAGTAATAATTATATTTGCTGAAGTGAGAAAGTATTATTTTAATGTTTGTTGAATTATTATTTTTATCACATTTTGGAGTGAGAAAGTATTATTTTAAAGTTTGGTGACGTTACTGCAGTCTTCTATATTTGTGAATAAGTGTAACTAACATCCAAATTCTTTTAGCAATACACAATCTAATGTGGGGTTTTTTGGGTACATATTAATCAAATTTTAGCCATACTTTAACTTTGGCCAAGCTAATAAAGATGCTCTAAGATAGAATGCAAACAGTGATAAACTTGACCAAACCAAAGCAGTGCTAAGAAATATGTATATCTCCAACACAGTGCTAAGAAAAAAAATTATTATAACCATTATCATTATTTTCTCATCATCTTTTTTTTGTGGCATCAAATGATTTGAAAGTAATTAATAAATTATAAATAATTTTTAATTATTTAATATCATACAATAAGTTTATGAAAGATGTTAATTGGAAGGATGGCAGACATACTTCTTAAAAAGTGAATATTCTATAAATAGAAATGATAGGGCTAGTGGTTTTAGAAATAGAAAATACGTTAAATATAAAAAGATTACATAAAAATAATTATATAAATTAATATGATTTGATATATTTTATTAGATGATAAAATTATTTTTATTATGAAATACATATAATATATTATCTAAAACTACATTAATTTATAAAATTATTTTTATATAATATCTATATAGTTGTAACAATCATCTTTAAAAATACGAGGAGTGCACATTCTAAGTAACATACGTGAGGGCATTTTTGTTACTTTTTATATAGCATCCGCTGGCCGGCCATGAGAACCTTAAAGTTTGTCAAATCATGTAACTACTGGTGTATGATTTCAGCAAACACTCACATGGTGCAAAGGAAATAAAGGGTGCCCTACTGGCCGATTCACTTCCAAATCCGATCTCCGTTCAAATGTTAAAATTAATGATTGCAAGATGACGAAAAGCTACGTACAGATGAATTAAAGCAGATAGCGACTTAGTTTTCGGGGCAAGGACCTCAATTTTAGACCAGAAGCTATTAACCCTGTTGGGTCTTCCTGGCTTACCTGCCTACCACCAATACCCAAAAATGACTGGGAATGGGCCAAACTTTACTGTAACATCGTGTAGCCCCATGTGAGCACTAGCAGGCATGGAGGCGACGAGAAACTTTATTATTATTTTTTTACTAATGTTTACAAAATATCTGTCTTAAACAACCTCACTAGACACACGCAACCTTAACCTTTAGGTAGAAGTAGAGGGTTAACAGTAGAAGTAGAAAAAGTTGCATGCAAAATTATGGGTACCCCACTGCCCAAAAACATCACCCGACCAGCTGTACTATGTAATCCCTTCCGTGATATAATGCAGCAGTTTGAGAATCAAGGCTAACAGAGCAGGGGATGACTGAATGGTCAAATTTAGATCTTTATTGGCTACTTTGAGGGCATCAAAGCGCTTAAAACTAAGGAAAACAAAATAAAAAAAATGATAAAATAACTACTCATTTACAATTTTTTTATAATCTTCTACAAAATTATTATTTTTTAAAATATTTATGCTAATTTTGATTTTGATTTGACAGGTTTGAAATTTAAAAAAAAATTATTATTTTATTGATAAGTTGTAGATGAATTATAAGGCTATCGTCTTTCAAAAAAAAATATTTGTGATTGAAGTTAGGGAGCTTGCAAATCTGTGTGCATGTGCGGCACCAACCGGATCTCGTGCATTGGCCCCATGCAGCTTCGCATGTGCTCTTGTGCAGTCAGCAGTATGTGACATTCATGATAACAATGTACCTCGTGCAGTATGTGTGCAATGTATTGTACCAGTTGAAATATATCACATCTATTGGTTGGCAGGGCAGTAAAGAAGTTTTGGAGAGTGGCGGCCAACCATATACATATGTGTGTGTAATGTGCATAGCTCCAAGAGCGCTGCAAATTTGAAAATCGTTTTCGGACTGATTTAATCCATTAATTACATAAAACATATCTGGGAGACGGGTGAAAAGTAAAATATCAGTGTAGATTCTATTGCTTTGAAAAGGATGGAGTGTAATAATGCAAATTAGTTGTATCCGTCCACCTGCATTGTATTTCAGGTTTGGAAAAACACAGCATCATTAGGGTCACATATATTCCAATCGTGTCAAAGTCTCAATTAAGTAATCAATGGTGTCTAAGGAAATGACGATTGACTTTGAGAACTGAACAATGGATTTAAAACCTTAAAAAGATTACTTTTCATGGTGTTCTAGAAAGTTTAATCCTTTCACATGACAAATCCCCATTATCATGTTTGGTTGCAGTGCAGCTGGCAAATCAGCATCTCTTCTGAAGTGTCAATCCATGAGAAAATCAAGTTCTAAATGAATGTCACGTGCCCTTGCATGCGTTCATCTTCTTCTTCTTTTTGGAAGAAACTTTAAGTTCTTCTAATCTTCAGGATGAAACAGGTAAACTAGTCATTAGCATGTCTGAACTCAAACACCCTGATCATTTCTATCAATAGATCAGGATATAATTAGGGTTCAACTTTTCCACTTTCGCTTTTTATTTTTTCCATCATCCTCTTATTTTCTTTTTATTTATTAACCAAAGAAAAACGGTAGACAGTTGGTGATCATTTTCCCAGTTCAGTATTGTCAGGTTTTTTTTTTTTTTGGTCGGCAAATCCAATCATGATCAGCAAATTTAACAGTGGGGATTTGGTGAAATCAATGGGCAATACGTTTTCCTCCCTCTTGAGGTCTGAAAAGTTGCCGAGTTGGATATAGATTATGTTCTCTGACAGGAATTCAAAAAGACCCATAATGGCAACCCCTCCTCACCTCCTGTCGAAAACTCATCACCTTACACCATGTTGCAAGTCTCTTCATTTTGGTGTTCTCCAGCTGGCTGAACTCCTTGCAATAGCATCTCTGTGATGGCTTTGCACAAACCGAAAGGCAAAAAGGCAATAGAAAATACTGCGTGTAAAGGGACGAGGTTACTTGCAGCCTTAAAAAACTTCGATTTTCATAAGGAATCATAGTCCAGGGCTCCTACTTCTTCCTGTTCCAAGTCGAACAGGACATTTTTGTTTTGTACGTCACATATCATACTGATACAGGTTCACATGTTCAATATGTCTAGACATAGCTATTATAGTGTATTGGCACTTTCACAAACCTTTAGGAGAAGATTTTTCGACATCTCCACATCATGGACAGCTTGAAAGCGTTTAGACAGGTCAGAGTCAATCTAAATTCACTACACAATGGAAGTTCATTCGTACAAGAATCATTCATCTGATGGCAGACTTGATGTTAATTAGAACTGTTGCGATGTGTTGGATGGCGATCTTGCAACCTTCAAACTATCGAGAAAAATGCTATCTCCATAAAAACATTTTGCTACGTATAATGTTTTAACAAAAATGGTTGCTTCTTCAATCATAATTTGCTTGTTTTTCCACTCAAGCAATCAAACATCTAGACCCCATAGGGATTGATTGATTGGAGATAACCCTAGCTCTGTAATTTACATCTTAATCTTGGCTACGTGTCAAACCCTAGGTACCCTCATGCATATTTATTAGTGAGCAAAATTTGTACCTAATATTACCTAATTTTATTGGCCAATTCTCGTTATCCAATGACAAATATACCCCAATAGTAAGATGGGCTAAGAACATTCTCATTGGCTTAGCTATTAGTGAGCAAAATTTGTACCTAATATTACCTAATTTTATTGGCCAATTCTCGTTATCAAATGACAAATATACCCCAATAGTAAGATGGGCTAACAACATTCTCATTGGCTTAACTAAATTCATCTTTAAATTTAGCCAATATCAACATTTTTTTACATTTGTCTATTCTATCTTAATTCAATTTTTATATTGGATTAGCCATTCTTTCTCTATATAATAAAAAAATATTATTACATTAATATTTTTCTAAACAAATTATTTTTATCACATTTTATAATTCTACCAATTTAATATTATTAATAATTATATTATAATTAAATTAATATTAAAAAAACATATTTTCAAAATTCATTTAATCCTTTGAAATGAAAATGTAGAATATTTTAATATTTTAATTGGTGAAATGAAAATATAGAAATAAAAGTGTAAGAGTGAGAAAGTAATGTTTTAATTTTTGGTGAATGAAAATAGTCTTCTATCTTTAACTAATAATTATAATAAAAATATAAAATATTTTAAATTTACCTAATCTAATATAGATTTATTTACATAAATAATTCAAATTTTAGCCAATATTTCCAAGCTAATGAGAATGAAAGATCTATAAGCATCTAGAAACCTAAATTTGGTGTGACACGATTGGTCTGTGAGTCAACGATTTTAGTCATTGTCTTCTAAATTAAATTTGAATGTGTAAAAGGCGAGAATTTAAAGAGAAATAATTTTTACAGTCGGTAAATATAGTCGGTGTGCAATCATTTTGAAAAAAATAAATTAATATGAAATCTATATGAAAAATATAATTTTTTTTATTCATTCCGTACATCTACAAAAAAAAAATATATTTTTATAATTTTTTTTATTCATTCTATACAATCATTTACATATCAATTATATTTAGCGACTGCATCTAAAGCCCGAATTTAAAACACGACACTAAGGTCAGATTGACTCGGTTCCGTTTCCAGAATGCTTAAAAAAACAGAGCAGTTGGAACACTAAACTTGCAAGGCAAGACAGGGGACCTGCGACTTTCCTTCCTGTTTACGTTTCCCTGGGCTTCTTGTTCGGCCTCCGGGCCCCTGCATCACCCCCTGCTTGCTCTTTTGTTGCAAACATGAACCGTCCGATAGTGATCACACGGGCCGTCAAGTCGCAATCACCGATCCGACACAGAACCCATTCATTTTTTGAGTTAGACCGCGTCACCATTGACATGCTTACGAAGCAGAGCAGATAAAAAATCGGGTTCACGAAGCATAGCATTACAATTTTCAAACCCGGTTTTTTTTTTTTTTTTTTTCACGTATTTTGTTTGGGGAAGGATTGTAGTATGACCATATGAGACATTCAAAATCGATGTCACGCACTCTTTAAATAAAATGATTAAATCATTAATATGATAAATTTATTTTTTATTAATTAATAATTACTAAAACTTTAATAAATTACCCATTTTCAGAAAACATCCGAAAAAACACGTCCTGAAATTTCCACAGACCAAACCTTTATCGAGAGAGAGCGAGAAACGCAAACGCTGTGGAGCCACGGTTATGGTCGGTCAAAGTCATATGCCGGATGCTTTGACCCCAAGGCGTGGCTTTGAAAATGTAAAACCAGCGACTGAATCACGAAGGCAGGAAGGACGGAAACCCATTCCCCCAAAAACATGTTTAATAATTTTTTGGTTTGAATATGGATTAGTTGCAGTAATCATTAGTTTACTGAAAAACGTACGTTTAATCACTCTGTACAGAAAACCTGCCCCGAGTGTCTCGCGGAAAGATATGCGGCGCCGCTGTATGGAATCCCCACCCTCTCTCCCCAAAATTCCCGCCCCGACGTGAATCTCGCTTTTCGATCTTGGCGCCAAAGTCTTAACGGTCAAGGAGGCAATACCGAGAGGGAAGACCCAAGAAAAGAAAATTGGAGATTCAAAGTTATGTTGCATCACTGGCCCCACCCACCGACGTCCTAGCTGTCATCCACGCGTCGCATCTTATTTTGCTTTCCGTTTCCGACCCTCTCCTCGTACTTTACAACCTTCTTCTCCTCCGTGCCAAGATCCACTGTTTTTTCCCTCTGGAATATTTCGCCAGCCAGCGTACTTTCCGCGTCGAACAAATGGACCCACCACCGTCCAATTTGGCGGGGATTTGGTGATCTTCCCGCCAGCACTTAAGATTTAAAAAGTTCTGGACTCGGAGCCTAAGAACGTAACCACCACTAACCAACGAGGAACTGAGGGCCGATTAAAAAAGAAAAAATACGGTGTGCCGTTCAGTCTGTATGTTGGATTTGATGGTTTAAAATTTTTTTATTTAATAATTAAGAAAATAATTATCACAAAATTGTGTATTTTGTTCTAAAAATGTTATAAAAAATACTTTTCAAAAAATTTTAAAGACATTAATGATATAATTTTCTCTCGTATTTAAGTTTATATGAAAACGGTGTAATGAACCTGCATTTGAGTCGTATTAGTTATCAGAACATATGTATCATTCTCTCATGTTCTTTACATGCTTTTAACCGTAATTAGCAAATAAGTTGAGCATGAGATCAGCGTATGAATGTGACGTATGTATGTGATAAGTTGGAAGGTTTGGACAGTAGATTGATATAAAATAAAATGAAAATTGAATAAAATATTATAAAAAGTATACTTTTTTATATTATCTTTATTTTGAAATTTAAATTATTTATTATATTTTGTGTGAAAGTTTAAAAAATTGTAATGGTTAGATAATATTAAAGAACTTATAATATCTTAACAATCTCTAATATTAGGTAAATGGGCAATTAGGGCTAGTAGGCTCAAGGCTTGACTATATGACTAATGAACTTACACGCATCGAGCACCTGTGTAGAGGAGATGTGTTTTGCTATTTAGCTATTTATATTGCACATCATATATATTTTAAATTTTTTTATTAAATTAATTAAGTTCTTTTACTCATTATCCATATATTATATATTTGTTAAATAAAAATAAATATATAATATAAAAATAATAGATATAAAGTTTCAAGAGAAAAAAATATAACAATAATAATAATAATAAAAGCCGTTAATGCAATCAGGAAAGACATAAGCATGTCTAGAGGACAAGGGATATTAAAGAGACAAAGAAAAAAGTAATAAGATTAAAAATTAAAAAATAATATTTACAGTTGAGTATATATGTATAATTATTTTTATAAAAATAAATAAATATAAGATTTATATAAAAATAATAATTTTTTAATAATAAATTTTACCATTTTTTTAAAATAATTATATAATATTTATAAATTTTATAACTATAAGTAATATTAGTAATATTAGGCCTTGTTTGTTTAGCCAAAACTAAAAATCTCATCTCATCTCATCTCAACTCATCATTACACCTTTTTCAAATTCTAATATAAAATATAATAAACAATCTAACTTTTTCAAATCTCAATATAAAATTAATATTCAAAAATTATATTATAATAATATTTTATTTATTACTATTTAAAACATCTCATCTCATCTCATCTCATCTTATCTGTGTAATCAAATGGGGCTTTAGTGTTTTTAAAAATTATTCAAGTAATAGGCTAATGAGGTAGGTGAGATTGCTTACACTGTAATGTAAAGCAGCTCTTTTGGAAGCCGAAATGGCTGATTTGTCCCCTCAGATCGTTAACGTATTAGAGGAATATGCTTTATACAATTATACCACTCATTAACACAACTTGATTTGATCGTGTAGGATTCGAATCTTCTTCAATACAACTGCTCATCTTAAACAGAATCCGGTGCGCTAAATTACTTATTGGTACCGGAGAGCAGGAGGTTTTAGCAAAGGGACACGAGGGTAGTGCCAGGGAATAAAACGGTTATAAGCAGGTTCAAATATCAAGGAGACAACGAGAAGTACAAAAGAAGAAAGAAAAACCGGCAGAAACAAACAAACAGTGGACAGGAGCAAAGCCGATACGCGGCGGTGTTTGTCAGTTATCACGGGAGGCATCATAATTTTCGTTGGCAAAATCACAACGTAATTACTAAGTCATCTCAATGAGGTTAGGGGCCACTAAAGCCACGTGGGATGACCCTTCCCGCTGATCAAGAATCGCACTGACGGGTTGCCCCTTTCCCTCTAACGCACGCAAAGAAACGCTTGAGAAGCTCGCGTGGCATCCGAGCTGGACATTCGAACCACCTCCATAGGGGATCCGAAGGCACGTGGCTTAATGGTTCGTTGGATTACAGAGGGAGTGCCGAAAAAAAAAAAAAAAAAAAGGCCAAAAGAATTTGGCTGTAGCGGGCAGAAGCTCGGGCAGGTCGCCTATATATGGGAGCCTCGTTAGTTACCCTTTGCTTTGAGGATCAGGCGTGGTTTGAAAATCATAAGATATTCGTATATATTTATTTCTTTAAAATAATAATTGTAAATATATATCACCCCCCCGAGGCTCAGAGTTAAGGGCAAGGCGTGCTCTGCGCTTGAGACAGAGAGAGAGATCAGTAACTCTTCCACCGAGAGAGAGAGAGAGAGAGGTTTGGTAGGGGTTGTTAATGGCGATTTGGTCCAAGGTTTGGGGCCGATGAAGTGAGAATTTGGGGGTGTCTGGCATCTGGGCATTGGTTCGCTTATAGCCAAAGAGAGCGGTATTTTTGGAGGGGAGGAATTTGGGTTCTTCGAATCTCTCGTCGTTTAGAGTTTAGACACAGGTTTCTTGGACGCTGACATTAAAGGCGCAACTACAGTGTTCTAGCAAGCGGTTCTTCAGGGACTTTTGACCTTCCTGTACTTCGTCTTTCGCTCTGTTTTCCTGTGATCAATGAAAGAAGAGAAAGGGATGGATAGGCTCCCTTGTGTGGATGAATACGAAAAGCTTGTGATTCGGATGAACACTCCCAGGTTAGTTCCCTTTCTTCCTTGAATTCCAGTCTCTGGGTCTGGATTTTTGCCTCTTTTGTTCACTCCCGACCATACACCTATGATACGCACCCAGCTAGTTGCCTTTTATTTATTTATTTGGGTTTCTAATTTTGAAATTTTTGTTCAATTTTCCGTCCGGTTTTGTCTCTCATTGCGATGATTTCTTTGTCTGCGTTGGGAATCGGTTCTTTTTGTCACTGCTTATGGCTCATTCAGGCTACTGGCCTTTCAGCTTCCTCTTGATTTCGGTTTGATTTATTTATTTTTTGCCCATTTTAAGTTAAATATATACCTTTGATAACCTGGTACGGGCAATTTGAACTTGGGACTCTCTGCTTTCCCTTTTAGAAAACCTTGCTTAAGAAACACGTTAGAGATTCAGTTCTCTTCCTGGTGTCCTTCTCTTCATGAAGCTCCTGAAAATCATTCCCGAACACCCAAGCCTTGCGACACGCATATTTTCAACCAATTTTCCATAGATAAAGAATTAATAATTTGTGAATACGATTGTTTTAAATTTTTTCTGACTTTTTCCATGCCCTTTCTTCACGCCGAAAATTCTTACGTCTTTGAAAGACTTTTCAAAGACTTCTGTTTATCTGAAATTCAAAATCTCCCAAAAAGACGTATGTGTCTGACTTGACCTTTTCACTGTTGCGCAGGGTCGTGATCGACAATGCCGTTTGCCCAACTGCGACTGTGGTTACGGTAAGCCTACCACGAAACCCTCAAAAGCACGCTTTTAATTTTCAAAGAAAAAAGAAGGAAAAAAAAAGTGACTAAATCGTCGTTTCCGCTTTTGTTTGATTAACAGATCGATAGCGCTAGAAGACATGGAATTTTATTGGAGGCCGTGCAGGTTCTCACCGATCTGAACCTTTCCATAAAGAAGGCTTACATTTCGTCCGATGGAAGATGGTTCATGGATGGTAAGAAAAATCTCGTTTCTCTTTCTTGATGAATTAATGGTGTCCTTGCATTCATGCACCGATTTTGAGCTTACGTTAGCATCTTCCACCTTTTTTTCTGAGTTAAAGAACATGTCCATGCCATAATTGCCATTCCCACAAAGATTCTGACACATGGGTTAACGTTTTCACCATCTTTGGCTGCAGTTTTCCATGTGACTGATCAAAACGGAAACAAGTTGACGGAGGAGAGCGTTATCGCCTGCATTGAGCAGGTAGGTTTCTCATTTAATTTTAGCCCCCTTTAATTTCTATTTTATTACATGTGAACTGAAATTGATTGGTGTGTTCTTTTCTTGGCAGTCCATGGGCACCATTGACAGTGGTCGAACCAACGGCTATAACGGCCTTACAGCCTTGGAGCTAAACGGGACGGACCGGGTCGGTCTGCTATCCGAGGTATTTGCCGTGCTGGTTGACCTCCAATGCAACGTAGTGGAGGCCAAAGTCTGGACCCACAATGGCCGAATCGCATCGCTCATATACGTGAAGGACTGCAACTCGGGGTGTCCAATTGAGGATGCGCAAAAGATAGACCGAATCGAAGCACGTCTAAGGAACGTACTCAAAGGTGACAACGACATTCGGAGCGCCAAGACCTCTGTTTCTATGGTGGTCACTCACACCGAGAGGAGACTGCATCAGATGATGTTCGCGGACCGCGACTATGAGAGGAAGCCGATTTTCAATTTGGGTTCCGATTCCCCGGTTGTAACGGTTCAGAATTGGGCCGAGAGGGGTTACTCGGTCGTGAATGTTCAGTGCAAGGACCGGTCCAAGCTTCTCTTTGATATTGTTTGCACGCTGACAGACATGGAGTATGTTGTTTTCCATGCTACTGTTAACACTGCAGGAGACGCAGCATATCTGGTACATACAATATAGAAATATATTTATTCTTGGCAATTGCATTTATTTCCCAATTAGCATCTTCTTTCTCTTCAAAACCGTTGAGTTTTTTGGTTAATTTTCGTTGCAGGAATTTTACATTAGGCACAGAGATGGGACCCCAATTAGTTCTGAACCAGAAAGGCAACGTGTGATCCAGTGTCTAAAGGCTGCCATCGAAAGAAGAGAGTCGAAGGTATTGTTCTATTTCATTTCATTTTGAATTGTTCATGTTTTATGTGCGCTTTTATGAGCCTGCAGCATGTTAAAAGTTTTTCATTTACTATTGTAGGGAGTGCTGCTAGAATTATTTGCGGCGGATAGGCAGGGGCTCTTGGCGGATGTGACAAGAACGTTCCGAGAGAATGGGCTTAACGTGACGAGAGCCGAGGTATCGACGCAAAGGGACATGGCTCTGAACTTCTTTTATGTGACGGATGCAATTGGGAACCCTGCAGACCCAAAACTGATAGAAGCTGTTAGGCAGAGAATCGGATTGAGTAGTTTGAAAGTTAAGGAATTTCCATTGCCTTGTCCCGGGAAGGCAGAAAGTGAAGAGCAGGCGGTAGGGGTCGGTGGGGCCGTGTTGTTATCACTTGGGAGCTTAGTGAGAAGGAATCTGTACAACTTGGGATTGATCAAATCTTGTTCTTAAAAAGGGGTTCTATTTTTATTTTTTATTTACTAAATGAGGGTGGAAAAATGCAATCTTTGCGTGCAGCCTGATATTCTTTGCTTCAGGTTTGGGCTTTGTGTACATAAAAAGAGAAGGTGGATTTGGTGATGGTAGTTGCGATATTTGGTTGGGTTTGGTTGGCTGCATAATAGACACTTGGAAGCTGAGGAGGGGCTCTTTACCATTGTTAAATGCTTTGCTTTATTTGAAGGAAGCTTTGAATTAGCATGTGTAGGAAAAGGTGGAAAAAAAAGGAAGAAAAAAAAGGGTGTTGGGTTGGTGTTGCTGGCATGGAGAGTGAAAGGATTAGGTAGAAGATATTAATAGGGCATTTGTTTCATACAGCTCATACATGTACAAATTGACTTCTTTTTCTAATGGTTGACTTCATTTTTTTTTATCCCATTTATTTTAATTAAATTTTCTTGCTCTCCTGGCTTCTTTAATTTGTTGGAAAGATTATATATTCATCCTTATATTGGTCACATAGTTTTTTCGGGACTTGTAAAATTAATTACTCAAATATGAATATGCTGAAATTTATAAATGCGGAAGTTATATGGTTGGAACTCATAACTAGAACGTGAATGATCAAATTCGACCACCGTACGTCGTGATGCACCTCTAGCTCTTAAATGTTGTTCACATGCGAAGGAGGAAAAAAAATATCCTCGAATTTCAGTTTGGACCTACTGGAGTCAATATTGGGTAACGAAGTGAATAGACAATATCATGTTTAGGAATGAAATATTTGTTGTTCAGGATGATATATAATATTAATTTGGCCAAAAGTATTAAGGATTTTTTTTTTTTTTTATGTTTTTTTTTTTTTCTGCTTTAGGTAGGCCGTCCAAGATGTAAATATTTGTATATTTTATTTCAATAAGTTGTGTCAGATTAAGATTCGTTGCTGACGTAGCTTTTCAAAATGTTTATAGACTATGGTCGAATAATATAATTTAGAGCTGATCAAGGCCATGCCCGATTTAACATCAACTGAAACGGTAGTGACGAACTACAGATGAAAGTGGTAACAAATAACAGAGGAAAGAAGATAAATAATATGAGTGTCATGAAAAGGAGGCCGCGCGCGGCTGGCTGTCTTTACTATGTTTTTATCTGATCCCCCTCCAAAAATAAAATAAAAAACCAGGAGTACTCCAGTCCCGACAGATAGTCTATCCCAAAGGAGAAAGAGTTGCGAATTGCAGCCGATGATTCGTCTTTAATTATATCCTCTCTGTTTGCTTTAATTTAATATTTCATAAGCTTCATTAAAGAAAGAACATAGCATTTTGGAGCACTCCTAAACCTTATCCGGTTTTTCGATCTGCATACATATATATTATTTATATATGTTCGGTACCATTAGCAGAAACAGCTTTAAAAGTACTAAAATTCTTAGCCTTTAGTTAGAAACACCGATAACGTTCGAGGGACCATTTTTTCCACACCCATTATTAATATTATTGCGAATAATTACCTATAAGAAATATATCAGGTCACTTTGCAATGGCAAGGTGGTGGTGGTCCATTCTAGGAGCTTATAAGGTAGTGGGGAGTAGGTGATGAACAACCAAGAGTTAATTTGTTGACTTTTAAAAGTTTTTGACTTAGAACATGGTTAGAGTTTAAATCTATGGAACGTGCCTGAGAGAGTAACATGGCGGATGCACGCCGGTGAAAGAAAGAGAGAGCCTAGCTAAGAATCACATGCACAGTTGGTTTCTACCTTCTTTTTTTTACATTGGCTCTGCTTTTTATAGACTTGCTTCTCGTGAGATGGTGAAAATGGCACATGCATTATGCACATGAGAGGTAGAAAGCTTGCTTGTTTTAGGGTTCAAAAACCATGGACAATATTATAGAATATATTAATATTAATTAGGAAGTAGACATTTTTGGACGGGAAACTTTTGCTTTGATCCTTCAAACAAAATATCGGGTATTTAATTTCCTTTTGTTATTGTTTCGATATGACAGTAGTTTTGATAATCGGACTAATGCTCGTGGTGGTCCTGCACTTGTGAATCTCCCGATTTATGTTTATGAGCAGTAAATACTCATCATTCTCTCATCATCTCATGATGTGGTATTAGATAATTTGAGAATATTTATTATGTTTTACTTGTAAACTAATCATTTAATATTACATCATAAAATGATGAGATGATGAAAAAGAAAATTAATGAATAGATTTTCTCATTATTATATAGTTAGGTTAGCAAAGATCGAGAAAGCAAAGTGAGAGTAATCTATTAGATATATAAGGCACTAATGACATATTGGTTAAAATTAATGCATGACAGTGTAAATGTAGGCATTATGAGTCATAAATTTAATCTAACGCGCGCATGATCAAGACCTATGATAGCCTAGTTATTGAATGCCAAGTTATTGACATACTTAGCTATATTTGGAACACAAACTTATCTCAACCTTTTTCAAATTAATAATTGATAAAACTTACTATTTTTCTAATGTTTTATAAAAAAATTAAAACCATTTCAACGTATTTAATATATTTAAATGCATATATCAATTTATTTACATTTAAATAAATATCAATAAGACTTATAAAATATTAATATTTATAAATCAACTTAAATCATCAAAAATTATCTTAACATCCAAACATAATCTTAGCCTCGAGAATTTCTTCCATCGTCCACACGATATTTGATGTTATATGTGGACAGTATGAGTTTGATTAAATATTATGAAATCCATCATGTATTATGAAGATATATTCTTCTCCAAACCGTAGGACTCCTTGGCCAGCTTCATGTCTACCCTTTAATAAGCAAACCTAAAACTAGATACCCCGTGGCCCGTGTCATCACTTTAACTGATGGTACGTACGTAATTATATGATCTTGAGGGCCTGAGGCTAGCTACTAGCTAGGACGATTCTTTGAGTGTTAAAGAAGCACTTGGGCAGCATTGTCCAAATGAAAATGATAAATTTACCTTTTATTTATAATTTATATATAATTATGTAGAAAAGTAATATTATTTTAAATTTTATTTGGACTCTATTAGTGATTTGATGTGTTTAAATATAATAAAAAACTATTATTATATTTAAAATTGTTTATAACTTATAAATAGGTTGGTGATGTATCATTACCTTTATCTAAAAATCTCAAAGAAATTATATGATCTTTAAAATGTAATGCATATATACCGTCACATTCATATCTGCATGCAGTTGAAAGGTAGGATTTGATGCTTTAATTTTAGTGCACATGTGCAAGTAGAATCCGGCATGAGTTAATTTGCAGCACAAACCAATTAATTTGGTGGTTACTTGAGAGTTGAGACAAAATACACGCGGCAGTAGTACTATATATCTCTCTTTACCTACCATGGAAGAAAGAAAATAAGTTAAGAATCAGCATTTTAATTAATGTGAGACAAGACTACTCATAACTACCTTTATATATACATTATGGTTTTCCTATAATCCAAGTATGCACAGTACATTTTCGTTAAAAATAGTCATTTTGGTTATAAAATTTTGACAGTAAAAATCTGTTTCTCTTGTAATCAGTGCTCGTTTAGTGCAAATATCCAAATTCTTTGGTGGGCATTATATGGTGATCAAGATGATCAGTTTGGTTAGAGAATCTACATGCAAGTGGAGTGCTTCCTAAGGAGACTTTGTCTTTGTTCACAGCTAGCCGTTTTCTTTTGTAATTGGAATCTCCTTTTAATCTTATGCCTGTCGTACGACCGATCCTCATTATTTTTTTTTGCGTACATATAGCTTTGGTGTTTGGGATTGCATCACTTTAATCTCAGCATCATGCCCCTGTATTACGTATATGGTACTTAGGCCTTTTTCAAAGGAGATTCTTAGCTGTCTTTGCACCAATTGTCATAGGATACTTCAAAATGAGAATCCGTACTACTAAATGTTCTTTAGCGGAATTTACCCAAGATAATATCTTCCATATATCAAAAACTTTATCTGGTTAATGTCGCTTTGGGTAGGTGGAAAGTTGCAAAGTAGCCCCTTTTTCTTTTCTTTTCTTTTCTTTCTTTCTTTCTTTCTTCTTTTTTTTTTTTTTTTTTCATTAATCTGGTACTGAACATTTAGATATTGTCGCTCGTCATGTTCTTTCTAGCCAGCTATTCTTTTGTAGATAATCACGATGCCCGTAAGGCATTACCCTGTGATCTGTTTAATTTCCTCATTCTTAACATCAAGGCCGGATCGTGTCCTAACTAAAAAGGCCAATATTGCACACAGATGCGTTAATATAACTTATATTTATTAATTAACGTACCATGCGTGCATGACAATGACCTCAGTTGCAAGATGGGGCACACAGATGTGATCGAAAATAAAAATATTTGCTTTAGCCTGCATGATACTTCGAGGATCGAGCCAAAGCGAAAGACAAAACTCTGACCTATATATGCCAACTAAATTCTCTGTGCCATCCCCTAATCGTCGTATTCATGTTTTCTGCTTCAAGAACGTCAAGTACTAAAAATATAACAAGGCTCCGGCCATATTAACCACCAAACTCTCTCGATCGGTTGGGATTTACAGTATTAAACTGATGAACACGATTTCTCTACGGATGTGCCAAGAAACTAGCTCCTGATCATAAAGACACAAGATAAGCCACTAGTAACTACGTACCCTAGCTAAGAATTCTGAGGAAAGAAACAAAGATAATATAAAGCAGTTTAAAAAAATATTATTTGTTTTGTTGCAAGTTGCAAAAATACGATGATATGACATTTCACAAGGTTTGGAAAGTTTGATATCCAACAAATTAAGAAAGCGCCACAATATAACGAGACTTTCGCTGTTTACTATGACTTTGCTGGATATAGTTTTGAAGTTAGAATCTCTTTAAATTCATGCTTTTCTGCAGCCTTTTTTTGGTTTGTGTTCTTACAGCTTTGGAGTTCCCGCTTTAATTTCTAAAGTAAGCTAGTAATCTTGGGAAAAGCAGTCCATTGGCCATTGTTGTTTAGAAAGGTTTCAATTCATATTCTTTTGATTAATTTTTTTTGTTCTTTCGGTAAAGGGCATTCCGAGCCTCGTTTGGCAAAAACTCAAAACAAAAGCAAGATTCCTACGTGTATCCTAATGGAATTATCTTCGTTTTCTGCAAAAACAGTTGCCAATTTCTAGAATTCCCAAAGCCCACAACCTCAAGTACTATTGGACACCCGCAACCCAACCTACACTTTTCAAATTAGAGATATTCCATACTCCGGCCACCAAAATCTCGGGTGGAGACGATGCATGCATGCAGCCAGAATCTAGATCTACCGTACATGTTAATTGCACAATAGATCTAATTAATTAGCTATTAATTATTAACATATCGCCATATTTATCTTAGTAAATAATTTTACTTAGATTGTTAAATATCTAATTATTGATCCAAAAGCCCTATGATTGTTGCATATTGATTTGGTTAAGCATTTAATTTTCAAGATCAACATTCCACCATACTTCCGAATCCAACATTTACGACAGCTCACTTTATAGACACTAATCTGATGGTAGCTATTTTCATTTTAACGGCTTTACTTATCTATCAGTATTCAATAATTTAACATCATGCCCATATCTAGTATCAAGATATTTTAATTCAACCTATAAGTTACCTCTTGATCCGTAACTTGAACTCGTGACGTAATCCCATCTCTGATACCAATTGTTAAAGACTCAACTATAGATTTAAAAACTCTAAGATTGTTGAATATTAATTTAGTTAAACCTTTAACTCTCAGGATCATAACATCGGTTTACAAATATCTGCGATGATCCATGGGAAATATCGTGCATAAAATAGAAATATATTCTTGCATTTTAATTCAAATTGAGAAAGGGATATGTAAATTCTAGATCTCCCGCTAGCTATGACTTAGATTCTCCGGGAAAATTGCAAACTTTTCCAGCAGATAAGATAATCATGAATTGGCCGGGTGCATTGTTTGTCATGTTGAAAGCAAATTTACGTTAAAATCAAGTTCGAGTTGACCCTTTGGATACTGAAATATGAACAAACGATGAAGCCAATTAAGGGCACCTGAAACATGTTTTGGGGAGAAAAACAATAGATGTCACAGTCGGAGGAGACCTGCTTGCATGCTCCTCTTCTTCTTCTCTATGCATGGTTTAAATAGTCCAAAAAAAAAAAAAAAAACAACTTAATTAAACAACTCGACAGTGACACAGCACCAAAAGCCGGCCGGCCAAATAACTGATTTTTTTTTTTTTTCTTTTTTTTGGGTTTTCTCAGCTTTCGAACAAGCTCGAGTCGTTTGACCCAAAGATTACAACAAAATGAAGTGCAAGCTGCTTCCTTAATTATTAGAACCTTTGCTGCGATTTTCTAGTACTCCTTCTGTATTTGTTTGTGGAATCCGACCGATGCCTTTGCTTGGCCATTTCTACTTGTCTTTCATCATTTGTTGAGATGTCGGGTTGACGCAAACTCATGAAGATCAGGTAATTAATATAAGGTATCTGATAAGTTGATCAACCGAATGTTCCAAATGGTATTAGTTATCTAATCAGAATTTAAGAAAGAAGATTAATTCCCAGATACAAAATTTGGCACAACCTGGTACGTAATTGCCACATGGCAGATCATGTTGTCCATATTCTTGATCAGAAAATGCTACGTTACATATATATATAATACCCTAGTGATAATAATTAATCACACCGATCATCATCATCATCCTACAACTTGCCAAAAATAATCACCTAGCTACGTACCTCGATCTCTCGTCATGCATATAACAAGCAAATAGACGTAGCTAGTAATTTATTCTCATGTGGAGTGACGGTGTTAGAGTAAGATAAGAGGAACCTTTCGAGTTGACTTCAGCTACGAGTTGGATTGATCATATTAGGTTAGAGCTTGATGGTATATGTGACTCGTCCCTACGTTTTGTTTAAGAGTTATTCTATTGTCATTTGGTGTATAAAACATATTATTCACGTATATTACTTAAATAGTAAATTTTAAATTTTAAATTTTAAAATTTATCTTTTAAATTAAATTATTTATTATAAACACTTTATTAATTGTGATTAGCTTGATAATAGAACTTGTAGTAATTTAATTCAATTAGCACTTCAAAAGTTTCCTAAACGTGGGTAGAGACAAAGTTTGCCAGGTGGGAATAGATATGGGCTCAAATGCAAGTTGAATTATGGGCCTAAATAGAAGGCTTTTTTCTAAGGTCCTAGTCCTAAAAAATCAATAATCAAGTGGGCTCTAGATATTCCGACCCTGCTTCGTGGGCTGGAAAACCTTGATTTTTATCTACGTGATTTCTGCAGAAGGTAGCCCGACCATGCAGTGAGCTTATGCACGGTTGACGATCAATGATGATAGTGAGAATAGTTTTAGTACATGTTTGTTTGAGGTTATAGTAGAAAATATAATTTATAATTTTAAAATTTATAATTTATAAGTTAAGTAATAAATTTTATTATTAAAAATTTATTTACTGTTTGATAATTATATATTTAAAATATTTTTAAATATGTTACGTTTATTTAGAAATAAATTAAAAAAAATATTTTTTAATATAGAAATTATGATTATTTAAATTTTTAAAAATTATAATCATATTCTTGAAAGTTTGAAAATTATAATTATCTTAAAGTTGTATGGATATTTTTGTTAATTAATAGTTTTTTAAAAATTCGAATTACATTTTGCATTATTCAGAAAATATATTTTTTAACTTATTTGAAATTAAAAATATTTTAATATGTAACACTCAAATGACTTAATTTTTTTATTAAAAATATTTAAATATTTTTTAAGACTCTAAAGCAATCCTAAAGAGACTGTTAGTAATAATATCAATAACAGTTAGCCCATTCCACAATTTAGTTCTACTAAAGTATAATTAACCCAATATTTTATCTTCCTTTTTAAGTAAATAAATAAATAAATATGTAAATGCTCAATAGGATTAATGCAGTCTCTGTCTTTTTGACATAGACCTGCAACACCTATAATGTAAATTAAAATTTTAATTTCCAGGGTATGAAAATTTCTTAAATATATTATCTTTCGCTTTCCTTGAGTTAGGTCTGAAAGACAAAATTATTTAAAAAATAATTAAATAAACAATTATGCATATATGCAGGCAGATATATATTTAAAATAAGGACAGTGCTACGAAATCAATACATATCCGATGAAGTGTATCGATAAGTGCAAATATATTTTTTTATTTTAATCATTTTTTGACACAGTTTTAAATATATTTTAAAAATAAAAAATTAATTTATTAATATTTACTTCTTTAAATATTAAGTAATAAAAATTAAATAAATAATTTAATCTGTCATTTTTATCGATTCAATTAAAAAAAATAAAAATAAACCAAAAAAATAAAAAAGAAAGTTGTGGAAGCTAATGTGCATCGAGTTCGTCACCATATTTGTTAATTGTCCAAATAATTAAATAGTTAAGTTGTGTTTATCTAAGAATTTAATATTTAATAAATTTCCTTTGTGTTTTTTTTTTTGGCAGCTTACCTAAAACCATCGTTTAGAAAAAGATACATCTAATCTCATGAATATCATACTTAATTTCAACTTGTATTTACTTAGTCAATGGCTGTGGTCCCATGTTAAAATTAATATTCTTGTCTATTTGAAGGCAGATTACTTCCCTTTCTCCCATTTTCTAAACCACTAATTATATTAAAAAAATAGTTTAAATGTGGCCAATAAAAACGGGATAATGCTAGTCCCACATATAAAAGCCACTGATATACTGGAATTAAAAAAAAAAAACCGGTTTTCCTGCAGAAGATAAGAACAGCAAGAGTAGGCTAGAAAAAGGGACTGAAGAACAGAGCTCCAACATGTGCTTTCAGCATTTATTCTCATGGAAATGATGCAAAATCTCAAAAATAAAAGGTGACCATTTCCAGAGATAGGTCTCCCCCAAAACTTTCCCAGAACTCATCATAACAAGTGGGAAACGTACTCAACTCTTTATCGACTGAAATGCATTCAATTTGAGAAACAGAGTGCTCTTAAAAAGCATGCAAAAAGATTAGTGTACTGCAGACTCCTTTGTGATAAGATCATATGACTAATTAATTACCCAAAGCTATGGCCTACTGCTGCTGTTTAGCACTACCATCAATGTATACAATGTTTGTACAACTAGTATTGCTTATTTTTTATAGTCTCTTTTCTTGTGTAAAATACCCATTTATGAGTAAGTCAACATTTTGTTTTGGCATTAAAGGCTGAACCAAAATAATAAATACGTTATGGTTAAGCAACATTTATTTATTTGTTTGTTTCTGTTTCTTTTTTTTTACTCTTTACCTTTTTTTTCTTTTTCTTTTAATTTTAATATTTTGCTTTTCTTTACGTCTAGATAACTTGTGTCACACTTTTGTTTCCTGCCTTCACTTATCTTTTCATGGGTATAATTTTTTAGAGTAATATTATATATATTTATAAAGTGTGCAAGTATTATATAATTATTTAAAAAAATAAAATATATATTTACGATTGTAATTATTATTTTTTAATTTTTTTAAAAAAAATTAAAAATTAAAAAATTAAAGAATAGACTGTTTATGGGTGGAAAAAGGCAAGAATAATGAATAAAAACAAGATTTGCTTTTCAATTAGATGGTTATAATATGTCACCTCCGAAAAGAGGGATGCTTGCCAAGCCTGCCTTCGACAACCCCTTGTTGTTTCCTTCTCTAAACAATTTTATTAATTTCTTGACAACCAGATTTTACTTTCCATTCACCTAAAAGATATATTATTTAAATAGTATAAACATATAATATAGTAAAGAAAAGAAAATGATAATGGTGATAATAATTACTTATTATTTCGTTTTGTCCACTTTAACAAAAGGAAAGAATAAAATAAAAAGAAAATAAAAATAATAATCCTACCCACTTTCAAATTTATTTTATTTTATTTTATATATCTTCACCAGATTCCAACCAAAATTCAAATATCGATGCTTTTTGGCATATAAAATATTAAACCATCACAAAAATATTCATTAATGACCCATTATTCAACATTTTCTTTTCCCAATTATTTTTTTAATCTCAATTCAGACGGTCTTAGGAAAGTTAGGCATCCAATTAGCAAACAACGAAAACAAGGTTTGTTATTATCTCAACATTTTCCATTCGAATCGCAAAATCAAAAGTCACAGAGCTCAAAAATTAGCCTTTTTTCCTCTCAATCTCACTCAATTTCCGAAAATAAAAATATATAATTTTATTTTTATTTTTTGAAAAAAAAGATCATCACCGTGTGAGCTCTGTTTCAGCTTAGCTCTGCAATAGTCTTAAGTTTGCAGATTCAATCTCCCTTCTGTTTTTGAAAAAATTGTTTCTTCAAGTTCTTCTGCTAGTTTAACACTCCAGAGAAGCTTCACTGGTTCTGAAATTTCAAGCTTTTTGTTTTTTTCCTATTTTTTCTATTCTTTAAAAAAATCTTGAACTTATTTTTGGGTGATTTAGATTAAGAGGAAAAAAAATGGGCTTTTGATGAGAAGCTTATAGAAAAATCTGTGCATAACTATGGAAGCAAGTGGTGGGGTTACAGTGGTCGGATCAGATGCTCCGTCGGACTACCATATAGCTCCGAGGTCCGAAAATAAGGCTCAGACAGATGGATCCGCTCCACCGCCGACTGCGGCGGCGCCAGTAGGTGCTCCTCCGCCGTCAACGGCGGCGACTGTGGATGCTCCAGCTATGCCGGCAAAGAAGAAGAGGGGTCGGCCGAGGAAGTACGGGCCTGACGGTAGCGTCACGATGGCACTGTCTCCGAAGCCAATATCTTCCTCCGTGCCGCCACCTGTGATCGACTTCTCAGCTGGGAAGCGCGGAAAAGTGAAGCCGGCAAGCTCGGTGAGCAAGACTAAGTTTGAGGTGGAGAATATAGGTAACGAGAAAATGTGTTCGCTACATATGTTTTATGGTTAAAGATGGTATTGTTTTCGTGTTTCTTACTTTCTGCTTATAGTTTGTGCCGTTTTGCATGCGGGTTTGGGGTTGGGTTTTTGGTTTGGTTTTTACAGTGAATGGATTATCGTTCTGATCTTATGGGGATTTGAGTTTAAGATGGTGCTTTGGGGTTTAGGGGATGCCTGTGGGTAGGTGTGGGACCTCTGATTGGATGCTCTAAGTGAGATCTTGATGTATGTGATAATTCTGAAAAGATGGTAAGTTTTATGGGTTGGTGGGAGAATGGTGGAATCTTCTTAGTATGGCTCTCATTTGGCACTTTCAGCTTTTAGGACGAAACTTATGCAAGGTGCCAATTTAGGGTACCTGCTAAAAGTTTGCAATCGATTGTGAACAGATTTTGGACTTGAAACCTGTATTCAGATTGCCGACTGATCATTACTGCTGCCAAAGGGGGCCAAAGGGGGGAAGAGGGAAGTTGTTGTTTCCACGTTCTCTAGACATTTAGCTCCGAGTTGGTGTTCTGTTGTTAGTTTCTTGGAACACAGTGAAAGTAATTGAAGGTCTGCAATAGTTTTAACTCTTAGTATATATTTTGATTCTGTTTACCAAGTAGGGAATCTGAATATAAATCAAGACCTTTTGTTTTTCCTTCTCTCATTTATGTAGTCAAGACCTACATTGCTTGAAAAAAAAAAAAAAAAAAAAAATTAAAAAATTAAAAAAAAGGTCAAGCGTCCTTGGACTCCTTCAAGATACCTTTTAGTATATTTCTGCGGTAACTGGTAATAATACCTTTCATCCTTTCTTTTTTTTTAAAGAAATCATTGCTTGTAAAGCTGTAATTATTCAGATATTTTAAAGCTGATGGCTTCATCTGTGCTGTTTGGAAATTTAGATTTCAAGCCATCCATCATTAAAGGAGAACTTAACACACAGGATTTTAAGTATTTACCAAATTAATAATCAGTAGTAGGAAAGGTCTATGCCTTATTCTATGCAACATCTGCCAGTATGAATTAGTTATGCAGGGTGTAATGTGAACTTTGGAACGACGAGATAGGATCAATGATTGCAGATTGGCACAGCATTGGTTTTGTTAATATGTGGTATTTAAGATTACAATTTAGTTACTTGGCTATGCCTATTATTATGAATAAAACTTCTTAATTACCTATCAAAAAAGTGTCAGAAGGCTAGACCTTCTTTTTCCTGCTTAGATGCATTGATGCACTGGATTCATCCATAAATACTGTGGAATTGGATTGAGCCCAATCCGGAAACGTAGCATCTAATACCTTCTAATTTAGAGAAAACCTGAATTTAAAAATGGGTGTTGCCGGTACCAATATAAAATCTCCCCCCTGTGAGATGCAATATTCAAAATACTTTTGTTTATTTTAATTTCTTTTTATTGTATTAATGGTACTTATATCACGAGTACACATTGAGAAAGTCAATATATCGTTTATAGTTGGTCGCAGTGAAGTCATAATTATTTGTTGTAAAGTCTTTACATCGTTCATCAAATTATGTTAGATGACAGCTTAAAAGGAGAACCTGTGAGATTTTTACTTTTCTCCAAATTTTCTGCTTTTAGGAAAACAATTATGTAGCATTTGACATTGTTTGTTTGCCAGAAAGTAAACACGCTGCATGTTCTGTTTGCCTTGTAAATTTATAATTTACTTAAGAGGGAGGCTCCTTATTGTGTTTACTGATATTTTAAGAATCTTCTGTAGGTGAATGGGTTGCATGCTCTGTTGGTGCCAATTTTACACCCCATATCATCACTGTTGATACTGGCGAGGTAATTGTTGAAAATAAAGGTGTCCTTTGAGAATGTATATCATATAACATGTATTGCAAGAAATTCCATTATGTGAATTATGGTTGGCCAAAATGAAGACATTATATGGATTTCATTGTCAGAGAAGGATGAAGTTTTTTGAATCCAAGATATTTGGGCATTAATGCTGATTCACCATGGATTGTACTTAGTTATTTTCCAGATATAGGAGAGAAAAAGATCTAAGATATTTGGGCCTCATGCTGATTTACCATGGATTGTAGTTAATTGTAAACATGGAAAAAGTGGGTTTTGTTTGGCCTGTGGATGAAAGAATTGGACTAAATCCCTTGCTTTGATGGTGCACTTTTACTACATTACATTGGGGGATTTTTTTTTTTTTCGCAGGAGGGTTATACGTTTTACCAGAAAATAAACTACTGGTGTAAGTTGGGTTTCTGTTTCATTTCATTAGAGTATTTGTGCTTTCTTCTCCTGAGAAGATAAAAGGTTTTATAGAGGAAAATATAATTGGTTAAAATGACAGGTTGATTTCTTTGTATTGTCAGTATCCGTACCTATTCCATTATCTATTACCTATTAATTTATTGAAGAAGGATATCATCTCCTGGAAAACTTCTTAATTCTAAAAAGGTTTCAAACGGAGTAGTCATTTAATCCAATATGTACATGTTATACCAACTTTAGTGAGGTAAGGTCCTTTGTACATAGGTCCTTATTCAATTAAATGAATTGTCTTTTATCATAAAGGTGAGTGTTCCTTTTGTTTATTGCAGGATGTTACAATGAAGGTTATATCCTTTTCTCAGCAAGGGCCTCGAACTATATGCATCCTCTCTGCTAATGGTGTGATATCAAGTGTTACACTTCGCCAGCCCGATTCTTCTGGGGGTACATTGACATATGAGGTGATGCGCATTATCATCCTCAAATTAAATAAGTATTAATGACCTAGCTCAGTTGTGATGATTGTCGTGGGATATTTGCATTGCCTTTGATAACTGTATGCTCGACTTTTTTCTGCTGTTAAAGATGCTGTCCCCCCCCCCCCCCCCCCCCCCAAACAAAAAAAAAAACTGAACTTTTTTCCCTCCACCATGCGTTTTGTTATGCCATTTTTTGAAATGGCTGGGGGACACTTTTTCTAACTCAGGTACATATAGCATTTTTCATTCTATAAATTTAGTTATTCTCACGAATCGTGCAGATCAGTGAGTAATTGTGAATAAAAGTGATGACCAATATCCACCAATGTACCCAATCAAACCATACCTGCATTTATATAATATATATCATTTCCAGATCCTTTCATTTTTATTATTATGTCATTAATTTAGTCTGGTGCTAAGAGCTAGTGCATACCCAATTTCTTTTTGCTGCTGTTCTTGCAGGGTCGTTTTGAGATATTGTCATTATCTGGATCATTCATGCCAAATGATAGCGGAGGAACAAGGAGCAGATCTGGTGGGATGAGTGTTTCATTGGCAAGTCCAGATGGGCGTGTAGTAGGTGGTGGAGTTGCTGGTCTATTAGTTGCTGCAAGTCCGGTGCAGGTGTGGCTCTTATTTTTACTCATCTATGTTCTTCACTTTTTAAATCGATGCAAAATAGAAATGATAAACAAGTCTCAATCCAAACTTTTTAGCATCTCCTTGTAAGAAGTGATGATTAGAGTTCCATAGCTTGAGGGTCGAGTTCTGATATTTTACCTTGTTGGTATGAATCAGGTTGTAGTAGGCAGTTTTCTGACAGGGAATCAGCATGAGCAAAAGCACAAAAAACAGAAGCACGATTACGTATCAATTGCCACACCAACTGCAGCTGTTCCAATATCTAGTGCAGATCCCTGGACTTCTTTGCCATCAGATTCCAGGGATAAGCCTACTGACATTAACGTATTTCTGCCTGGAGTGTAACATAATTGGCCTCACATTGTTGTGCAGTATGAGGTTAGTTACTGACCCACTTTGGCAATCCATCTCAATTAGTTAAATCTCACTCCCTGTGTTCATTTGGTTTGCGAACCTAATCCACTATACATTAGTACCAGAATGTTGTTTTCCATCAGGGATTTCTCCTTTCCATTTTAGATAGCATTTATATTAGTTAGCTGAGTGTAGCAAATGTTGCCGCTGTTTTTTCAGGAAGAATAGTTTGATCATGTACTATGTACTCCTGAACTTTCCTTTCTTGGAGTGATTATGGTTTGTAATTTGAAAGTTTCTTGAGACATTCTGAATTATGCTCGCGTCTGCAATTGTCTGTTATTGCTAATTAATCTGCATTATTTTTATTTTTCTTCTCAATATTCGAATCATTTAAATAACAATATGACATTTTTCTTAATATTCTGCTACCTATTTTATGTTCAAAATTTGTAGGCTCTTCGGCTAAACTTGTTTAAGCGTGAAGGAAGCATATATTAACAGGTCAACAACATAGACGCGTCATTCAGATGGCAAAAAAAAAAAAGGATAATTAGGGAAACCATTATGATTTTAGAGAAAATATATTTGTAACCGTGAATTGTGTAATCGTCACGTAATTGCTTTGAAAAAAATAAATAAAACATGAGATCTATATTTTTAAAAAAAGTAATTTTTTAATAACAGAATTTACTCTTTTTCAAAATAATTACGTGTCGTTTACGTATTTTAAGGTTGTATAGAGAATTATTTATGATTTTAATTGTCAACAAATCTTGGATGTTATCATGTTAGCAACTACAATTTTAAGGAAAATAATAAACATATAATTAATTCACAATTATTTGACAACTCACGGTAGTAATGTAAAATTAAAATTTATTTTTTTAATAAAGTGGTACAATTATTTATATCATTATTCGAAAAGTTCCTCGATGTGAAAAGACTATATAAGCTTCGACTGTTTTGAATCGCCCCTTTCAAGTCTTTCATTATATGTCATCTATAAATTATCACGTCAAGAAGATATACGAGTTTTGGAAGTTCGTTACTTGGCTTAAATTTTAATTAAACATTTCACTGAGCGATTGTATTCAATGATGTATCGGCGCCATAATCCCACACCAGAAGACATCACAAAAGAACACAACCACCATTGCCCATTTTGTATTTCAGGGCATGAGATTTGTAGAGATACTAATACCTCTAATTCTGTGTTTGGCTACCATTTTGGTCCTGAACTTGTGGACATCAAACCATCAACAACACAAGTTTCATGGATTATCGTTTAGTCCCTATCTTTTGTTTTTAGCTTTTTAACACAACAATAATTACTATCCATGTTGGAAAATACAGATCATCTTCAGAAGAAGTTGATGGGTTTTGGTCAATTCCTCCCTTATCAAGTTATTACGAACACTGAACATTATAGTAGCCCTCTCTCTTTATTTAAGGTTTAATTGAAAAAAGAAAAAAAGAATTGTGTCCAAGTTGCATGGGTCAGGTATGATATAATTAGGAATGATGCCGAAAACAATGAAAGGCACCATTTTTTTTTCCTCTCTATCCCAATTTAAAACTACAAAGCGAATCCTACATGTTGATAAATTAACTTGGGAAACATCCCAAAATGTCAAACAGAACTTATCTCAAGAACAAGTACACTGACCCCGCAGCCTTCACATGTGTTTCCACCTTAATACGAGACTCAAATTTTCAGCAATCATCTCAAGCAAAGGGTAGGCTAACCAAGCCCTGTTCCTGCATCCTTAGGAGGTGCATCGGCCTTAATACGAGGTGGCCTGACAATCCGATCAATTAACCCATATTCAAGAGCCTCCTGAGCATTAAACCGTTTCATCCTGCTCAGATCTTTGTTAATCTGCACATAACCATTAAATCAGTTTTTCAAGCTGATGACACTCCATATTTTCAGAAATAAAAAGGGTTTAGTTCAACAAATGATGGAAAACATTACTTTCCAAAATATAAAAGAAATTATTTTGTGTCCTGTAGGGGTGACTCAGAGAGGTGACAAATTCACGTCCTTTGTGGAGGTGTAACTTGCAGTCTTTAAAAGCAATATAATGCCTTACTTATCATATGTAATTGTGTGTGTGCACTTGGAGAAGCTTAAGCTTCTTCACAGCCATGAATTACAATACCAAGTACGCATATTTTATTAAGTATAAAATAAGCAGCCAAAAAGACAACGTATGTTTTAGCGAAGAGCAAACTAACCTTCTCAACAGGCTGGCCTGTTTTCTCAGCCAACTCAGTAAAAAGGTAATCTCGGATTCTAAGCAGCTCATTTGCTTCATTACGAATGTCATCAGCCTGAGATAATTTTTGTTACATATCATTCTGTTTCGCTGTAATTTTCATGCATATAGATTTACATGAGAATATGGCATGCAGTCACACCTGACCACGAGCAGCTCCAGCAGGAGATTGTAGTGCAATTCTTGCAAGAGGCATTGCAAAGCGGCTACCCTTCAATGCAAAAAAAATATGAAAATATAAATTATCTTAAGAGTTCAAGCATTATAGACATAAAATAAGAATGAAATCTATTCAAATAGCACATTAGACTCAACTCAACTATGCCTTAATCCTAAGATTGGGATCAAATCTATAAATGCTCATCAACTTATCAAAATCAGCTGTGTATTCCTATTTGTTATTCTATCCAGTCGAAAAAGCCTACATTCTGTTCAGTCCCTATTTATATATCCTTCATCACTATTTCTATCCACGTGTTTTAGGCCACACATAACATATTTATGCAAAATAAAATATATTCCATGAACGCAGTAGGCTACTAGGGTTCTAACAACAGGACAAATGTGGAAGGACAAGACCTCAATTGAGAAATATCTCAATTACCATAATCACACAACTCTAGCAAAGCTGTTCTTTTGGATGCTTAACTGATGTTTCTAATAAGAGTAATGCAGTCACTTTTGCGTACTTTCTGTGCACTCCACTGTTGTGATTGGCTAAATCAATTTTTTTAATACGCAATCAATCACATCAATAGAGTGCGAAAAAAAGTACGCAAAAATGACTGCACATAGAATTTTTGTTTTAATAAACCAGACAAAAGAGAAAAGGACAGTCCACTATCATTCATCGTTTATTGTGTACTTTCTTGTATACTTCCTGTGTACCCGGGCTTTGCCTATTTATGTGGATCAATAAAACCTCTTTACCTATAATTAAAAAATAAATAAAAATAAATAAAAAAAAAAAAACCTATCATTCATCCTTTACTGCGTAGGTGAAAATCCCTACATTGCAAGTCCAACGACCCTGCACTATTGGCACACATTGCATTTATCTGTTGTTTTTAGCCTCACTACCTCCCAGATAGGAAGGTATAACAATAGAATTTATCACTTCAAAATCTAATGGACAAATTTATTACCTTTACTCCCGCAGAAAGAAGAAAGGCTGCTAGATTGTATGCATATCCCACACAATGGGTGGCGACAGGACTGTTCAAGCTCTGCATGGTGTCATAAATAGCCATGCTTGGAGTAAGCTGCAAAAGAGGAAGTTTTAAGTGAGGGAAAAAGATTTCACAAGCAACAAGAATAGGGTGATAGAAGCATGACTTGATTGCAGAAAACTGGTTTAGAAGGAACTCACATCTCCACCAGGCCCATTGATGTACATATAGAGCTTTTTGGAACTTTCAATGCTGTCCAGGTACAACATTGTTGCTAATATTTGGTTGCTAAATTCTTCATCTATATGTTGTCCAATAAAGATAACACGCTCTCGGTACTGCATCACACGAATTCGGTGATTTTCTTAAGAACAATATAATTAATATAGATCGGTATAAATTATAAAAATCATAAGGGAGCTTGACATCCACATATAAGCAATTGGTACTGACAGATGAGCACCAGGCAGTCAATCCACCTTTGATATGGCTTAATAAAAGAATTTCAAAGCTAAAAGTTGGAAAGATCATCAACCCACTAACTATAAACAAACAACACCCCTTATTTTATTTTATTGTTTATATGTAATGCAAAAATTTTCTTAAGAGCACAGAGGGGTGCAACCCAAGTATACAAAAGGATATGCCCAACATGCTCTGCCATAGGGTGGTTTCCCGTCGTAAAAAACAAAAAAACAAAAAACAAAACAAAAGGATATGCCCAACTACCTAGAAGAATAAAAAGAGTAAAATTTCCACAATCCCTATAAAGACTGAAAATTAGGCAGCTAGTGTAAGCATTCAACCAAGCATAGAGATTGTTGAATATGATGGTTTCTAATCATGTCACGGCCCTCTCACTCTGAATTGAGGGGCATGAGAAATCACTGAAGTAAAATCTTTCATAAACCCCATGGGGAGTAAAACCCAAACAGAATGATCTCACCTGCCAAAACTGCTTATCAGGTAATATAGGGAAAATGGTAGTGTGAAATCAAACCCAGATGTATGAGTGTACAGCTCATCCCAAGTCCATCCTTTGACCACTAGGTTGCATCCTTACGGGTCACAAACAACGTTGCTTTGAATAAGAAGAAGAAAAAGTCTAAGTTTAAGATCAACAGATAGTTATGATGATTGAATCGAGTCCCTGGCCTAGGAGAATTGTATTTTGCTTCTTTCTCTTCACTTTTTGACACAGGAAAATCTTAGGCGGTGATACATGAAAGTGATTGCCAACCCCATCTTGGCATCATTTATACGTTATTACCCATAAATAAAACTTTCAGATTTTTAAATTTAATAGAATATGAGTTTAAGATAGAGTGAGATTTAGTGACTTACAAGGGCATTCCACAGATCAACCCATTGCCAAGTTCCCTCACCAGGAGTTCTATATGGCACTCTTGGTGTCCCTATAGGACTCATTCTAACTCGTCCTCTCATTGATATATGGTTATGAGTCCTGAAAAGATATAAGTGCATCATACATTAAGTACATATTACTTTAGAAAGTAGAAAATTTCAAAAGAAAAATAAAATCATGCAAAGTATTGATACATTCTCTTTATTTGAAAAGGATAAATTAAAAGAAAGTTATTTCCTAAAATATAGATAGATCAGCTCAGATGTTATTCAGGTACACAAACCATAATGGAAGAAATAAAGATTATCGGAAAGAGTTATCTCGTAATATTGGCATAAAAAAAATAATGACTTATGAGAGGAAGAACTTCCAACTACAGTGAGTTATATACTCTAGAAGAAGAAATACTCGACACTTTCAAATCCATGTGTGTTGGGGATTTACAGCACTTAAGGAACAATGGGCTATGCATTCTATAACATTGATATAAACAGTCAAGCACCCATAACGCAAGTGCACATCCAGCTGCACATCTGAGTTAAACATAAAACAAAAAAACTCAGGGGGACAATCTAAAGATGACAGGAACAAAAAAACAATAACAAAAGCTTAGGCTAATCCCACCGATGTCATATTAATAAGAAAATAACCCAATCAAGTTTCCTTTGGATAAAAAATATTAAAAGGTAACAAAATCTAGTTCAAAATAGCATATAATCCCACTGACCCAAAAAAACTCTTCCAATGCTAACTCGCTCAGTGAAGCAAAAAGTTGTAAAATTCGAATTACAAGATAATATATAGCTCTAGGTGCATCCAAAATTAGAAAAATCAAAATTATGCTACCCAAGAACAACAAATATCCAATGTCATCTTGAAATCGGATGCATGTGCTTTCCAGTGATTAAGCACAAAACTTACCAACCGTGCAATCCAGAACAGTCAGGTTAATCTTTACGACCCACGAATGAAATTGCAAAACATAGAAGTTAACAGAGTTAGCCTATAATCCATTCAGTTACCTGGGCTGCAGGCTCTTATTAACTTTTCCATAGAATTCAGCGGACAAGTTAGGTATTCCAGCTCCAAACGGACCTAGTAACAATGATGAAAAATAAATATGGTACAAAATGGATAGAGAAGGAACATTCCGGAAAATATAACGTATGTGAGCATGCCTGAAGACTGAATCTTCAATCCTGAATAAAGCTTTGTCGCGCAACTGTCAAAGACAAAGATCAATTAATTATAATACCAGTCGATTTTCCCGTCCACTCGTAAAATACCAGCGAGCGAGACAAAGGGAGAGAACCTGAGGTGATGATGTGAGGCTCCAATCTGGGGGTGAATACCGGTTGTATGAAGGGAGACTGCCATGTTTCACAGAGAGAGAAGAAGCGAAGGTTTCTACTCTTCTCGGAAAGAGGATGGACGGGTAAGATATGAAATAGAGAAGGATGAGATGGTACCGGTACTATTGTAACTTACTACTCTTTAGAGTGATCTGAGCCGTTGGAGCTCGGTAGGAGATTGATAGGCTTTCTTACTTTCTCTCTCTTTTTTTTTTTTTTTTTAAATAATTTTTTCATTTATAAATTCTGATTTTTGTAAGTCGATGTTTATCATTCACTCTAAGATATAAAAAACTTCAAACAAATTAAATCTTTTTATTCTGGAGTTTCACATTAAGTATATTAATAACTATTAAACATGCTTGTAAATAATTTTAATAAAAACCAAACTGAAGAAGAAAAAAAAAAAAACGTATAACAAAAACAAATGATGATATTCTTATACTTTATTTACTACTATTTAGCTATTTTTTTCTTTTTGCTATTTGAATTTAAATTAAAAATTCCAAAACATAATATTCTTGAATAATTTAAAAGAAAATACATTTAATCAAAAATAAATTTTTATAAAATTGAATTTATTTTTAATTAAATTATATGATTGGTTGGTTGATTGAATTTATTTTCTTCAATATTATGTTTTGGAATTTTTAATTTAAACTCAAATAGCAAAAAGAAAAAAAAAACTGAATAATAAAATAATAGTAAATGAGGTATAAGAATATTATTATCCGATGACAAATATGGCTTTGTGTTTAACTTCTTCTTTTTTATTGAGTTATTCAGGATAAAATGATTTGTATAAACTTTAAATAGATAAATTTTGAGCAAGGATCACACATTGGAAAATGTATTAAAAAATATTATTTTTCAGCAAAACCTACTTTTTAACAAAATATTTGTGAAGGAAAATTATAGTTGAACCAAGAAAACTTACTCATAAAATTGACTAATTGTGATTTTTTTTTTTACTTTATAATTAAGGAAGTCACTATTAATGAATTGATAGTTATTTTATTATTTTAAAAGTATTTAAAGATGTATAAAAAATAATTAAAGAAAGACAAAATTATAATGATAAAAAAATACATTCATATCTATCGGTAAAAATCACCGATTGGAACTCTCGATTCCCAGTGTCCTCAAGTAAGATTTGTCTATGAGCATTGGCAATAGCCTATTAAATGCTAATACAAGTTCAAACTTTAGCTAGATGTGAGAAAAAGCTTCTACATTAAATTAGTCAAAAGTCTAAACCTTAACACTTGAGCTACAGTAAATTAAAGTAACTCTCAATTATTGGAGGATTACCATTTAACCTTTATGCAATTATTTTATTATTTTCATCAATCTCTCTATCTCTTTATCACATTGAAATAAATTACTACATTGAAATAAATTATATAAGTACTATATTGAAATAAATTACTATATTTTATTTTTTAATAAAATTATTAATTAATATATAAAGTATATTTGTAAAATATAAAAAAATAATAAAATATTATTAAAATATTTAATATAATATTATTATTTTACATTTAAGATGGCTAGTCTAATATAGACTTATTTAACTAAAAATTGATATTATGACCAAAAAATAAGATTCTAGATAAATTTTAAACTTAACAATAATTACACCATTGCTAATACTCTTACCTTATAGCTAATATTACTCGTTATAAATATATCAACGTTTCATGTTTATATTAATTTCAACGTCCACGTCAGACTAGCGGCTAATTTAGTATTTGACTGAAAAGCCGACATTTTGACCAGCCAACGTAACAAACTAAATAATTTTCTGGTGATTTTATATCAGGAGAAAAAAAAAATTAAATAAAAATTAAATAAAAAAAGATTGAAGACCTGACAATTTGAAAAAATAAGAACAAACGTGAATGTTTCAAACAGACAATAGAAGGGTTTAGAAAATGGTGTAAAGTTAATTTTATTATAAAATAAATATAATATATTAAATAAAATCACGTAAAATTATTTTCGTAAGATTTATTTGTAACTGTAATAGTATTCGAAATACGTTGTTATATGCTCTCGAAAAGTTGGGTGGTTGGAATCAAAAGAGGGTGACATTTTAACTAAAATTGGGTTGAACTCTGAAGTTGGAGGTTACATTGGGATGTTTCAACAAGGATTGCTTACAAGCAGGATACCACTGCCTTCTACAAAATCGAAGTACAGAAGGGGTGGGGGGAGAGATTAACTCATTATCCAAACAAATACAAACCCTGCTATTAATTCAGTTACAGTCGGTGTTGCTTGGAGGCAGCAGTCTATCACTAACACCTTAGCAATAGTTCGCGTCATTCGATACCTCCAGTACATACTCCAGAAAGTAAGTTACAGTCCCCAACTATTCATCCTCATCCAGTGTAGTTAGAATCAACCTGCAACAGATGTGAAAGGAAAAGTCTTGTGATCAGTTTATAGACTACCAAAATTGAAACAATAAATTTTTGAGAAACAGCAAGTATGCTTTCTAATGGCAGTACCAAACTATGGAGAGAATGAGGAGAAATAAGAGATAGAAGAGTTTGAACAGCCGCTGCTTCTTTTCCCAATTCAACAGGTTGAATATCTCAGTGACATCTACCAGGTGCCGCCTTTGCAAGTACCTGATCACATAGAGGATGTATTTAGCAAGGTCACAAAACTTACACATTCTAGCATCTCAGAACGCCAACACATGACCACTGCAAGAAACCAGCAACTAGTGCATGCTACATGGCAGCAATTATATGCTATCTACTTCTGCACATAAATACTGACGTCCTTTCTTCCTTTGTTATCCCACATCCAACTTCTCGGGAGATTCAGGACAACTCAATTACTTTGTCAGAAATCTCAAAGGGTGGTTTCACGCATTCATCTAAACATTGTTACACATCAATCGAAACAGAAACCAGACCCCAAATTATGTGTATTCAAAAAGGTAAAAATCACAAATTTGCGAAAGGGGAAACAGAAACAAAAGAGAACTTACAGTCTAACATTGTAGAAAAGGTATGGACCACACAGCAGGGACATAAACCAATGCCTTGTTACAAGATAGAATACGCATAACACTCCTTGTGCAATGAACTCCGGCAAAATCACTCTGTTGATTCGAGATGAAGAGTCATAAGGGTTGATATAATCAAACTCTAGATCTGCCAGGCACATAAGCTGCAATAAATGTTTGACTGTTAAGTTCCATATTTCATTCAACTAAAGAAACAATGAATTAATGGAAATCCCCCGATTATATGTAAATACAATGCTGCTCACGCTAAATAATGCTGTGGGTCACCGAAAAGGCCAATGAATCCTGCTCACATTCAAAATAAAAATAAAACTGATATATATTGAAACCTGAAGAAGCTTCTATTAGCATTCTCAGGACTACCCCCAGCCCACCAAATACGGGGTTGGGGGCCTAATCGTTTCAATATTAGCTAACACAATGGCTCACGTGGGCCACCAGACAGGCCAATGATTTCGGCTCGCGTTCAAAAAAAAAAAAAAACTGATGCATATTGAAGATAGCACGATTCTTAACTAATGAGCCCTTTTTAAAACCTAACTTCTATGATGCTATCAGCTACAAGTTTCAACCAGCTAAATTTCAGAATAAAACGTTTTTGATAAACGAATCTGAAACTTTAAACTTCAGTAGTTTAAGGTCGAGTTAAGATTGCCAAAGGCCACTATTTGACTTAATTTAAGGCCCTGTCATTATGTCATATAAAACTTTAAAAGAGAAAGAGGAAAAGTCATGGAACTTATGTTATCAGTTTACTCAATAAGATACCTATGGTTCATATTTCACGTAAACGAGAAAAAAGGATTGAATATCAAATTTAACCAGTTCAAATAAACGAGAAGTATAACTCGGGATGATTAAGAGCCCCAAAATGTGCATATTTAGCCGAGAACCTATTACTTCTATCATTCCCAGTACAATACTCAAAACTATCGCATCCAAAGAAAAAAAGAAGGGCAGCGAGAGCTTCACAGAGATAGAATTCACAGCAAATGCAGCTCACCCAGATACTCTATGCCAAAGAGCACTTTGGCCCCTTTAATTTCCGCAAGAATTGAGAAGAAAATCGATGACAAAAGCCCCCCCAGTTACAAACATATCTAACAAAGCCAGCTAATATTCACAAGAGCCTAATTTTTACCACTATATTCCAAATCTCGATATGGGAAAAAAAAAATCCAAAATCTTGAAAAATGCGCTCTGAAATAAAGCATATGAACCAAGAAAAGAAAACCAATAAATATAACAGAAATTCAGGGTATTGTCCTTTTCAGGTTGACCTGATAAACGACGAGGACGAGTAAGACTATGAGAAAGAAGAAGGAGACGAGCCACGAAAGGAGATCACCCATGCTCCTCCTCCTCCTCCTCTAGCTTCTATCTATCTCGGTCGTAACTGATGTCTCTTTGAATTCAATGCGTCAATCGGCAATCCAAGAAGGACTCGCACGCGATAGCAACGCACAAGTCGCTCCTCCAATTGAGATGCCCCGTCCAGGTGCGGAATGCGGGCGGCTTGCTCTCTCCCTCTCTCCCTCTCCCTCTCGCTCTATATATGTATATGAAATATATATATGTACACACACATATATATAGTAGATATACATGGATGATTGGTGAGTGTGTGCGCGATATTTTACGGGGGATACACGAAAAGGATCGAATAAACCTGACTGAGGGGTTGGACCGTTGGATGGCTCCACAGCGACTAGGGAACGCGGAGCACCGTGGGTGAGTGATGTGATTTTATTTACATTTTTATTCCCATTTTAGTATTTATATATAATTTTCATTTTTTAAAGTCTTTTTCACGTATTCAATGGTCAATACTCTGAACTCGGTATAAAAAGACAAATAAATTTGAAGTCTTGCGGACTTTCAACTCTTATAGTCTCCCACGCTTCTAATTTATAAAGCCAACGTATTATAAGGGCCATGGCCCATGCTTGACAAAATGTATTCAGAATATATATTTTTTTAATCAAATGAAATCAGATCAGATTATCCAAAACAGTCGTTTTTGGGCTCTAAAGGGATGGGCCTTTTATACGATTTTTCTTACATCTATCGGCCTCTGCTAAAAGCCCAGTTTGATTATTTTGATTTTAAGAAATGCTATATAGTTAAAATAATCTTATAAATTAAGAGTGATTTAATGTAATATATTAAATTTATTTAATAATAAAAATATTTTAAAATATAATACAGCATATCAAGTCAGCTCGTGAACGTGAACACGTAGTTAGAGTATAGATAGGTAGTTTAGGATACATGAAGAGTTCCAATAGCAAATAAAAAGCTTTATACGCTAATAATATCTCACAAAATACAGATAGTAACTCTCATTCTTTCTTTGTAGCAGTAGTACTTATAAATTAGAAGCACAGCTATATACAAGTGGGCGCTAACGTTGACTGAAAAGGGCTAGACCTATAACAAGAAATCCATTAACCTGGCTAGTGGAAATGCAGCTTCAGTTGCATTCTCTACTTTCTCGGAGAAAGTAGAGCCGGTAGAGGTGGATTGCTTTAAGCACAAGAAGAAATTCCTAGACCCCAAGTTTATCAACTTCTCCTCTGGCTTCAAACCTGCACCCACCATCCACACGACGTTGGTCCATGTTTTGTACTTCAGAAAAAAATATAAACAAAAACAAAAGAGAAATTAAAGAACGCAACTCTAAGTATTGATTGTGCTATATTGCTGTCTGCAAGTCCAAAACCAATACTAAGATAAGTTCAAAAAGAAGTTCTTGAAGATAACCGAGTCGACACAGTCACTCAGGGACAGTGGGAGTTTCTAATAGAGGAAATTTTCAAAGTCTCTAAGGCCATGAACGGGAGAGCTAGGTAGTCGAATGCATACTTTCCAAGCTGAACTGCGAGTAGTGGAGCTCGAAGCGGCGAGGATCGACCTTTGGCAGCAACGGCCTCCTTTTTTCCCTGTCGTAAATCTCCAAAACCTCCTTGATCAAGTCCCGGATCGTGTTCTCAGGCGGCATAAAGACCTGCACAGGACCCAAGCTTCTCTCGATCGTCACGTTGAGCAGCAGCTTCGTCGGTCTGCCGAGGGACCCGCTGGTGGCCGGAGCAGACTTAAGTCTTCTAGGGACAGTGATGAGACCGCCAGGACGGCGAACGATGTCGGAATGTCTTTCCGACGGGAAGGTCTGGAGGGACCTGTAGGAGGCCGACGGAATCCTAAACACGTTACGTCGCCGATGAAGCGTTAGAGTCGGGGAAATCATGAAGAAGAAAAAAGATTGGATGAAGTGTTTGAGCTGGACAGTATGTAGTGGGAGTGGGAGTGGGAGTGGAAGTGGGGTAATTAACGTTATGCTTGTCGTTGGGGAAGTAGGGTTTTCTTGGTAAGCAAGAGTACAGTAGCTAGCGTTGGAGAAATGGCGGAGTGTTTGAGTTTCAAAAAAGAAAGCTCGAAGCTTCCTAGAAAGTGGCAAACGTGAAGGAGCCCCCTTGATACTTTTGCTGATTGAAACTTGCTCAATAGTAATAAGAAATTAAAATAGTTCGGCCATGGAAGATACAACAGCTTCTTTGGTAATTTAATGAAAATAATGAAAAAAGATCAAATGTTTTAGTAATAAAGATATATGTCTATGTAAATTTATAAAATGCAATGATATATTTTAGTGTAAAATTATTAGAGTTAACATATTATATAAAATTAGTTAGACAGTCATGAATTTAATTATTTGTATGGAGCCGCTCTATAGCTAGCTTTTTGATAAGAAGTACCCAGAACGAGGAGAATATGGGGAAAACGCCAAGGAAGCGAACAAACAATGGACATGACCTTTTGAGTGAGAATTGGGCACACGAGTGTGTGTTGCGTGCATGGGTGTGCCACCGAACTCAAATGCATGCAAGAAGAGGAAGGACAAGGAGCAGCTTAAAGATAAAGAGCATCGACCGCCACTTTTAATTTTAATTATGGAAATTTGTTACTTAGTACACTTTTAATATACAACGATTAAAAACTAATTTGAATTTTACCGACTTATTATTAATTTAGGAGTTTTGTTATATACAAGCAAATTTATATATCAATTTACGTATCAATATTGATGGCTTCATATTTAAAATTTAAAAATCTATTTTAGTTATTTTGATTTTAGGAAATGCTCTATGGTTAAAATAATTTCATAAATTGAATATGATTATATTTATTTAATAATAAAAATATTTTAAAATATAATACAGCATATCAAGTCACGTTCACGAGTGATGTTCATGAACGTTAACACGTAGTTAGAGTATAAATAGATAGTTTAGGATACATGAAGAACTCGGGATGTAGACAATAGCAAATAAAAAGCCTTATACGCTAATAATATCTCACAAAATACAGATAGTAACTCTCATTCTTTCTTTGTAGCAGCAGTACTTATAAATTAGAAGCACAGCTATATACAAGTGGGCGCTAACGTTGACTGAAAAGGGCTAGACCTATAACAAGAAATCCATTAACTTGGCTAGTGGAAATGCAGCTTCAGTTGCATTCTCTGCTTTCTCGGAGAAGGTAGAGCCGGTAGAGGTGGATTGCTTTAAGCACAAGAAGAAATTCCTAGACCCCAAGTTTATCAACTTCTCCTCTGGCTTCAAACCTGCACCCACCATCAGCAGGAAGTTGGTCCATGTTTTGTACTTCAGAAAAAAATAAAAACAAAAACAAAAGAGAAATTAAAGTACGCGACTCTAAGTATTGATTGTGCCATATTGCTGTCCGCAAGTCCAAAACCAATACTAAGATAAGTTCAAAAAGAAATTCTTGAAGATAACCGAGTCGACACAGTCACTCAGGGACTCTGGGAATTTCTATAAGAGGAAATTTTTCCTAAGTCTCTAAGGCCATGAACGGGAGAGCTAGGTAGTCGAACGCATACTTTCCAAGCTGAACTGCGAGTAGTGGAGCTCGAAGCGGCGAGGATCGATCTTTGGCAGCAACGGCCTCCTTTTTTCCCTGTCGTAAATCTCCAACACCTCCTTGATCAAGTCCCGGATCGTGTTCTCAGGCGGCATGACGACCTGCACAGGACCCAAGCTTCTCTCGATCGTCACGTTGAGCAGCAGCTTCGTCGGTCTGCCTAGGGACCCGCTGGTAGCCGGAGCCGACTTAAGTCTTCTAGGGACAGTGATGAGACCGCCAGGACGGCGAACGATGTCGGAATGTCTTTCCGACGGGAAGGTCTGGAGGGACCTGTAGGAGGCCGACGGAATCCTAAACACGTTACGTCGCCGATGAAGCGTTAGAGACGGGGAAGTCATGAAGAAGAAAAAATATTGGATGAAGTGTTTGAGCTGGAGAGTATGTAGTGGGAGAGGGAGTGGGGTAATTAACGTTATGCTTGTCGTTGGGGAAGTAGGGTTTTCTTGGTCAGCAAGAGTACAGTAGCTAGCGTTGGAGAAATGGCGGAGTGTTTGAGTTTCAAAAAAGAAAGCTCGAAGCTTCCGAGAAAGTGGCAAACGTGAAGGAGCCCCCTTGATACTTTTGCTGATTGAAACCTGCTCAATAGTAATAAGAAATTAAAATAGTTGGGCCATGGAAGATACAACAGCTTCTTTGGTAATTTTATGAAAAAAGATCAAATGTTTTAGTAATAAAGATATATATCTAAGTAAATTTATAAAATGCAATGATATATTATATTGTAAAGTTATTAGAGTTAACATATTATATAAAATTAGGTAGACAGTCATGAATTTAATTATTTGTATGGAGCAGCTCTATAGCTAGCTTGTTGATAAGAAGTACCCAAAACGAGGAGAATAAAGCAATCTATCTGGGGAAAACGCCAAGGAAGCGAACAAACAATGGACATGGCCTTTTGAGTGAGAATTGGGCACACGAGTGTGGATTGCGTGCAGAGTAATGTTACATACAGTCACTTTTGCGTATTCTCTATGCACTCCACTGATATGATTGGCCGGATTAATTTTTTTTAATACACAACCAATCATATCACTGGAGTGCACAAAAGAATTCACAAAAATAACTGTACATAAAATTTTTGTTGCGTGCATGGTGTGCCACCGAACTCAAATGCATGCAAGAAGAGGAAGGACAGAGAGCAGCTTGAAGATCGATAAAGAGAATCGACCGCCACTTTTAATTTTAATTATGGAAATAAAATAAATATTTTAGTACACTTCTAATTTACAACGATTAAAAACTAATTTTAATTTTACAAAATTGTTATTAAGTTAGTATAGAGTTGTAGGTGCTTTATTACCATTCTCGAAATAGGATTCTTTGCATGATTAACATTCATTCAATTGAAAGAATAAAAGTATGCGTAAGAAATAGTCCATAAATGAGTGGGATAAATCAAGAGTTAAATAAGAATTATAATAAACACTATCATCCAAGGACTTTACCCGCTACAATTTGAGTAATTAATTAGAAAGAATCTTAATTTTGCAATGCATAAATTTATAAATGTCTTGCAGCCTATTGTTAGTCGTATAATATGCAAGTATCGTGTAATTATTTTTAAAAAAAGTGGAGTTTACTAATCAAAAATTAATTTTTTTATGCGAGTCTTATATTTATTTATTTTTTTCAAAATAATCACGTAATACTTGTGTACTTATGACTGCAAATATTTTTTTTTCATATGTATATACATATTTCTAAAGAATGATATTATATCTTACTCTTATATCCCAGTATTTATACTACTATATATGGTACTGTGTATCATTAGATTTTCTCGTGAAAAACGAGAGAGTTATTTGTTAGTATCAAAAGCACCCGTCCCAACTCCCAATTGCAGGCTTTTAAAGGGCGGAAACACGGTGGAACCGCAGGCTTTAGTAGACCCAATTTGTTTTGGGTCGACTAAAGCCCAGATGCAATTTCAGGCCCCATCTTTTACAATTCAGGGTCAGGACTCGAAAGTTTCAACTCATTCTGTGGGCCTAGATTCTGATATGTTTTGGACAGTTGGACCAGCAGGACACTGAAATAGTCATTCTATAACTCAAGTTGATTCGGCCGGCCCACGATTTTTTGGTTCGGAGGTCGGGGATATTCGTTGCACATTCTCTTGCTAATTCTGTAGGAATGAGAAAGGATATTATGTTGCACATTCTCTGTCAAAACTTAAAAGTCTGCCCTTTTCCCGGTTGCGGACATCTGGTTAAGGAGGAAATAATGAACGGTGACGCATCCTGTGCATTGATAAAGAATATTCGGAAAAGAGTTTTATTATATATAATCACCTTTACGTAATTTTTATGTATTATATTAATATTATTTATCAAAATAGTTATTTTTTATTAAAAAATAAACAACTAATCATTTTAATAAAATATATAAAAAGTACGTAAAAGTGACTTACATATAAAATTCTTATTCCAAATTATAATAAGAGAGTATGGAAGAACTGATTTTTTATTTCTTTGACAAAAACGAATTCAACTTGCATGATACAGGGCAGAACATGACGAGTTCATCACGGTGGACTCCATGTTTTTTTTCCATCGATCTTCATAGCCTGACTTCTTATTAGTTTAAATTTGTATTACTTCTAGTTCTTTTTATTAGTTTAAATTTTGTAGACAAATTGTGATTTTACATCATATCAAAAAGAAATCATGAGTTTTGACTCTACATTTCATCCAATTAATTAATTATTCCAAGTCAATTAAGCTTTTTGAATAGGTGATTTCACAGTTATAAACATAGTAGAAACAACATACACTCGTATCTATTATTCTATATTGCTTCGCAAAGAGTGTCCATGCATCAACGTTGAAAGTATGAACCAGCAAGAGGATTACTTTTGCAGCAATTTACATATCAAATGATTGAGAAAGCAAACGAGGCTCAATCTTGTATTGTAATATTTCTGTACATTCTTTACGCATGAAAGAAAAACTGATTCAGAAAGAAAAAAACAGTAATGTAATTAACGATGGGTGTGGTGTTTGGGTCATGCATCATTATATGCAGATAAAGAGTTTCAAAAGCCTACGTGTTCTTCTAAAAAATTTACTGATCTTTCGAGCTATGAAAGATGGGAGTAAGAAAAATGCAGGAGGTGGAATGGGTGGGGGAGAGCTTTCTCTTGCCGGAACATTAATGTCTGAAGTGCATGGAGACGCTCCATTACTACCATGACCACTGCTACTCTTTCGAAGATAGAAGCTTCTGCTACCAACATCCCCGACCAATTCTGATTTATCCAAACCTGTTTAATCAAAACAAAGACAATCAAACATCGGTTGGAAAACAAGCTGCTGCCGATGTTTATATATTGGTCATTTTAAAGCTAGCTAGCTAACGGCTCTTAGAACAGGTTTGAAGCATGACATGGTGCAAAGACCCCAGACTTGAGAAGCTGAGAACTTGGGAATCTTAAAAGTTTGCTTACTTTTAAGGCTGAAATAGGAGTCGTGCAATTCGAATGAGGATGCTAAATCCCGGTGAAGCTTTGGAGTTCGGCCTTCTTCGCAATATTTGTCAACAACAAGCTTGATGGTGTCCTCCACACTTGCCCCTAATTTAACCATGGCCCGCAGTGGTCCTGGACTTCCTTCGACTGTCACATTAACCACCACCTTTGCATCTTTCTTGTATCCCTGCATTCCACAATCTTCACGACGTTTAGACGTGCACGATTCTGGTAGTAGTCCTAGAATTTTATACATGTTCAAGATGTAAAAATAAACCGGAAATTAATGCTTAGATTTAGAAATCACAGGAGACACGTCACGCACACACCTAATCACGGGATTTGACATGGGCAAGATCTGCAGGCAACTTGTATGATTTAGACATGGCTTGTCAATTATAACTGACAGAGGAAAACGGGTTACCGTTGTTCAAGACACTCCCCATTTTCAACAACCAAGACCCCGTACTAAATGAAAACCAACGGAAGAAACGACAAAACGAAAAAAGTCAATTGTGGTTTTCTCGCATTGAATCTGTACAGTACAGTTTATTTATGGTTCATCAATCTCAATGCATAAACCAAAAGGGGAATCTATAAACGGTTAATAACTGGTTTACACAGCTCAATGAACGAAAAAGAAGGGTCTTGATCAGAGTATTTATTTTTCAATTCGATTTAGCATACTTCTCCATTTTTTGTTGTATGGAAGATTGTAGAATTCTAATGGGTGCCTGCCATTTTTTTCATTCATTATTTTTGAGAGCTTAAGAGAGGTTTTCACAGCTCAATGAATATATAGTCTTAATCATGCATTAAGCAAACAAAAATTAACCATTTTTTTTAAATCTCAAAAATCTTGAATGATTGTTTAGGTGTCTAAGAAAAAACTCTTAACTGAAAGCAATCAAATCCCTTTACCATGTACAGGTGAAGAAAAAACAACAAAGAAAATCTTTTTCGCGACAAAAGGTATCATAGATTGACTCTTACCTCGTACCCCTGCGGAGAGAGACCAAACAACGAAGGCGAGGACGCGCACATGTCCGTAAATGTGTGAGGCCTATCAAGAACAGCACCACCCTCGGATCTCAAACTCCGATCGTCGTCGCTGGTGCTGCTGCTAATACCGACGGGAGAACTCCAAAGAACCGGTTCCGAAGAGCATCGCTTCAAAATCTTTACGGACTTGGAAGCCAGCTTCGCCGATCTCCGAGGGGGCGGGCTCCTCCTCCGAGGGGATGGCGACGGCTTCGGCGGCTTGCTTTTCCGTCCACCAGTGGCCTGAGCCCTCCGCCGCAGATATCTCTCGGGCATATGTTATGGTATAGGAGCACCGGTTTGGAGAGGATGGAGGTTGCGTTGCGTGGGAATGGGATCTTTGGTTGTTGGAAGTTTCGTGGGGTTTGAAGGGTAGTTGGTTGTTTTTGGAAGTTAACGTCACTGTGATTTTGTACTATTGGTGGCAAAGTAGTTTAGTGTCTATACATTTTTTTCTTCTGGACCCGAAAGTTTGAATTAATTAGTATACGGCCGGCACCGCCATGATCCATTTGCTTGGCTTGGGCCTTGGGGACTTTTCTACCGCTTTGTACCCCACAATTTCAAATGCCTCGCCTCCTCTCTCCGCTTGATTTGAAAATAAAAAATAAAACTAAAAATCATAACTTAAAGAAAAATTAATGAGAATCCTATTTGAAATTAATAGTATTTATATGATATATAATATGATATATTTGAACCATTTTACTTATCAACATAATATAAGATTTATGTTTGGCCCTTGTATAGTTCCAAAGTGTACTTATAGGCAAGCCCTAATTTTTGTAGTTTAGATTATGAGATGAAATGAGATTGTTTAAAATAAAAGATAAAAATTGAATAAAATATTGTTAGAATATTATTTTTTAATATTATTATTATTTTGATATTCGAAAATATTAAATTGTTCATTATATTTTATGCGAGAATTTAAAAAAGTTATAATGATAAGATGAGATGTTTTCCAAATCCAAACAGGGAAAAGAAATCAATTCTTCTCCCTAAATTTGGCCAAACTTAACAATGGGTTCTAAGGAATTGAAAAAAGAGAGCATGCAATGTTGCGGAAACTTGTTCAAAAATTTGATTTCATACAACTCAAAATCAGGTAGAGATTGAGAAGAAGGGGGTGGGGCCAGCCACACGGCGAGTTAAAAAAATGAACTGGTCGAGTGTTTAATCTTGTTATTCGCAGGGCCTCCATAAGTCACATTAATCCATTATTTAGTGATGAATTATGTTTTCCATCTGAAAACGATCCATGATTCCATGGAGAAGCCTTCCTTTCAAACATATTAAAGAAAAATTTCCAGCAAAACGGTGATCAAGGTGAAAAAGTATAACCATCGATTTCATGCGAGACGCCGCCAAGTCCAACAACATTGTACAACTAAGAGCTGAAGAATTCGGCCATAAAATATGAGGTTTCCATCAAAAGCCAGAATTATACCATGGTCTCTGAGCATTGAGAGAGTGCATTTTCTTCCAAATATGAGTCAGATAGATTCTATCCAACTACAACCAGGTGTCTTTGTGAACCTCTTATCCCCTGCAACCTTCCTCAGTCTCTTGGCATCATCCCACCTTCCGACAGAAGCATAAATGTTGGCGAGAAGAGCAATATAACCAGTTGAATTGGGCTCCAGCTCAACGCAATGCCGAGCAGTAATTTCCCCAAGCTCAACATTTTGATGTAATCTGCAAGCAAGAAGCAAAGCTCCCCAAACCCCAGCATGAGGCTTCATTGGCATGCTCCCTATTAGTTCATATGCTTCTTCCAACCGTCCAGCCCTTCCTAAAAGATCCACCATAATCCCATAATGATCAGCTGAAGGTAAAAGCCCATGGTCCTTCATGGAGTTAAAGCATTTGTAGCCTTCTTCAACCAAGCCAGCGTGGTTATAGGCAGTTAGCAGCCCAGTGTAGGTAACTAAATTAGGGCAAATACAGGCATTTACCATCTCTTCAAACAACCTGACCGAATCAACTACCTTACCATTTATCCCACAGCCTAAGATCATGGCAGAATAAGCAATTAGATCCTTTGTCCTCAAGGCATGAAACAACTCATATGCTTTATCAATGCTTCCACATTTCGCATACAGGTCTACTAAAGCAGTAGCCAAATGATCATCCAGTTCAATACCTAATTTATAAATATATGACTCAGTCCAAAACCCAAATTTGAAATCTCCTAGTTGTGAACAAGCAGATAGAACACTAGCCAAAGTCATCCCATCTGGCTGAACATCTGCATCTGACACAAGCATCTGTTTGAACAGCCCAATGGCCTCCTGAGGCCGACTATTCTGAGCATAGCAGGCTATCATTGCATTATACGAAAGTAGACAATTCTTATCCATCTGATCAAACAGTTTGCGAGCAGACTCAAGATCCCCCCATTTCGAGTACCCAGCAATCATTGTGATCCAAGAAATATTATTTCTTCGAGGCATCGCATCAAAAATGCTTCTGGCTGATTTTATACTCCCACAATCAACATAACCACTAATCATCGAGTTCCAAGAAGCCGAGTTTTTCTCTGGCATCTGTTGAAACAAAGAGCCTGCCTGGTCCATATTTCCTACTCTTGCGTACCCCGAAACCATTGAATTCCAAGAGATAACATCTTTCCTTGGAATCTCATCGAATACCCTATGGGCCTCTGCTAAATTCCCAGATTTCAAATACCCAGACAATATAGAGTTCCACGAAACGACATTCTTCTCGACCATCTCATCAAACAACAACTGTGCAGTTACTACATCACCCACTTTCGAATAAAAATCCACCAGAGCTGTTTGCACATAAACGCAGCCACAGAACCCAGATTTATAAACCTGAACATGTACCGAAACTCCACCTATCTTATCTACAACTCTAGCACATGCCCTTAGAGCAGAGGACGCAGCAAATGTGTTTGGACACAGTCCCAGTCTCTGCATTTGAACATAAAGCGAAAAGGCTTCTTTGAATTGCCCATGCTGGGAAAAGAACCGAATTGTGCAACCCCAAGAGAATGTATCTGGGTTTTTTAATTGGTAAATGACTAGTTTTAGATATCGAGCAAGACGACTTGAGTAGTTGGAAGTTGAGAGGGAGATTTGGCGGACTAAGAGGGGCTCGAGGTGGTTAAGACCATTTACGAGGATGTGTGCGTGGATTTGCTCCGCCTGGTTGACAGTTAGGCAATTGCTCAACAAGGTTGTTAGCCTCGTTACCAGCATTCAGAATTTCAGATTGCAGACTCCTCCTCATCTCTATGGTCCACGTCGTGGTGCTTGACATTGGAGAAAGAGAGGGAAGACCACAGACATCTACAAGGCGATGGGCTTCGGCCCAAAGCAACCCAAATAAATATAGTGGCAAAATTGTAAGCCCAAGCTCAAGCCCAAGCTATGGATGCAATATACATTACCATTGGTTACCAATTTGGCAATTTGTTATTTTATAAATTAAATATGGGTTGCCAATTGTGTTATTGTATTGGATTTGAATTGTACCAAGTTTCATTGGGTCGCATATGATTTAACTTGTAAATGGATCAAACCTCTCGACACTAATTTATTAATAGAAACGATAGTTGTGATTTTATAAGCGTAGTACAATTATTTAAAAAAGTAAATAAATATAAAATATATATAAAAATAAACTAATTTTTTAATGAAAAATTTCATTATTTTTTAAAACGACTATCACAACACCTGTATACTTCACAACTTATGTAGTATTACTCAAACATTAACATTGCTGAAACAATGGAAGATTGTACCTACAAACGACTGATCAAGTTGAAAGACGACCAAATTAAGTAGACCCACTTAATTCGTTTAAAGTCCGGCCTTTGAAGGAAGCATGCATGAAGATAAACAGTCACCATATATGCCATCATTGTTGGGGACATTTAAGGCATGCTAATGATCAATATATGTGTAACCACCGCCTTAAAGCCATGCATGCATGGATACGACAAGAATGCGAGGGAAACCCCAAAAACAACAAAAATCGAAAGAAATATCGATAGAGACTGTTGAGGCGCAGATCGCTTCTGTAGCTAACTAGTGTGTGCCAAGTTCTACTCCCCCATGAATCATCATCTTCATGCATCACATCATCGTCTTTCCCACACGATACACGTTAGTGATCAAACGGTGGCCACCTGCATGGAGCTAATCATGGACAAGCTCAAAGTTGATGGCTCTATTCCACTCCATTACCTTCGAAGAAGATAAGAGAAACTACACTTGTAGTAATAAGTATAAAGTTTTATGAAATCATTTTTAAAAAAATAAATAAATATAAGATTTATAAAAAATAAATTAAATTTTTAATAATAAATTTTATTTATTTTTAAAATGACTGTATGATTTAACGATTGTATATATATGTAGCATTACTTTTAAGATAATGCTAGGTACAAATTTGTAAAAAAGTATATATAAAGAGGTTTTACTAATAAATCAACATATATAAGTTTTTTTTGTAAAAAAAATAGATTCTATTAAGAAAGAATAGTTTTTTTTTTTTTTTTTTTTTTAACAAAGACTCATATGAAGTTTGTCTAGTTGGGATTTACACAAATTATTTCTCATGCATCACCCCGGATGAATTTGGAAGCAGGAAATAAATGGATTTTCAAGTCCATTTTCACCAAGAAAAGAAAAAACGTACTAAAAATGGTGATGAAATTGATCATGGGTTAATGACTTAAATGAGCCTTTGGTAGTGGAAAGATGAGTGATTAATATTGCTCTCATATATATGGGAATTAGCCAAGAGAATGATAGTGACTAGTCATTAGCCCAACCAACATATCTACTAATTAATACGGATACGAAGTAATATATGCAATGGTAGTTGTTATTATATTAATATGTAACGTCCACAAGATTGAAGTCATAGTTGAGTCTATATTTTGAAAGGACAGCCATACGGTTAAAATTCTATTAAAATTATTATACAAAATATAAGTTTCCACGTTAAAAGATAAAAAAGTGATTAAGAAAATGTGTAAGCAGTAAGGGTGACAATATATAATATAACTTGTTAACTCAATACGAACACGATACGATAATAGTGAGTTTGAATTTGGTCTTAATTAGTTCAGATTAAAACGGATTGACCTATTAAATATGATTATTTAACAGGTTGATAATGGGTCAATATTTTTTAACACATTATAATATGTTAAAATTACAATTATACTCTTATATCTAAAAGTAACATTTTTAGAATTTTTATTTCGATATTTTTATTGTTTGAATTGTAATTTTGAACTTATTGTTAGTTTTATAATTTTTGTAGATATTGTAATTTTAATATCTATATGAAATTATATTAAATTTAATCAGATTAAATCAATTAATTTTAAATTTATTCAATCTATTTATATAAATAAATTAAAATATATTGACATGACATGATTTATTATATTAATATATCATATTAAGATTTAATATTTTGAATTTAACAAATAAAATTTAAATTTACTTATATAATAACACGATACGAATATAATCCTATAAAACGATGGGCCCGAGGTAGTAATTGAAGAGTGGGGAAAGAGTCGTGCTAGTATCATACGTGAAAGTGGTTTTTAGAGCCGCAGCTTGAAAGGACAAATACTAGTGAAGTAGGGAGATGTCACGGGTTGGGAATAAAGCTGCACGAAGGTGGGGTTTAACAAAGGCATTAACTTGACAGGTTGGTGGAATAAATAATGATTTAATATAATATAATCAAAATAGAAAGTCTAATCACTCCTTTAAATCATTTCATTTTATCTAATTTTAATATTATAATTTTTTAAAATTTTTATATAAAATATAATAAATAATTCAATTTTTTAAAATTTTAAAATAACAATAATATTAAAAAAATAATATTTTATTTAATTTTTACTTAAAATCATTTCTAAATCCTAATCAATCCTAAATGTCGTTAAGATATTTGATTTATTTAAGTGCTTTGCTGAAAAGTAAGCAAATGATCGATTATGTTGAAGACATCTGAGAGGACTAAAGCCTAACTACTTGTCACCTCGAAGTTACGTGTCACATGCATTATCAATCAACCTATAAAAAATCTACACAATTTCTTATTATTTATATAATCTCTATATTCTATATATATATATATATATATTTATTTTTCATCAAATATTTAATATATAAATAATGAATAAAAAATTGAATTAGTTTAAAAAAATAAATTCAAAAAAATATTAAAAAAATATAAAAATTTTAAAAATATATATATAATATATGAAGATTGAGAAATTGTGCAACATTACTCATCAACCTAATTACAAGTCACACGCATTCGCTGACGGTTAAGCTTCACTTCCAGCAGCATTTATTTTCAGCCCGAAACAAAACAAAAAAGTTGCAATTGATTCAGATATTGATTTTAAAGATGGAATTATTTGTTAAGATAAGGTATATAAATCACATCTAATTTATAAATTTATTTTTATAAAGAAAAATTTATAATATTTTTTTAATACTAATAATAAAAGGCGCTATGTAACAGGTCTTGTTTGTTTTTGTGACTAAAAATTAAAACTTTGAAAACTTCTCAAAATTTTTGTACTGTCAGAAGTTTTATAAAAATAAACACACATTTTGATCTACTAGTTTTTATCTCAAAAGATCTCAAGTTTCTTCTCAGGTTTTCATCTCAAAAGATCTCAAGTTTCTTCTCAGGTTTTCATCTCAAAAGATCTCAAATTTCTTCTCAGGTTTTCATCTCAAAAAAAAGATCTCAAGTTTTCATCTAAAAAAAATTACACCATTGGTAAATAAATAAATAAAGGAAGTAGCCAAAAAAAAAAAAAAAGACAAAATGGTTAAAAAAAAAGAAGCAGAAAAAAAAAACAAAAAAAAAATTGATCAAATGGTTAATAAAAAATGAAGCAGCAAAAAAAAAAAGTACATCATTGATAAATAAATAAACAAAGGAAGCAGTAAAAAAAAAAAAAAAGTAGAAAAATAAAAATAAAAATTACAGCATTGATAAATAAATAAAATATTATAAAAAGTACTACAAGTACTTGTGAGTCCCATCATATTACTAATTATAATAAAGTCAAACTAATCTCATCTCATCTCTAAAAACAAATACATATTTCATCTTATCTAATCTCATCTCAACATATCTCCAAATTTTTTTTATCTCATCTCATTTCTAAAAATAAATACATATTTCATTTAATTTTATCTTATCTTATCTCATCTCAATGTATCTCAAAATATTTTATCTCATTGTAAAAATAAATTAGACCTTAAAATAAAATAATTTTTATGAACAGACAGACAGATAGTTTCACATTATCGATTATAATTATAAAATAGCAGGGTTAAATATATATTTGTAGAAAGGAAAGGAGTGATGTTTTGCGTGGTGGGTCCAGGGTGTACTTTTAGAGCATGCAACTTGATGGTCTACTAGTTTTTTCTCCGACGTGGAGAACAGGACAAGATCTGGCCCATGGGTGTCGACTATTGTATGACTGTAGATCAAAGTCCCTCGCTTTGTTACTGGCGTATCGCAACATGGATGCAGAGTTCCTTATAGGCAGAGACAGAACTGCGAAGGTCGATCTGATGTCTGATATTTGTTTGACATGCAAGTCTTTTGCAACATGGGAAGGTGGGAAAATAGAAAAATAAGATTGAAAAGTAAAAAATAAAAAGAAGGTGAAAGAGGGATTAAAGAAAGAAATAGAATACGAAGACAGTGTGTTTAAGTTCAATATTCTTTAACCAATCAAAGGGGAAAATTTTCACGCTCAAATCATATGAAAATACTTAAAATTTTGTAATTAGAAAGGATGAAATTTTTGGAGGAGCTTAAAATTTTGTAATTAGAAAAGATGAAATTTTTGGAGGAGCTCAATCCATATTTTGCAGAAAAGAACCGTACACTTCTTCTGGTACATTTTGCGACAGATTGCTCGGGGGCGGCGGGGGAAAGGAGTTCTGGGGAAGCAGTCACCTCGGCCGTTGGCCATGTCCCGCATATTTTAACAGACATCCAGCTCATCCCCACCTTTTTTAACTCTCCTTTTCGGTCCAAAACCTAAACAAAGGGTGTCGCACAGGACCCACGCCTCCCCTGCAACATAATATATATATATACACACAACCCACCTTGCCTATACTGTCCTCCATTTGAATTTGGTTTAGCGTTCTCCACCTCGTTTAATTCCCCACAGACCGATCCTCGTCTTCCGGAATTTTTTGCCCTACAATGCTGCCATACCAGACGCTCGACGAGGCCTCGGACGCCCTCGGCCGAAACCTGACCTACGCGGAGACCCTCTGGTTTCAATACTCAGCCCGCAAGTCCGACTACTTCCTCTACTGCCACACCATTCTCCTCCTCTTCTTCGTCTTCTCCGTCGTCCCTCTTCCTCTTGTCTTCCTCGAGCTTGCCCGCCTGGGCGGCTTCGAACGCTTCAAGATTCAGCCCAAGGCCAGGTTGTCTTCCGCTCAAGTGTTTCGCTGCTACAAGGACGTCATGCGCATGTTCTTCTTCGTCGTCGGTCCCTTGCAGATCGTTTCCTACCCCTCTATTCGGGTACTTTGTTTGTTCGTATAATTTCTTTCTGCGGGTGATTTTGGTAATCAGATTTGGACTGGTTTTTTTAAAGGTTATGTCAAACGTGGCTTCGGGGTTGCATTTTCCTTCGTTAGCGATTACTCTTGAGAGTTTAAAGAATCTATTTTTCTTAATGTTTGATTTTGCTTCAAGATGAAAATTGCGGGCCCTTTGATTGGGTGCATGTCTTAATTTTTAAATTTTGTGATAAATTGGTGGGTTCTCAACGCAATACAAATTCTGTGACTATTTTGACGTGATTTCTTTGACACGAGCTCTGGCACATATCCCTCATTTTATTCTTCAAGTTATTATTGCAAACTTTTTCATGTCTGTGATTAGATTAGCAAGTTTTTGAATTCATAGGAAATCTTGTTTTGTTTTCTGTTCCACGTTTAATTATGCAGTTCTGTTGTTATGGCTAAATCTTGAACTCCTGGATGAAGTTGTGGGGTTTTGTATTTTGGGGATTTTTTTTTTTTTTTTTTGTTTTTGTTTTTCGTATTGGCATTGTCTTATCTTTTTGGAATATCTCTCTGCGATATTGAAGTTAAAGCAATTTTCTGTTCATTCATAGATGATTGGGATTCGCACGGGGTTTCCATTACCTTCGGGATGGGAAATATTTGCACAATTGTCAGTGTATTTCGTGGTCGAGGATTATTCGAACTACTGGATCCACAGATTTCTGCATAACAAGTGGGGTTACGAGAAGATTCATAGAGTTCACCATGAATACACAGCGCCAATTGGATTTGCGGCTCCCTACGCGCATTGGGCCGAGGTTTTGATCCTCGGTATCCCATCTTTCCTCGGGCCGGCAATGGTGCCCGGTCACCTGATCACGTTCTGGCTGTGGATTGCTCTACGGCAGATTGAGGCGATTGAAACGCACAGCGGGTACGCTGCTGCACATTCTTCTTTTACTTCCTTACCATCCTCTATTGCTTTATTCGATTGTGACAAAGCGATGTCCAGTTTAGATTATCTTCCTTTCTTTTCCTCGTTACTGTTTTAATTTCTATGTGAAAGTCAGATGGATTTCAGGGATCTTTAATGGTGCCTGCCTTGACCTTCTTGGTGGTGGATATCACGATCAGTGTGATGCCTTGTACCGTATTTTCTATCATTTTATTTTTCTGAGGGGTTGCTTGAGAAGAGAGGAAGGGCGTTTTTGTTTTACATTCGTGAGTTCTTGTTCATTTGTGCACAAACAAATTGGCAAAAATAACATTTACATATATATATTTTTAGCAAGAAATGGAATCCCGATTTTCTTTATAACCATCTTTTATCTTTTATGGTGGAGAAATACTTTTTACAAATGGAAAAGAGCTTTAAAAAAATTACATAAATCCTGAAATCAAATCCTTATAAAAACCATATATTCTAATAAATCAATCCATAATATATTTTAAAAATGTAGTGTATGAGAAAAAGATGTTGAAAGAATCATTCATTTCTTTTCGATACTTTAATCTATGGTCTGTCTCATCGTAGGTTATCACTTCCTTTTTGGACTTTGTAAAAGCTTCTGACAATGTGCACTTAATGGATTGGAGATGGGAGCATCTAAAAGTTATTGTCATCATAGTTGATACCATAAAACTCTCTTTTGTATATATATTAAGCGACTCGAAGTTGACCACCTTTTAATTCGTATATATATTTTTTACAAGTCTCTATGGCTGTTGTCTTGCTTTTGCATGACACAATATTGGTCATGACTATGAAAATCAACCTAGTAACTATACACGCATACTTCTACATACCAACATACTAGAACTCGGTAAAGGATGGAAAGAATCAAAGGGAGGTAGCATACTAGATATTTGTAATTTTGGGACAGTGGCTTCTTCGGTTATGTGGATTTTTGTGACAATCAGATACATGAACAGCCTAATTGGCATCGGATCAGAATAGGCTGTATGTTTCATTTTAACATTCTACTGTACATCCTTGTTGTCTTTGCTGAACTTCTTACCATTCTGGACAGCAGCAGATGTTGATACTTATGTTTTGCGATACAGGTATGACTTCCCTTGGAGCCCCACAAAATACATTCCATTTTACGGTGGTGCTGAGTATCATGACTACCATCATTATGTTGGAGGGCAAAGCCAGAACAATTTTGCTTCTGTGTTCACCTATTGTGATTACATTTATGGAACTGACAAGGTAATATTCCATATTCATTATAATATTGGTATGGAAAGTTTGCAACTGAAAAATGTTTCTGTGATAACTTCTTTGATTTTGCATCAGGGCTATCGATATCAGAAGAAGCTCTTTCAGAAGGTAAACCACTATTACAAGGCCAGTGCTTCTTGAATTAGCCCGACTATTTGGTTGATTTCATTATCTGGAGCGTAAAGACAAAAGCATTGCAAGAGTACTTTTTCCCGTCGTTTTATTCAGATTGATTTAGTATGCAGATATCTGTTATTCTTCTGCATAGAACATGCAAAATGGTTGTGCCTTAGGTTGAATCATCTTGCTGTATCATCATCGTCTTCATTATTACCATGTTGCAGCGGACTAAGTTTCCATCTTTGCTTAGTGTTCCTACTAACGTCTTATTTTATTTTGATGTAATACAGTTGAAAGGGGAATTAAAAGCCGGTGGTCAACAGAATGGGGGCTCACACCATATTTCTACCCAAGATCTCAAATCTGACTAGCTATGATACTGCAGAACCTATCTAGAAAAATGCTCTTTGTTATGCTTTTCAGCAGTGACAACATTCTGAAATCTGTGATTAGATGTTAGTGTCAGTATGCTAGTCCATGTAGAAGTCCTCAGTGGCTGAGGAGAATATTGGCTTGGGATTCTTCAAAATTGGGATGTTTTGTAGCTTGGGGAGGGAGAGAGGGGGTGTTGGGCTTTGTTTCAGATTTCAATGAAAGATTGTATATAACTTTTTTTGACAATCCAAAATGATGTCACAACCAAGTTACTGAAAGAAAAATACTAGCTCTGGTACTTCTCCTAAGAATACTGTTTGCTAGCTCATTCTTCAACCTTACAACTGTCAGCTTCAGTTCCAGCATTAGGCGAACTGCATTTGATGTCATGGGATGGTTTCAAACCAACCCAAAGCCCAGGAGGTTGGGGACTAAGCTACGGAGAACAGGCAATTCATTTATCAGTTGAAAAATCAAATAACAAAGATGCCTGCATAATCAAAACATTTTGTCATTCATGCTTGGAACTAGAATTCAAAAACTGCAGAAACTTACATCTGACATATCATCCTCTACAGTCTACCCACTTACATAGGGTTTGTTTGGTCGATACGGGCACCAATAGAAATATATGATTGGTTCCTAGGCAAAGTGTTTCCGGATCTCCTTTATTAAAAACTTAAAACATAGGAAAGGAGCCCGTCTAGCTCAGCCGGTAGAGCGCAAGGCTCTTAACCTTGTGGTCGTGGGTTCGAGCCCCACGGTGGGCGTTATTTTATCTCTTTTTATTTTTTTTAGTTGTTTTTTGTTTTCAATATGGGCCGACAAATGGCCCACATAAAAAAGACCCTGCAACCATAAATATGGAATCATAAAATTAGTAAACTTTTCACACGTGAACGATTTTTCAAACGAGAAAGACGAAATTTTTGTTTTTGGGGTTTTTTAAATTTCGAAATTTCGAGGCCCCTCCTATATAGCTGTTAAGTGGGTATCATCGGCCTAAATTATTTTTGGGTCTTCGGACGCCCCAAGAACTTGGTCAGGAGTTCACGTTGGCCCATCCGCTTGAGGTGTAGTTTTCTGACATCTGTGTGTGTGTGTGTGGGGGGGGGGGGGGGGGGGGGCACAAGCCACACACGTTGATTTTAACAAATACCATGAACACGACCGAGATTGTGAACGAAAATATAACATGATGCCTCTCTAGTCTCTATCCATACACTTAAAAAAAAAAAAAAAAATACCAGCTGAAAGTAAACATCCTAAGAGGCCCATTTGGCAATAATCCCACGTGTAAAAAGCACTAACTGTAGATGACATTATCATATGGATTCAGTGGCGATGATCATCCAATCTATTTCAATCTATGTGATCTTTATTATTATTTTTTTTCAAAAAATACTCTAATCACAAAAAAAAAAAATTATATAAAAATAATCTTATAAATTGAAATGATTAGACGTAATTTGTCAAATTATAATATTATTTTTATTTTAAATTAGATCTAACAAATTAGATAAAATTATAGTGAAATCTTTTTTATAAATTTTTTTTTTTTTTTTATATATAGATGTAGCATTATTTTTCTTCTTAATTATTTTTTCTTTTTTGTGGGTTGGATCGAAGTGATGTCCAAGTGGAACTAAAGACATTATCATATTTTCACCTATTTTGGGGGACCCGCAGTCATGTGGTTTTTATCTAGCCACCTGTTTGTAATTGCGGAACAAAGTTTCAGCTTTCATTGTGTTTGTGGGCCTCCTTGGCCCATTTACACTTTTTATAAAGGAGGAAAATTGCAAATTAGCTTTCTCATTGTGTCATATACTTTATGACTGTATTAAACTCTTTATATTCGATTTCTTTTTTGTTGGTTCGTTTCATATCGCTCTTTCCAAAATCTTGAATGTGAATAATTGCCAAAATCATGGGTTGGTTTTACTCGTAGTTCTCTATTGGCAAATAAACTTTATAATAAAAAAAAATGATAATATAACTTCTAAATGTGCCTTCTTGTATTTTTTTAAAAATATTTTTAATAATTAAGGAATTGACTATTACTGAATTTGTATTTTTTTATGTTTTCTTAATAAATAAGGATGTTTAAAAAAGATTTAAAATAAAATAAAAATCCATTTACACTAATGTGCATATTTGAAATACATATTTGGTGTGCACCTTATCATTGTCCTAGTAATAAATTCACAACAGATATAATTTTATATGATACATTATATTTATATTATAATAAAAATAATTTTATAATCTCACGTATTATGTAAAACTATTTGGACTTATAAATTTAGATTTATAAAAATCTTTTGTAGCTACTATACTTCTTTTAAAGATGTGCCTTTGTATCCTGATTTTTATATAAAATAATTGATAAATTTATATAAATATATATATATATCAAGCGACATAGCAGGTAGGGAAAGTATATGGTAATTGGCACGTACAAAACGTTGCATTATTTTCGGGATTGGAAGACCAAAAGCAATATTGCCAGAGGTAAAGAAGATCTGTTCATGTCCTCTGAGAAGGAAAGTCTGCCCCAGCTCACAAGAGAAACTGGAGGAATAAATAACTTTGTCGCCAGCTATGTGTCATTGACCTTAAGAAACGTACCCGACATTTGGTTAGACCCAGATCAAGATTATAACCTATCTGGCAGCACCAAACATCATTCACAAATAATGAACATACCAAAACCAAACCTTAAAACAAATAAATCAGATAAGATGCTTGGTAATTATTTGGGGATGCTATACTATATATATATATATATACGTATGCAGCATTCATCATGTTTTCTTGGAAATTCTGTACTTTTCCTACAAACTAATTTGTTTATAATTCTTTTGTCTTATATATCTATCTCTGCAAGGCTGGCTCAATAGTTAGGTGATTAGGTTATTGCTTAAAGCCCCACCTTATGTAAAGTCTCTAAAATAGAAAATGTGGTTTTTTTAATCTTTTTGAAAAAATAATAAAAACCATTTCATTAAATAAGTTTTATATTTTTCAATGTGTACAACGTCCCTTAATACTAAATTTAATATTTAATATAATTAATTATTTCTATTTTAAATAATTTTTTAAGATCTTATTAAATTGAGATATAAAATTTATATTGAGACCTCATTTTAAGTTATTGTATTAAATATAAATTCAAAAAAATGATTTAAAGATTTTAAATAAAATCTAATTTTATTGAAAATTTTGAAAATACTCCATATAATAATTTATATTTTATTATATTATAATTACAAAATACTAATTTAAAATTCTCCTTAAGCCTCTATTTATATTAAGTGCATGCTTGGATTGCAGTGGGAAATATAACTTATAACTTAAGTAATAAGTTCTATTATTAAAAATTTATTTATTGTTTGGTAACTATATATTTAAATTACTTTCAAACATGATATATTTATTTGGAAATAAATTAAAAAAGTAATTTTTGAGATAAAAATGACGATTATTTGAATTTTTAAAAATTATGATCATATATTTAAAAGTTTAAAGTTGTACTTATCTTAAAGTTGTATGGATGTTTTTGTCTATTGACAATCTTTTTAAAATTCGAATTACATTCCGTATTATCTAGAAAAGTACGTTTGATAAAAGTATCAAAATGATATTTTTCCTCAAACGTATTTTTAAACTTATTTGAGATTAAAAGTGTTTTAATATGTAATATCCAAACGACCTAATTTGTTCATTAAAAAGTTTTTAAAAATATTTAAACACTTTTTAAGACTCCTACCGTAACCCGAAACAATAAGCCCTAAGCCGCCCATCTTTCCGTGCATCCCATGCATGCACTTTCCGGCCAAGTCCACTTCTCTTGGAACACGTATGATAGCAAGATAACATAATGAAAAGGGATCGAGGATGAAGAAATTAAGAGGAGAGAATATTAATGGTATTCGTAAGTTTGAATGGAATAGCCTGAGAGAATGCGGCATCAAGCTTGGAATTTGGGATAGCTCATAGCTCCCATTTTTGGAAAAATTGGCAGGGTTTTGACTTAATTAATGGACGCGAGACTTCTAAACTTGAACACAATTGGCTTAAACAAGGAAAAGTATATATGAAATAGATAATTAAGTATTTTTTACAATATTATTCTAGTCCCGTCTCACTGTCTCATCCTAATTAAACGACGTGTGAGTTCTGATGTCATCTTTATTTTATTTATTATGGTTTTATTTTATGGGTATTTTGTTTGGAAGTGCATGCATTTTATTTTTATTTAAAAATTAGGAGAATACAGACATTTCTCGTGGCTTTATATATTGAATGGTGTTAGGAAGCACAGATTCTTTTCTATCCCATTTTATGGTCTTATAAGGTTGTCGTTGTCTATATATATATATATATATATATATATATATGTCATGTGCATGTCATGTTTACAATTTTTTTAAATAAAAAAGAAATCGTTTTTTTTTTCGTTATTTTCTAAAATAAAACTATGTCGAAACTATTTTTAAAAACATACCATGACTCACGAGGGATATATATTAATTGTCAGATGTATGTTTTCTGATAGAGACTTTCTTCCATTTTTATGTATTTTTTTATACGTAATTAAGATATGATTATCACGTGTATAGGGTTAAATGAATGTCGCCAACCAAGACTCACGTGTATAAGAATACAGAAAGGTTGGAAACAGGAATATTTATACCCGTTATGCATGAAAAGCATTGTGATCACCAATTGTAATATAAAAAAAAATCAAACGATATGTCGTTAGGTACTTAATCATTGATTATAGCTTCAAAGGCCAAGATTTGTATGACTTTGACGTGTGAGCTCCTAACTCAACGTGAGAGTGACTTGTGTGTACGCATGTTAATTCTTCTCCTTGAGTAATTAAGGCTGTATCGTACATACGTACGTTGCCATTACTAAATTTTGGCTCGATTTTGCTACGTATTCTTCTTTTCTAAGTAAAGCCAACCGCGTCGACTGTCGTGGAAACATAGCCTCCATATATATGTAAATGTGATCTACCCCATGCAGCTCAAAGTTTGATCATGGCTGGCCATCGTGGCCGAATCACCAAAGCCATAAATCCAGGCTTTTGTTTCATGTTTTGATAATGTTAACCAAAAATATATGTAGGCCATGCATGGCAAAAATGTTCTGAAATGGTACTCTTCTTCTCCCTTTTTTTCTTGACACGAAAATGGAATGCCAAAAAATATTAATAATTTATGAGCATTCTTCTTATATATAAAATAATAGAAAATAAAATTATATCGAGATATTTGAAAGAATAATATAAAATAATGTCCTGAATATTATTTGCTGAATAATGTAGAACATTCTTTTATAATATGTAAAATCATCACAGCATGTCACAAATATTACTACTTATCAAAAAAGTTTAAACTAATTAACTCTCTCTCTCAATAAGTAGGCACGGCACTTAAAATATTTAATTAAATAAAATATAATGTAGAATTATAATTCAAATTCAAAATCTATACTTTGATATCATATGAAATTAATATGCAATGGTCAGTTTAGATAGTGAAATATTTTTAGTATATTCTACTATTATTTATTATTTTATCATTACTTTTCAATATTTTCAAGTGTTTTTTACTATTTTATATTATTATTTATTATTATTTAATATTTTATCAATTTTTGTAATTAACAGAATATTTAAAATTACTTCAATATCTAGATGCAACTTTAAGAGCTTAGCTACTTTAAGAGCTATAAGCTAAGGTGGAAAAAAGAAAAAGATAAAAAAAAAAGGACAACCTAAGCATATTAGCTTTTGTTGAGACAAGTGCAAATTATTTAGTAGGGTGTATAATATTGAAGTTTAAAGCTCATTAAAATTGCTATTTTGAAAAACAAAAAAATTATCCTTTTTTGCTGAGACATATAAAACTTTATAGGCACGGGGTCACTTGGGGCACGCACGACACAACAACAACGTCCTAGTTGGAACATAGAGTCACTCTCATTCTTTTGTTATGTTCATGTTTGGAGATTAGCTGTTAGGGCCAAAGATGTCAAATCACTGTTTGAGGATTCGAGTTTTACATAGATGGGGTGGTAGATTCGTGACAGTTGGGGTTTATATTTATTGACTCGGATTAATACAGCATTGACTAATAAAAAATATCTACTTGTTTTAAATTAATATCTTAATTTTATATCTTATAGTCAAGTTGGTTTGAATAAGCTCGTGCTCTCTTCGCATGACTACGAAAAAAATAGAAAGAAAACATTTTGGTGAGTCAGAATTATATAAAAATAATTTCATAAATTAACATGAAATTATATAATTTATTAGATTTATTTTATAATAAAATAAATTTATAATTTAACAAATCATCAAATCATATCAATTTATAAAATTATTTTTATATAATTTTTTTATAACTAATATTTTTAATTGAAATATTATAAAGAACAAGAACTTTCTTTTCTAAACAATATGTATCTCATGTACCATAATACCATATAAATATAAAGAGAATAAAAACATATACGATTAAAATTTTCAACTACATTAAGATAAGATGAGTTGTGAATAATAAAATTTTACAAGTTTTATTGAGATGAATTTAATTTTTTTTATAAAAAATTAATAAATTTTATCAATAATTAATTTATAATAAATTGAATTAGATTCAATAAAAGACACTAAGATTACAAATGGTACAAAAATTGGAGCATAAAGACCGAAAGAAAGAAGCACTTGTATGATGTTTATGCCTAGCTACCTACTCTAGGGACTTTGGAAATAAATAATCCCAAAGATAAATAATTCGGGATCGAATGTATATTTTTTGTTTTTTTAATTAGTGATTAAATAAATTTTTTTAAGTAATGTTGTAAACTTTAAAAAAAAAATTATTTAAGGAAAAAAAAAAAAAAAAAAAAAAAAAGAAAGAAGAAAAAAAAGAGAGAGAAGAAGAAGAAGAAGAAGAAAAGGCAGAAGAGAAAAAAACTCCATCCACTGAGAATTCGGGCTACGTCCTTCGGTGATAACACCGCTCAATCCCAAAATGTCGGTAAAATAAAGAGAGAAATCCGTAGCCCTTTATTCCAGACGACGTTTGGTGAAGTCATTCAAGGCAATTTTATTGGTTGGTCTTTGGTCAACACTGCCACCAAGATGATCTAGTTGGAATCAATTAAATTCCTAGGTTGCCCTTTTTTGTCTATATTTGGACTGAGTAACGCTGCACAATCTCCTAACTTCTACATTATTATTTTTTAATTTTTTAATTTTTTTTTGAGTTTATTGTTTTTAAATTAATTCAATTTTTTTATTCATTATTTATATATTAAATATTTGATAATATAAAAAAATAATAAAAATTAAAAAAAATATAGTATGTAAAGGTTATATGAATAATAAAAGGATGTGTAGATTCTTTGTTCCACATAATAAACCAACATATGGGAAGAAGTCACTTAATAAGGAAACCTAATTTAATTCGAAACATTAAAATTGAATTTAAAGAAAGAAATATTAAACATAAAATAAAGAGGGAAGAAACGGACAAGAGACTTGGAAGACTCTCTTCCCCACAAGACCCAACAACATCCAGAAAAAAAAAAACTAATACCCTCCCAAAAGTACGCGTGTGTTTCACTCCCCAATCACTTGGAAGTAACGACCAATCCTCAGGTGGTGTCTTCGCGTACATCGGACTGTGGTTTTACCTTCCTTGGTACCAGCTCCCATCGACAAGTCTCCATCTGGCGCCCCACGCGCACACAAGCGGCGCGTTAAGGCGCGTACACGCCTTTCCTTGTTTCTTGCCCATTGTTTGTTTCTTTCAGTGTCTTGGTCTCAGAAAAAATAGCTGAAGTGACCCCATCAGTGAAACAAAAGCCATTACCCCTTCTCTCCAAAAATCTCCATAGATCGCTGGACTCCGGCATGGCACTCCGCCGGAAATTAAAACCCCGGCCACTCCATACTCCTTACCCCGGCTAAATGCGACGAAAACGCTATCATTTCAGCAGCTCTATCCAAGCCGGCAAGAATGACGACAACGATGATGACGATGACACTGCCACTGCGTTAAAAAAAGAACCTTTCAAAGTTCGGAATTCCCAAACAAGACCCCAGATTTTCTGTTCCTTTTCATCTGGGTCCTCGCAATGGCTGCTACGAACACTGCACCACCGCCAGTGGACTCAGCCGCGACCGTCGCCGCCACCGCCTCAGTGTCAAGCGAAGAGCTGACTGCTAAGGCCGTTCACAAGAGGTACGAAGGGTTGGTGATGGTTCGTACCAAGGCCATTAAGGGGAAAGGGGCGTGGTACTGGGCGCACCTGGAGCCCATGCTGGTTCATAACAGCGATACGGGCCTGCCTAAAGCAGTCAAGCTTAGGTGCTCTCTCTGCGACGCAGTTTTCTCGGCTTCGAACCCGTCCCGCACCGCCTCGGAGCACCTCAAGCGCGGTACTTGCCCCAATTTCAACTCCGTCACCAAATCCATTTCCTCTATCTCACCCTCCTCTGTTTCAATGGCTTCGCCGGCTCCTTCTCTGCAACCCAACAATCGTAAGCGTAGCTCGTCTTCTGCTTCAGCTGCTGGTGGTGGTGGCTCGGGTTGTTCGTACCATGTACCACCGCTGGCAATAGTGGATCCGTCGCGGTTCGAGCTGGCGTTCTCGCAGGCGATGTCGGCGACGACAGTGTTGACGCCGACATCGGGGAATTTGCTGCCACAGCAGCCGCATTTGATGCTCTCTGGTGGGAAAGAGGATTTGGGAGCTCTTGCTATGTTGGAGGACAGTGTCAAGAAGCTCAAGAGTCCGAAAACGTCACCTGGACCGACACTCAGTAAGACCCAGATTGATTGCACGCTTGATTTCCTCGCTGATTGGGTCTTCGAGTCTTGCGGGTCGGTCTCTTTCTCGAGCTTGGAACACCCCAAGTTCCGAGCTTTCCTGAATCAAGTTGGGTTGCCGGCGGTGTCTCGGAGAGATTTCACCGGTGCTAGATTGGATACTAAATATGAGGAAGCCAAGGCTGAGTCCGAAGCGAGGATTAGAGACGCTATGTTCTTTCAAATTGCCTCCGATGGGTGGAAATCCAAGAATTATGGGGTTCCGGTGGAAGAGAGTTTGGTGAACTTGACTGTGAATCTTCCAAATGGAACTAGTTTGTATCGGAAAGCAGCGTTTGTTAGTGGTTCTGTGCCTTCTAAGTACGCAGAAGAGGTTTTGTGGGAGACAATCACGGACATTTGTGGGAATGCTGTGCAGCAGTGTGTGGGTATAGTTGCAGACAAATTTAAGGCCAAGGCATTGAGGAATTTGGAGACTCAGTATCATTGGATGGTTAATCTTTCTTGTCAGTTCCAGGCGTTCAATAGTTTGATTAAGGACTTCAGCAGGGAGCTTCCATTGTTCAAGACTGTCACTGGGAATTGTTTCAAGCTAGCCAATTTTTTCAATTACAGGTCTCAGATTCGGAATAGCTTCCAGAAATATCAGTTGCAGGAGCATGGACATGCCGGGTTGCTAAGAGTACCGTTGCGCGAGAGTGAGAGTGTAAACATTGGATCTGTATATACAATGGTGGAGGATATACTGAATTCTGCTCGAACACTAAGGCTGGTTTTGCTGGATGAATCGTACAAGATGGTAGCAATGGAGGAACCAATTGCGAGAGAAGTCGGGGAGATGATTCAGGATGTGGGGTTCTGGAATGAATTGGAGGCTGTGCACTCGTTGATTAAATTAATCAAGGACATGGCTCAAGATATTGAGGCGGAAAGGCCATTAGTGGGGCAATGCCTCCCACTTTGGGACGACCTTAGAGCAAAAGTGAGGGATTGGTGTTCCAAGTTCCACATCGCTGAAGGACCAGTAGAGAAGGTGATTGAAAGGCGGTTCAAGAAAAACTATCACCCAGCTTGGGCTGCTGCTTTTATACTTAATCCTCTTTATCTGATCAAGGACACTAGTGGAAAGTACCTTCCACCATTCAAACGCTTGAATTCTGAGCAGGAAAAGGATGTGGATAAGCTCATAACCCGGCTTGTTTCGAGAGAAGAAGCTCATATTGTGCTTATGGAACTTATGAAATGGAGAACGGAGGGGCTTGATCCAGTCTATGCACGAGCTGTACAGATGAGGGAGAGAGACCCCGTTACTGGAAAGATGAAAATTGCCAACCCCCAGAGCAGTAGGCTTGTGTGGGAAACGCACCTTACCGAATTTAAGTCGCTATGGAAAGTTGCAGTTAGGCTTATCTTTCTTCACGCAACTTCTTGTGGTTTCAAATGCAATTGGTCTTTCTTGAGATGGGTGTGTGCCCATGGGCACTCAAGGGCGGGTATGGACAGAGCTCAGAAATTGATATTCATTGCAGCTCATTCAAAACTTGAGAGACGGGATTTTTCAAGTGACGAGGATAAGGATGCCGCGCAGTTCACCTTGTCAAACGGTGAGGATGATGTGCTAAATGAGGTTCTTGTCGATACATCCTCAGTGTAGCGTTTTTCTTTTCACTTGTTTAGAAACTAAATTTGTAGGATTTATTGAATTCTTTCCACATCTTAATTGTTTTTTCTTCGTTTCCATTTTGGTATTTCTTTACTTACTCTTTACAAGATTTTGGGGGCAGCCAGGTGGGGAAGAGAAGTCACTGACAAGGGATTGAATTTTGTATTCCTACCGCTCGACCTCATGCATCGAGAAACATCCCATCTTCACCCTAGATAATGTTGGAGTTTTTGGGTTTGCAGAAAAAAAAAAACAAAAAGGGAAATCTTCTTCTTTGTAAAGATAGAGAATGCTACACGAGCAACAAAGTTTCCCACCAGGAAGAATGCTGTAAAATTTTTGTTCCTCTAGAATTCGAGATGAATAATCTTTATGAAGGGGAAAGTTTTATTCTCTCCTTAAAGTTTTACGATTGAATATCCATTCTAACTTTTTCTGTGAGGTTTAGTAAACTAACAAATAGATATTTGCAAACATAGAGAGGGGGTAATTTTTATTTTGCCATGTATTCAGAGTTGATGTAATGGAGATGTGTGTGGATCTGTGTATTGTGTGTGTATTCAGTATTTATATCAAAGTTTATTTGGATTGTAATGTAGAAGATGCTCTTTCGTCTTTCAATTGTAACAATTTACCTTTAGGACTGCATCTGATACATATTTGCAGGAACTATCTCAAGAGGACATTGATTTACTCCAAAACTAACCTCTCCGTAATTGCATTCTCAAAATCTATGAAGGTGCTGCTGCTTTATTCTGTCACTCGGTTATTATATTACTAATCTGCACCATCCTAACTCGATTAATAAAGTGATTAATCTTCAGACGCAATAATATTTCTTTTTGGAAAAAGCTTGTCGGAATGTGAATTCATCCCAAAGTCATAGTTGACCTCTTGAAGCTTATGTAACTGAACAAGTGGCCCCTTGTTTTCAGATTCAACGGATGTGTGGACTGCTGGTAGTTCCTTGGTTGCCATGCATGATTAATCGTCTGTACAGCACGGTTCAATTAGTGCTCTTTTATACATGGAAGAATGATCGTGAGGGTTTGCCTTGGAAGGTCCAATTGTTCTTTTACAGATATCTTGTGGTCAGTCTTTCAGCGAATTGAGTTCCCTCAACAAGGATAGGTTTCTGCTTGATCCTTTACATATTTATGCTTACTACAGCTAATTAAGGTTCACTTCCTCTTTAATGTGTGTTTTGGCTTATCTACACGCACTGTCTGCAGTCTGCCTGGTTTACAATCCACTCAGAACTACTCAAAAATCCTTTCATTCATTAGTTCTTTTCCACTCAAATCTAGTACAGGATTTTCTGTGTTTGAAGCTCACAAAGGAGAATAAGTTCTTTCTTTTAGAGACCTTTAGTTTTAACCGGAGAAAAAAAGGTCTGTCAGTTGGACTGAAGAAACTGTGGATATGATGATATGAATTTATCTTTTTGGTGACAGAAGCATTCGACAAAGATATCGTTGGACTGGAGAGGTTCCACCATAAATGGGTTGGTTGTTAGTAGGATTGGATGGATCATGATTAAAGAGAAGTTTGCCAAAAGGATCCTAGAAGGATTTGACTTGAAACTTCTGCATTGGGATGTCTTCTTGCAAAACGCCAGGGTTTTGCTCAAACTGTTCGGGTGGATGGTGAGCCGGGTCAACTAACTTCGAAGGACCTTTCTAGCTGGAAGAGCACTATAAGCTGTTTCTATCCTCAGAAATATATCCTGGTTTTTGTGTCTTTGAGAGAGTGAAGCCCCACAATGAAAGGAGTGGAAGTCTTTATCCTAGCTTGTTTGTCATGGAGATAAATGGGTTTATTTTATTTTTTTTTAACCCCATCAAATCAGATTTGGGTTACTTCTCTCTTAAACATTCCAAGGCTGTGACATTCATGCAGAGTTATTGGGTGATGCTCCCCGTGATTATGAGAAAGGTCCCGAAGCAAGGAAGACCTGTCGGCTTGAAGCAACACAAGGAGATGCTTGAGAGTGATTCTACAACGAACTTTGAATTGATTTTTCTGGTTTCAAATAACAATGGGTGTTGAGAAAATTATATTTAACTGGCACTGCTGATGCAACCTTAATTATCGAATATTTTTCCACATTTTATTTATGAATAATTTTTTTAATGCTATGATTGCCATCAAAGTTATCTGTGCTGGTACAAGTTTATTATTGAGTATTCAAATATGTTGTCGGGATGTGCATGTCACAAAATTTTTTTGTCAATTTTCTAAACCTATCATAGGATATTCATATCTAATGGAGAGAATGAAACCCGTACTTACAATTTTCTTTGCAAGAGAACATCTAAGAGTTTCGAAGTGCAACATGTTGAGCACTGTTTTGCCTTACTCTTTATGCATGGGATCATCTCAAGATAGCTATAGAGACTTCTCTTCTCCAAGCCAGAGAAGCATAATAATTATGCAGATGATGACTTCTTACCAAACAGAAGTGAAATAAAGTTGTGTTTGTGTTTAATCATCCAACGATTGTTTGCCATCAACCATTTTCACAGCTAGTAAAGGAGTTGCCCTATTTTTGGGGGGAGGGGGGCTGTCACTGTTTACTTTGCATCTTTTTATGGCAAAAGAGTGAAGATTTGGAAAGATCCTGCTCGTTCATACCATGTACCCCTCATAAGTCATAATACAAAAAGTCCCTAAAAGCGGTTGGAAATTTGCTCTGCCTCTCTCGCTCGGATGATTTCAGAATCAAGCCACACACCTTTACAAACAGCTAAAAAGCTGAAAAATCAAGTTGGTCATCCCTTTTTTAATGAGTGAATTGAGTTGAAAAGTATCGAGTGAATTGAGTATTGTATTATTTCTCCACCATAATTGGTCTAATTTCTCATTTTAGTGGAGAAACAGAATTTTCTGTCGGCAATACTTTTTACTAATGCCGACTGCCCACCAACTAAGCCCCCCCTCCTCTCTCCTCTCGCTCTCTCTGGGTTGAGCTTTTCATCAGTATGGTCTACTTCACTCCACTCATTTTTTTTTTTTTTTGGTGTCAAAGGGGAAAAAAAATCATGATTAGTATCGGACGACCCTGTCTTTATACAAGCAAGAATCTTCTCCATTCCAATGCTCTTCCCCATCATGCAACCTTTTTCTTTTCTTCTTCCCCCTCCCCCCCGCACCCCAAAAATTCTAGCTAGATAGATACTAGAGCAAGATTATTGCGTTCGCTTTCCGTTAATGCTCTAGTAATTAGCACTTGGTTGACTGTCGGAGGAATGATGTAAGCTTTTGAAATGATGTAAAATCGTAAGAAAATGAACCATATAAAAAATATATATAATAATAAATTTATAAATTAACATATTAATAAAATATGTTAGATTGTAAAATAAATATAAATTATAATATAATTTTATATTTATTTTTATAAAATCTTTTTATAAATTTAACACTTCTCCGCCAACTTCTATCCTTACAAACATGCACGTCATTACACCAGACTCGATATTGGGAACTTGGTACATGCAATTCTTAACATATAGGTGATATATAAACTACAGGGTAGCACAAGACTCCAAAAAACTTAAAAATAAAGAAAAATTTAGTTACAAACACAACTGTACATCAATATATATATATCAATATGATTTGTTAAAAAATAAATTTTATTGAAAATAGTGTTAATTTAAAATTTAAATATGACGTAATTAATATTGATATGCAGATTAATACACAACTTTACTTTTACTTAATAAAACTTAAAAATAAATAAGTAAATAAAAAAAAAAACGTGATCTTATGTTGCATAGAAAAATGTAAAAAAATTATATACGAAGTTAACCTTTTCTATAGCCAAGATAGTCGATGGACCACGGGTTTTTGGGTCAACTCATGTTGTTTTATTCACAAATCACGGACAAATAGCTATAGAAAATACATTCCTTTTGGAAAGAATGATACAGTACTCTACGTTGCTTTCACTGTTCTTTCACATGGAACACTCTTTATTTATTTGTTAATTTTTTTTGAGTAAACTCGCGCCTTTCATAGAAATGAAAGTCAATCGCTATTTATCTTCTTCACCAACCCAACCCCGAAACCCCAAATTCTTTCTGTGGTCCCACTACGACGAGAATAATCTCTATAAATAAGTTCTAAATAGATTTTTATAAATAAAAATTATACATATATATATATATATTCATTTTTATATTTTTTTAAATATTCTATTAATGTGATTTATTTCAATATTTTTTTAATATAAAATAATTATTTTAATAGTAATATTGTATAAATTATTTTTTTAATAGTAATATTGTATCGACAGTTAAGAGTCGAGACGTTTTCATAATTTTTTTGTTTTTCAATGCTTTCGCTCACATCAATGTTTGAAGAAGTTTTAAATGTGATAAAATAAAATAAAATGAATTGATTGAAATAACCAAGTTTGAAAGCAACCATATTGATTGATCATCTGATGCTGGACTGCCAATCAGATTAACCGCCAATGTTGACGGTTTATCCGAACATTATTATTAGTATTTATCTCTAACACCTTTAAACTCTTGATTGCATGACGGCTTGTCCGAAGATCTGTTGTTTATGTGTCACACTGCAAAACATTTTGTACCTAATATATTCTTTCAAGAACTATCTGGTTTCATCTGGCATCTGTCACACTCTGTAATGACGAGAATTCAACCCTACAATAACAATCATTTCCGTGCCACCAATAATATTTGTGAACATTTCAGAAACTCATCCAATTGCACTCCTTTTTATTTTTATTTTTTTAAAATCATGCCAAAATAATGAATGAGTTTATAACTTTTTTTTATTTAATTTAATATGTTTATGTCAAATTATAAAATATTTTTATTCTAAATTAAATTTAAATTTTATTTGGATATTAAGATGAGTTTATATATATTTATAAGAAATTGAAACAAATTATGGATTTTTCGATCAAAAAAAAAAAATTATAGATCTTAAGTGTAAAAAGGTATTGAATTAAAAAAAATTATAGATTTTACGTGTAAATAAGTTTTAAATTGAAATAAATTTAATAATTATGTATTTAAATGTTAAATTTAATTTAAAATTAAATTAAACTGAATTAATTACAATTAAATCTAACTTTCAAACGAGTCATTACAGTATTACTTAAAGTTAAATTTATAATTTTGCTTCATTTCTAAATAGTGATACCTACACAATATTTTTCATAATATATTTCACAAATATATTCTAAAATAAATATATTTTTATAAAATGATATTATTTTTATGAAATATATTATAAAAATATTCTTTATTTTAAAATATAATTATATAAAATCTCTGTGTTTATACTTTTTATTTATTTATTTATGTTTTGAATTAGTAATAATTTTTTTCAATTAAAAAAGAATAACTTAATTCAGTTAGTAATTGATTGGTTTCGTAAACAGTACTCCTTGAACTTTGAAGCAAACCTCATAATAGCCTTCTCCGATAGGAGAGTAATTGGTTTCAGTAGATAGACGGCACGTGTCGAAATCATGGCCTTTAAAAGTAACATCTGTCCTTACTTATATGGAGCCCACCCGCAACGAAATAATTGTATGTCAGATATATGAAATCACAATACTGGGCCTACGTATTGTTCATTATTCTAAGTGTGGACCCCACTGCGGGACCTACCTTCAGCCCTACGACGAAACGGACTCCCAATTATTTGACCCGCTGCTCCGCTTCTTTCTATTTTTATCGTGATAAATTATTTACTAGAAAATACAAGATAAATATGAATTTATATAAAAAAAAAAAAAAAACTTATAATATTATTTTCAAAGATAGTAAGTAAATTTGTATTATTTTTTTATTAAAAAATCATTTTTATATAAATTTTATACTTATTTATTATTTTTAATAAAATTTCACGACACTTAAACACCTAATAAATATACAGTAACGAAATCCATCCTAACTTATCATATTATATCAAGTTAGATTGATATTAAATACAAGTTCATCTCAATTTAATAGATTAATTTAAATTATCATATTCTTTAACTCTAATAAATAAGATATGAATCAATTATAAGTTGAATAATTCAATTTAATTGTGTTGAACATCTTAAACATATTTTAATTTCCTTTTGAATTTGTATTCGCTATCCAAATTGTATAATAATAAAAAATTCTAATTCAACACCTTCACCATTTAGTGCAATATGACCCATTCCTATAAATTATTTCTTATAAATATTTTTTTTAAATTAATATGAATAGAATTTAATTTACAAGCCATCATATATAATATCGAGCTTGACCTAACATATTAAACTTTTATATAATAAAAATGATATACTGACAATTTGTTAACCATTTATTTGCAATTATAAATTTAAATAATATATTTTTAACATTTTAATTTGAATTTTATTTTAATTTGATATTATTTTATTAAAAATTATAAATAAATTATGATTGGGTTGAGTCACTACTCTTTATATAATATGAAAAAAAATGTTTAAAAAAAATATATATATATATATATATTAGTATGGTAGAGCCAGGTCCAGCCGGCTGAGTGAGTAGACCTTGGAACTGCCAACATCCTTTTGACCAAAGAAAGACAGGGTCAGCTCATGCTAATAATGTCAATGACCCTACGCTGGCTACACATGACGCAAAACTTTCTATCATAGTATCATGCTGATGTCATCTTTTTTTTTTTTTTCCTCCAGATTTTAATGAATCATTTTGAAATATCCTTCACATTTAAATAAAGAAAAATCTTTTTGTCATCCTCACATTTTATATATTATATTTATTTTAATTTTTTTTCATTTTTTCTATAATAAATATATAGTGTGTAGATGATAAATAGAATAATTTAATTAGTTTAATAAGAATAAAATAAAACAAAAAATAATATTTTAATATATAAAATGTATAATGTGGAATGATGTGTAGCATTCATTTTTAAATAAAAAGAATCAAAATCAATACAAAAAAGAATGTTAATTTACTTTTAGACCAATGGAACTTTTTTAAATGAATGAAACTATTGTTTATATTTTTTAAATTATATAGTTTTTCATGTATTTTACTATGATTTTTTGAGTTTTGATTTATATATAAAAAATATTTGTGATACCTCATATTGAATGATAAATATATGAAGTATATGAGATCCCATATTATTTAAGAATAAAAAATTTTTACTCTTTATAATATTTTAATAAGAAGCTAATTATATAACGAGTAATATTATATATTATATTCTCATATTATTTTCATTTTGTTAAGTACGATATGACATTTCATTATTATTTAATGATAAAAAAGTATATAATAAATGATCATTTAATATTGATAAATATATCACATCATATTTAATATAATGAAAATGAAATAGTAATATGATATATAGAATTTTTCTATTAGATGAAATATTTATACAAAATTAAATATTTAAATAGAATAATAAAAATTACAAATTATATATTGACATATGGTATGGGATTGACAAATAACATTTCTCCAATAACTTTATAATTTGGTTTGTAATAAGCAGTGGGATTAATAATTATAATTTAATCTATTCTGTCACCCGATGTTTTGTACCAACTCAATGAATATGAACTACGTGAAGGAGACTCGATCGTCATCATGGCGTTGAACTATGCTAAGCAACCTATGTAATTTGCCCAATCAGAACATTAACACCAATCTCATTAACGAGAAGATTAAGTTAAGAGAATTGGGACGTGTCTTACGTAGAATGGTTGGGATCTCACGCGACAATACTCATTTTTCATTGGCTGGTGTTATGTTACCGCCGGGCGTGCTCGTTAGTGCAATCCATATTATTTTTTAAATATTTTTAAAACACACATAATTATTAGTGGTAATTTTTTAAATATTTTAAAAAATAAAATATATGTACAGTCAAATTTACGAGGCAACTTAACATTTTTCTTTTTCGTTTCCACGAAAGAAATAGAAAATATCTATCTTTTCTATCTATTTCATAATGATATTATTATTAATTAATTTATTAATCAAGAAGTTTTTTAGGCGAAACATAGCTTTCACAAACAACGAACGAAACCATTATTATACCATTCTTTCCACTTATTTCATCTAATCACTTATTAATTTAGAAATTAACTTTCTTAATCATGTTATTGATGGCCATAATTGCATTATATATTGACAACACATCCAAAGTTGAAAAATCTTGCGTTTATTAGGAAGCAGCTCTAGTTGATTGGTTCAAGAAACTGGTCCATGGTCATTGGTTACTCAGAATTAAGTAATAATAATAATTATTATTATTATAATAATAATAATGTCATTAAATTCTAAACTTTAAACTGTGCAGGACTACAACGTTCGTTGTACGTTTAAAAGAGAAATGATAGTTATATTCGTGAGTATATAAATATTGTGTAATTATTTTAAAAAAAGAATACAAAAATTAATAATATAAATCTTACTATTTTTTAAAATAAATATATAACGTTTACATACTTTACAACTATATGTATCACTCTGTTTAAAAAGAGTTTAGTTGAAAACTGTGTTTTTATTATTTTTTTCTTTATCAAAATGCCTCAAAATTGAAGAGTAGCCTCACCTTCTAGCTAGCTAGTTGCTCAAAAAGAATAGCAAAGCGACATTATTAAGATGAGATTTGGTGGGTGGATTGATTGTATTTCCCAATTTATTGAATTGCTTAGTATTCAAGAAATGGTGGGATTATTAGTTAACCATTTTTGAAGGCATTCACATTAATAATTACATGATATTTAATTTTCAATACTGTTCCAAGTTGGAAGGAAAACGTGTGCTAATATATTACACCTGACAAGACACAGGCATCGAGAAACGTGACAGAAACAATTCAAAGCGATAAAAAAAAGACAGATCAGAGAATATTGTATATTTTGCTTTGGTTGTGGTATTAAATTAGTTTTCACTTGTCATGTTCACACCACTGGCATTTGCATTTTATTTATTATTTTTTTTATAGCTTAATGGCAGCTTATGACCACTTTCGAACTAAAGAAATAAGGGTAAGGATAGACTTACCATAATTCTATTATTATTTTATTATTAATAATTTATTTATTTATTTTTATTTTCTTTTAAGTAATTTTTAATATATTTAATTATTAAAAAATATATAATTTTATTAATAGTCATTTTCTTAATCATTAAGTAAAAAATTTTTTAAAAAACTTAAAAAAATGATAGAAGAGTGATAGAATAGTGGTAATACTATCATTATTCAAGAAATAAAAGCTGGAACTAATAAAGAAATAAGAAGAACAAGATTGAGGTACAAGCAATAGGAATACAACTACTACTGCCAGTACTTTGAATCTAAACCAGAAAGCTGAAGAAAGGTATAAACATTCCCACTACTGAACATGATGAAGAAAAGTTGACTATATATTGTTTATTTGTATTATATATGAATTTACTATTCTTCTTTCTTCTTCCTATAGAGAGAGAGAGAGAGAGAGAGAGAGAGAGAGAGAGAGAGAGTCTTTGCATCGCATGTCAAGTACACATTTTCACCCTGAAATGTCAAGTTTTTATATTTTGCACTCTAAATTAACAAAACTGATCGTTTCACCCTCAAGCTATACAAGTAATTGGTGAACAATACCTCGTCTAAATCTTACCGTTAGAATAGGAAAGAATATGAGAACTGACATAATCTTGATTGTCGGTGCAAAAAGGGTAAACAAGTTGGGAAGAACAATATTTACCGACATGGAAAGACAGCATTACTTGGACTTCAAAAGAAGACCCACTACTTAAACTTTGGGCCGAATTCCATTTGAAAAGACCCACCACGAAAACTGATCGTTGGACAGAGTCAGGCCCAGAAAACTGTTATGATTTGAACTACTAATGCCCCGTGTCTCAACCTACGCACCCTCGCTCAGACCATCCTCCCCCTCGACCTTCTCTTCAATTTCTCCATGTTCTCATTACATGAATTTTTATTTATTTATTTATAAATAAAATCCTCACTCAGACAGGAACAACCATAAAATATAAATACACCAAAAAACCAAACAAAGACGCAACCCAACAATAAAACTAACGCTTAATGAGGATACCAATCTATCCGTACGTAAGAGGCCTCTCCGGACCAATGTCCTCCCCAAAAAAATCCCAATTCCCGTCATTAGCTCATTGCATGAATCATCTTAACATTGTGAAACTCGAGTGTAATGAAAATAGAAGGTTTCATAGCAAAGTGAATTAGCCACTAATTGTTTTCTAGCAAGAAAATACTTTCCCTCAAAACTCCATGCTACAAATATGCTTGAAGATTGAACCCTAAAGTACCACTCCTCATATTAAAACTCAAAAGAACGGTGGTAGATTTATATTGGGTGATAAGATTGATATGCTTTCGATTTCACAAATTTACTTGGTTATATTATTACTCTGCGTTAAATCTAAGTATCATACACACCTGTGATGGCTCCACCACGTCAAAAGGCAAAAGTTTATATTGATGATTGTTAAAAAATGGACATCAAGGGAATAATGTCTCTATGATTACAATTTGAGTTCAGGACGAGAGCAAAAGCACATTCCAGGCCTCGTAAGCCACACGCATTTAGATCTGAATATCATCTAATGAGATTTCATCTGTCGTCAACATCTTCAATTTCTGCAATCAAATACAACTTTTTAAGGCACGGCTGATAAAGGCAAAGGAGATGGGGGTGGAACGAACTGTTAGATTTGGAAGTAAAATTAATCACCGTAATAAATTGTGGAGGATCATCAAGACTTGATGAGCCTAAAACAACTTCCCTCTTCAATTTAGTTGTAAGCTTGTGGCAAACCCTAAGCTGAGGATGAGTATGTTTTGTGAGTACGAATACGCCAGTAAGGAAAGAATCATAACTGTATAGAAAGGATAGAGGGTTTCATACCTCAGATCTAGTAGCCCCACCAATGATAAATACAAATATCCGTTGGCCCATCTTCTTAAAATCACTAGATGCATGTCTTAGTATTGAATCACTATGGACCAAAAGAAAAAACAAGCATTATATTTACGAAAAATCATAACATGACAATTTTTTTCAACATAAAACATTTTCTTAATTTAAAAATTTCTCATAGAAAACTTCTAAAAAATTATTGGTTTATATATTTATTTATATGTTGTTGTTTGTTTGAAACTCTAAATCTTTTTTATTTTAACTCTTAAAAACTAATTTCTAGTTTTTTTTTATTGGCACTGGGTGCCCGGAACAGCGTCCTGACTAATCCCGGGGGTGCATAGGCCCTCGGCAAGGAGTCTAACTGCAAGTGCACCTAGGGTAATTCAAGAGAAAAATTTTCCAGTCTGATGGCCCTAGAGATTGTTTGCACCTAAGGGGGTTTGAACATTTCTAGTTTTTGTTGTACAAAAAACCTTTGTTCAAACTAATAGAACCTACAAGTTGGTACATACTGATGGTTGTGGACCCTGGTGGCCCTGGTAGTACATGTGGTGGTGGTAATGGTGTCGAGAAATACAGGGTGGGGATGGGGAGGGAGATGGTGTTGGCCATGCTGGAGAGATGGACATGGGGAATGTAGTTGTGATGCCAAGAAGGGAGGTTGTCATGATGGCAGAAAGGGGAGGAGGGTGGGGAGCCACACTATTAGTGGTGGCACATGTAAGTTAGAGAAGATTTTTTTCCTTTTTCGTTTTTTTTTTTTTTTTTGGGGGGGGGGGGGTGGTGGTGGTGGATGTGGCCCAGAGCGGGGTAGGAGTGAGGGAGGGGGTGGGGAGCAGGCCCATGCTTGATCTAGAAAATGATATTATCCCTCTTTTTCATGAAAAGTCTCTCTAACTAATTTTAATTGCACTATAACAAACTAGAACCTTAGTGTATGTCGATTTCAGCAGTGCCTAGCAGTCCTCTAAGCAACTATGGAGATAATATACGATAGCATAAACATTTAAGGTATTACTTCTGATAAACAAGCAACAAAATGAGGAAAAAAAAAGAAAAGAAAAGGGAAATAAAAAAATTATGATAAAACAAATGGACTCGACTAATGCAGAAAATTATTGAGTTGAACAGACTACTCAGATCCATGTCAGAAAAGAATGGTGATAGCACCTTGAATAACCATCATCAGAGTTCCGAGGCCGAGCCCATGTAGGTGTCCTCTTTGATCTCATTGAATGAGCAGCTGAAGCTTGATTTACTGTTGCATTGTGAGACGTCCCATGAAAATTTTGACTTGGATCATTCAAACATGGGTAATCATCTTTTGACAGTTCACCTTTGCTAAGCTTTTCAATGAGTTCCTGACAGATTTTAAGAATTTGAGTCAAGTTCCTTATAGCTTTCACCATAGCCACAAATTTACAGAATGATTAAATCTATGGTGAAAGGACAAGGTCAACAAGATACTAGTCACTTAGGTACACTGAAAGTTCATCCTAAAGGCCCTTTATCATTTCTTGAAATGCCGAGATAAACCCCAAGTAGCAAGCTATGATTAACATAAATGAATGCCAACACTAACAAAGGAAAGAAAAAACGTGTAACCCAAAACAGAGTTTTGAGTTTATTGATTCCAAATACTCTTTCCTATCCTTCAACATCTCATATATCAAACAGCATACTTATGGTTCTTTAAACCATATTCAGTCACGACCCCCAATCCCCCAAAAAGAGCAACCTAATTTTTAAAATTTTGAAAGTCTGACAAAGCAGAGAAGCGAAAGCAAACCAATAATTGCAGCCATCCAACTGGAAAGCAATCTTAAATATCCTCAAATCCTTGAGTCAGCTTAAGGATTTTGAACTTCATCAATGGGTGCCCCTATCAACTTAAATTTAATATGAAGCTCCAAAACAATGGAAGCGTGGTCATTCAAATAAGCCTCCAACAAGTAATTCACTCAGTTTCCATTGTCTCCAAAACAGACACATTAAACTTCAGAATGACACAGCACAAAGAGCTAAATATCGAATTACTTTTAACCTTTTATTTGAAGTTGAGAAGCATCAACAGCTATTGAACTTTGGCTTCAAAAAGCCCGAAACAGATACATTAGAAAGCATCAGGAAAAGGATTGAAACATTGTAAACATGTAAGCTAGGAAGCACTAACTAAAACCGAATTATATGCAACATATACAGCTATTGGTGAAAAACTTTTGGAGGTCGTAGGCACAGTTGCGTTAAATAATACTGTTGAAGCAAAAAGGAAATGGCCCTGCCTTTACTGTACCTCAATCATAGGGTAAAAGCGTGATAGCTGCCATTTTTCTTCTTCACCAGTACGCTCTTTCCTAGCTGCACGTTTCTTCTGAAAGATGAACAGTTTCTTTTAGTTGTAAATCACTGATCAAGCCACCTATAAAACTAGAATAATGCAATTACCTTGTGAATATCGAACTTCAAAGAGAAAGCTCCAGTTGAGCTTTTTTTGGTATCAGAGGATCCACCCAGTACCCTCAGAGTATGAACGGCATTCACATCTTCAGGTGGTAACTTTGCTAACTGAAAGAAGTTGAAATAAAAAATTAAGAATGTATGCGTAAGAGACATCATCAAAACTGACAATAAGATCACCGACAAAGAGTAAGAACAGATGGCAGTTCAGTTACCAACCTTCATTATATTGAGACCCTTCTCACCCACAAATTTCTCAGGATAAATAGCTGCAAGAATCATCAACAAGCGCAACTTATTTTCATGAGTTGTATCCTGCAAAAGAGTTGTAGATCGATTCTAAAACTCACATTGACAAGGAGAAGGGCTAATCAACTTTTTTTTTATAAGGGTATGGTACAACCACTTACTCTCTACACTTCCATACCTCTTTTGTGGTCAAGAATTTGATTACATCTTTCATTCCTGCATCTCCAAAAACTAGATCCTGCTCCAGCTGCCCGAGTTCCCGAAGCCCAGATTCCCTGATAGTTCTGTTGATTTTTCCTGCAATCTAGATAATACGACCAAATCAAGATGAAACTGTGGCTCCTGTACTCATAAGTCAGCACCTAGAAAAACATTAAAATCATTGGATATTCTTAATTCAAGACAAGTTTTATTTTTCTAACAATTAGGCTTGAAAAAAAATTGATCAGGGACTGCTCTTAGCATGGTGAGGGGGCAGAGAGAGAGAGCTTGCAATGTCATAAATTGTTGACGAATACCTACCACATACTTTTTTTTTTTTTATAAGTAATAAAAACTTCTATAGAAAGCATAAAAGGCGCCATCCCAGGATATGACTATGAATGGAGTGTGGATAACAAAATAAAATAAATGTCAAAAGAATTCAGGGATCAACACAAAGCCCTTTATGGCAGAAATGTATAATCTGCCTAAACAACATCCAGAAAAGTTTTCACAACATACATTGACACCAAACGGTTCAAGGAAAAGCAAGACAACTACACAATACTTGGTAGAGTTCAAGGGAGTTTCTTTTATTATTCTCTCTCTTTTTTTCTTTTTTTTTTGTTTTGGGGGGGGGGGGGAGAATAGTTAAATGAGTGTTAGCACAGGAAAGCAACATCAATAATCTAAGAGGTGGCATGATACGAAGGAAAAATGACAACAGCGTCTGCAATGTTGTACTTGCTAATGGTCAAAGGAGTGATTTAACTGAAGCCCCTGAAGTCCAAGCACTACTCAGGAAGACAAGAAATGAACACGGTTCAAGACAAGAACAAACAAGTATAAAAAGAGATGCGACATTTTTCATCATGTTAAAATTATCTATTATTAAAAAAATGTTAAACAAGACACTAACCTCTACATGGAGCGAGAGCTTGTCAATTTGTTCACTATACTGTGGTAATGCTTGAACCATCTTTTGCAATTCCCGTGTAGAAAATTCACCTCTATCCCTATACAAAACACGATTTTCAAGGTGAGCAAATACCATGATAGTCATTATAACAGACGGCATGGGACTCAAAGGTTGACTAGAAATTATAAAATACAAAGCTCATACTAGCACATCTTTATTTGAGTCCAAACATGGAAATGAGGCTAAAAGTTTATATTAATGCCCAAGGACTTGATGGTCAAACGACAAAAGAGGCAGGGAAAAAAAAACATACTTTATACACATGTAAAAACTAAAAGTCATAGACATTCCAAGAATGATGAAAACTCCTAAAAGCTCATATCTTTCACCTGAAAAGTGAAGTCAGCTACCCCATTTTTTCACCTTTAATTGGTCAAAATATGCGGAATTTCTTACTTTTTGTGTAAATGGATGAAATTGCAGGTTACCCAATACCCAGACAAAGGCAATAACATATAATACGCTCCACAAGCAAATATGGACCAAGGAAGATGATTAATTCAAAGATTTTTTTATGGGATAAGTAACTCAAAGATATTCTTCTAAGCTGTTAATACATATTTTCAGCTGTAGCAATTTTGCCCAGAAATCATGAGTAATAATACTGTCACCTTTCCCTCCTTATTGCTCATAATGAGTAACCAATCTTCACTCACGCTTGTTAGGTTAATAATTTTTATAACCCACCATTGAGAAGCTATTTTCATAAACAGCAAATATGGGAGAAAACTTTTTCATTAAAAAATAAAATAAAATAAAATTGAGACACCCGTCAAAAGAAAGCAAGACTCTCATTATGAATGGGAGAATACAACTCAAGTTGACAATCTGAAGCATACAGGTACACCTTAGAGAATTAAACTACAAGGATAGACTCATGAGATGTTATGCAGTTAAAATCCACAATCTCATGTAATTGCTCCATCTATACAAGCTAAATTTTTTGATGAATAAATTACCTGTACTTAGCCAAATTGTTTGCTATAACTATTGCACAATTGGATACAACACGCATTATCATTATACAAGAACACATATTTGATGGGTAAAATTTAATCAACCTTGAACCATGCTGGATCTGTGCAGCTTTATTCTTTGAAATGAAATTGGTCATCTTCTCATGCAACCTCTCACTAGCCTGAGAAGATCATTGGTTCAATACACATTCGTAAAGATCAATTTTAGATTTATCTATACATAGAGAAAGAAGTTGTAAACATGAGAAATACATCTGCTATATGTGCATGTCGAAGCTCAAGCCAGACAGGATCGTGATCCTCCAAAAGAACCTCTTTTTTCTCAGGTGGACCTCCGGTTTTGCTAGGAACCTAAACAATACAATCCATTGATATACAGTGTCTTTTTTATACAGCAGACCATTTTTAGAACATTAATAAATTTTAAAATGGCAGAACTTACCTCATGCACATATTTATTTCCTTCCAAATTCAGTAAATCATGGCACATGGCATCGTATGTCCATTCATGAATGATAGGAGCAATCTAGAAATTCAAACAACAAATTCAAACAATATTAATCATAAACAATTTTTTTTTTTTATAAGTTATATTAATTATGAACAATATAGACACTGTGTTGTAGGCCAATTTTAAACTCATAACCAACACAGGCACCTAAAAACCTGATCTACAGATCTGTCAAGAATGAGCAACTCGCATGTTTCTGTCTTGGGAAAGTTAGGAAGTGATTTATATTTCATAAGACAGTCCCAAACACCAGCAGCAAGCTTGGTAGGAATTAGATCGTGGAAGGTTGTCATTGTAGTTGCGTCAAGAGACTTGGCAGCACGATAACGCACGTTAGGAAATTCCTGGCAGAATTAAAGATAAAAGCATGCTTCAGAAAATTTTCAAGACGTTCAAATTAAATTCAGACATAAGAATATGTAAATACCCTTAACGAAGCAAAAACTGTAGCAATGCGGTTAGCCATCACATTCAAACACACAACACCTTTCCGATTATTCTCTTCATCTCCAAAAAGTTCCTCTAAAGCCTTCTCGTTATTGGTGATAAAACCCTGTGAAGATGACAATGAAGAAAGATCATGATAATAACAACATGTTGTCATCAGTTTGCCCACCGTTTATACTAGAAAACTTCCTCCTGTTACAAATTCAACTACACAACCCTTCTATTAAGACTTCAGCAACTTCCTCATCCCCTCACAAGAATTTAACCCTATTTTGAAATTGCTTAGAACTCTCAAATCCCATCAAAGCCTTTATTTGAAGTAATTTAACGATAATCCTCATTACTCGCATCATTATCACAAGAATTTACCCCTTTTATAATTGGTATCTAGACAGTTTAAAATGGAGTGCAGCAAACTACAGATACATTTAGCACACAAAGCATATTCAAATATGCGGCCAACAAATACAAGTACATTGATACAACATGCGTTGCCAGCAACAATAGTCGGTAAATATCACCAAAAAGATAGGAGCATCAGCTATACTGAATCTTTCTTTCTTTCTTTTTCTTTCTTTTTTTTTTTTTTTTTTTTTTTTTTTTTTGTGTCAGGGAACCTCTCCAGGGCAAGGCCCTTCGGACCCACCCTTGCAGAGTAAACTCCGGTTACGTGCACTGCACTCTCAGAAATTTTCCTACACAGAACTGGTTAAATCGTTGCCTTTTCACCAGGGGGTGTGGCCCCAAAGGATTGTTTGCACCCATGAGATATTGAACCTTAGACCTTGAGAGGAGTGATACCCCAAGACCAAGACCTTCATCACTTGGGCCAACCCTTTGGGGTTAGCGCTATACTGAATCTACAAGAACATAAAGCCTATAATCTACACCAAATTCACACTATCTATATTATTGATATGGTGTTCAACTTGTTGACCAAAGTAGCATCAGATACCTGGCTGTCTATGGCAAAGTACTCCAAATTCATCTGCATTTCTCACCCACAGGAGAAATATATCAATATCCAACTATTAAGATTACGATCAACAATGGAGGAAAATGGAAAGGGAGTAAATAGCTGAAATATGAAAGCATTTCAGCACAAATATCTTCAAGAAAGAGTTATTTTCCAAACAAATAGAACTATTACCTCTTTCAATGCAACTATACGAGGTAAAACAGTTGTATCCTTCTTGATGTGATTAACCAGTTCTCTTGAAATAGGAGAACTGAAGAAAACAAATGCCCTTCACAAATGCAAAGGAAATATCTTAGAAAACCACAACAAAATCAAAACTTCTGTACACACAAAAATGGGAAAATTAAAGATCCTTCGCATACTTCCTGTACAGTGGCGTTCTTCCAGACATATCTGACAAGAACATTATAACACTGCAAAATTCAAAAGAGGGAGAGAGTAAGAAAGGCCCTATCTATGCTCTTGTGCTATGAAACACAACAGCCTGTTTAAATTCACATGACAGAGAGTGGCAGGGTACTCCACAAAAAGAATTCCAGTACTTGCACAGAGAATACAAATGTGCTGTGAACCCACTTGCATGTGACCCAGAAACACAGGACAGAGAGAAGTATTAATGATAGCATAGGCATGATATAGCAAATATCCAAAAAGTAAGTTGCAGTATTACTGGTACCAATACTGTCCTCGATGCGGAAATTATGGAATATAGAAGTAGCTATGCATAAGCCAGAATAATTCAGGCTTTCACAACTCTTGAAACTATATCAACTTAAAAACAAATGCAATAAAAAAGGCACTACAGTCACCCACACGAGATTATAAAGGAAAATCCTTTCCATTATAACCATAAAGAAATAAAGACAAAATCTCTAAGTTAAATTCAACAATACAACTTTTTTATTCATGTAATAAAAAATTTCATAACTAAAGTGACTAAAGTATTGTAAAAAAATGCCCGTAAAAATGAAAACCAAGAGTTCCTCAATAGACAGAAGTATAATGTATGTAATTCTGCTCATTTATCACTATGAGTATCTACAACCAGTTACCAAAATGAGAAAAATTACTTCTCTTTGGATGGCTGGATGAAGTATATGGCATCCATAGAGGGTAATGGCTGCCTCCGCCTGTATATGTCTTCAACCACTGCAGGAAAATTGAAAACCTCATGAATTCAGGGCTACTAAACCAATTAATCAGATAAAATGAAAAACATGTTCGAAGGTAATTTCCCATTTGTCTCATCATTTAGCTCCTCTGCAGACTTTTTTTTTTTATCTACAAACAAGTATAAATATATAGAACATTTTTCCTATTGGTGAATAAATATATATCATGCTTAAGAAAACATAATAAAAAAGGAATTATGTTGCTTGGCCACAACTCAAACAGGAATCAAATTGACTCCGTCCCTCCCTCATACAGCATACTGTTGACAAGAATACTCCACAAATCCATGACATTTAAGAATCAAACGTGATGGCCATGACCAAGAAAACAAGTAAGGTACTAGGAATATAAGATTGATCACATAACCACTGCTAATTACCACAAGCCCCTCCCCTTGATAAGACAACTAGAAATAAAAGAAATCATTTTCTTCTGAACAAAATTCTGTCCGTTACACTTTAGTTCCTCAATAGCTGATCCCATGCCAAAATTAAAGAGCATTGCAGGAGGTTGATGGGTGCGAAATGGACTGAATCATGTATTATAATATCAGATATCTGTTAGAGTAGAAAAAAAGTTCCATGGAAACAATTATTTATCTCTATTTAGAGTAGTGTGGGCGTGTGGGGAGAGAAGTGACAAAGATATTGGAAGTCCGATATCTGTTCAAAATGTAAGGGATTCATATAGCCAACTCCAATTAGCTATAATTTAGGTTAAGTTGAATTCATTTTAGATGTAAATTCCACATCAGAAATGGACAATTTTGCATTAGAAGCATCATAACCCTCCAACTTAAATTGGATATGATGCATCATGATTTCTGTGTATCTCTAGACAATCATGACTAGGTGTTGCTCTTGTATATGTCCCATTTACTTGGGCTATGCCTATTCTATCAATAAAGTTTGTATACTGACAACAACAAAAAAACCTCCAGCATAAATAGAAAATGTGATGACTATTGATATGAAGTAGCATGCAGCACCACATTCTGCAGTCACCTAAAATGTAACTTGACAGATGACTATGAGAACAGTGACAGAAAATATCACATGGATAAACCATTTCCTCCCAGCAAATGATAACATGGCATGGACTGGGCAAAGCAAAAATGAACATCAGTGAAAATAAAAGACCCATTCAGAAGATGTCCCTATGATTCTTACATGAAACACCTTCGTCTGTGATATCAGCCATCTTGCACGAGTAAGACATTACCTTGACAGTGAGTTTGTCCATGATAAGTACCTAGTGGAAACAGGTTAAAGGCCAGACAATTAAAAAACAACTCACGAGTAATAAATAAATAGATAATAGGATTAATAAATCGTATTTCACCAAACATACACAAGACAGACAACAGACAATAATATTAAGCAGCGTAAAAAAAAAAGTTAGATTCATGCAATCTTATATGGCGCACATGGGATATAAAAAGGATGGAGAGTACTCATGATGCTGTAAAATAACATGCATTGTTTTCGATCGAGAAAAACACTAAATGGTCTGAAATCGACAGCTTACCAAAAAAACTCAAATGTACCAAAAACTACTACAAGCTGCATGTACCTTCCAAGTTGATTTCGAATCCCCTGTTTTGGTTGACTGTAGCATTTCATGCAATAATCCTGCATATAAATAGTATTTGAATTTAAAAAATAAATAAGTTCAAGGCAATTACTGGGGAATCAATCAAAAATTTGGCCCAGCCTGTTGACTTTGTTGCTCCTTTACTTAAGTCCCACATGGTTGGGAAGTGAAGGAGGGGCAAATCTTCAAGTCTATAAAAAGGAGGTTTAGCCTCATGGTTAAGTGCGCTAGTCAAATGCTTAGCTAGTAATTTTTTACTCTAGTTAAATTTTTCTATTGTCCATTTTTGTAAAATGGAAAGAGGTGTGAGTTAAAATTTTGCTAGTGGGGAAAGCTTTGTGGGTGTGTTTGGGGTGATGAGAGAAATTATGTGATTGTATAATTTTTCACAAGGTTTTTCTTCTGGTTAGGAGTTTCCACGTAAATATCTTGTGTTGTTATTATTTCTCTATTTTTTTTGTTATGCCTGCAAAGAGTAGATCCTAAGAGGGGTGAATTTGGGAGGTCCAAATTCCCAACAATTGGTATCAGAGCCATTAAGTTCTTTTTGTGGGGTGGAGTTTTGGTGTGGTAGTGTAAATACGTATAGTCTAAGGAGGTTTAGATGATTGAAAATTTTAAGTGTGTCCATTGTGACCCTCCAATCTTTCCTGAAAACTTACTTAGTGATGTACTATTCGTTTCTACAATAAATTCATCAAAGCAATGTCAAGAAGTAGGGTTTCAAATCCTATTAGATTTGAGGTGGAGAAATTGGTTTACACAAGGCGTTGAAGAGCAGATCAACCCCTTAAATCAGCAGTGATACTAGCGACTGGTGAAACAGTTAGTACAAGGAGCAGGTTCAGTAAGTGGATCCAAGTCAGTAAATGGAGATATTGGTATTGATGCTAATGTTGTCTCTCTCCATAGAAAAATGGACATGTATATCCTCATGGCATGCAGCTAATTCCCAAAATTGCCATGATAAAGGATATGTTAATAACTTAATGTTAGCGGGTCCACAAATTTACACACAGGCATTGGTTTGACATTGATGCATGGTATGTGGTGGAAATTCATATCGATGGCTGATGAACTTCCAGAAAAGCTAAACATGGAAGTTACACCATAATTTTCAACAATGTTATTTTTCGACATGGGCCGAAGTAAAATGTTTGAAATTAGTTTATTCTAAGTGGATATGCTTTTATGGTGAAGCATGATAGCAGAAGTTATGAAGATTTTCATTGAGGCTGAGATTGGCTATGGGACCAGTCAAAGTCGCAATGTGGAGATTGTTGACTTTGTTGCTCCTTTACTCAAGTCCCACATGAGTGGAAAGTGAAGGAGGAGCAAATTTTCAAGTCTATAAAAAGGGGATTTAGCCTCATGGTTAAGTGCACCAATCAAATGCTTAGTTAGTAACTTTTAACTCTAGTTAAATTCTTCTGTTGTCCATTTTTCTAAAATGAGAAGAGGTGTGAGTTAAAATTTTGCTAGTGCGGAAAGGTTTGTGAGTGTATTTGGGGTGGGGGAGAAATTACGTGATTGTAATAATTTTTCATATAATGGATTTTCTTCTCTGGGTCTGGTAGTTTTTCTTCTGTTTGAAAGTTTTCACGTAAATATCTTGTATTGTTATTATTTATCTATTTTTCTTGTTATGCTTGCAAATGGTAGATCCTATTGGAGGTGAATTTGGGAGGTCCAAATTCCCAACACAGCCTATATCGTATAAATTCGGAAGATCTGTATGTATGTGTGTGTGTGTGTGTGTGTGAGAGAGAGAGAGAGAGAGAGAGAGAGAGAGAGAGAGAGAGAGAGAGTTAATAATCCATAATAACCAAATCAATTCAAATCCAGATAGGCTAAATAAAAGAAACAAAAACTCGGCTTTTAACAAAAACTCGGCTATAGTGTAGTTGACAACTTACATTCCCAACCGCAAGTAATATATGTGACCAACCAGAACAAAGTATTCAAAATCCGTATTTGTTAACAAAAAGACGTAAGAAATAAACTAACAGCCTCACTAATTAATTCCTAACTGAATCCATCAACTATGAAAAACAAACCGCAAGGCATGTAGAACCAACCAAGATAAAAATTTCCAATCGTTCTATTCTTTCTACGAATTAAGTGCAAACAAATAAACCTACTACAAGTCGAGACAAATGATTAAACATCGACTCATATTAACAACAGGAAAGAAAATGGATTGATTCGGAATGGAAGAGAGAGGAAAACATGGCACTCACGATCACGGCTGACTTGTCTGAAATTCTTGTACTCGCCGCTATTCGACGAGGAATCTGAATCGGACATCGACATGATTCTCGAAGCCTCAGATTCCCTCTCTTCTCCTTTTCTCCCAATTGATCGCTCGGAAACGGAAATCGGAGAGAGAGAGAGAGATCGTGAACTGGACGAGGTCAGGGGCTAGAGAGAGGGAAACCAAGGGGAAAGAAAAGCTTGTATGTATGTAGGGAGAGAGAATCAGAGATTAGTATATATAATTACGATATTATTAAAAAGGGAAACCACACGCCTCAGCTCTTTCACCCGTCTTCTTAATAAATAACCGTTACCTCACAAATCATGCAAATCATGTGTTGTTTAAGAGGCTGTTCGAGTTAAGAAATATTTTTAATCCATTTTATTTTATTTTATTATTATACTTTTTTATTTAAAATATAATAAATAATTTAATTTTTTAAGATTTTAAAATAATAATATTTTATTATTTTAATAATATTTTATTTAATTTTTAAATTTAATTTAAAATTATCTTATTTCATCTCACTATTTAATAACCTTTAAATCATTTGAAGCTAATTTATTTAGAACAACGCCTCTCTCGATTCCCTTAAAAAAAAATCTATCTCGATGATTTATGCGTTGTTTGGTTAACCAAAACTAAAAATCTCATCTTATTTCATCTTAACTCATCATTACAACTTTTTCAAATCTCTATATAAAATATAATAAATAATTTAACTTTTTAAAATCTCAATATAAAATTAATATCAAAAAATTATATTATAATAATATTTTATTCATCACTATTCAAAATATTTCATATCATATTATTTATGTAACTAAACGGGACCTTATGATATTTTAGAAAAGTGTTAATGAGAAATTTATTGATAAATTATATAAATTAGGTAAATTTATTTATTTTTCTATTTTTAAGCAACTTTGTGATTAAATTATAAAATCATTTAAAATGTATAATATTAATTAATATGATAAACAACAATAAGATAAAAAAAAATAAAAAATTAAACGATTATAAGAGGCTAGACGGAAGTGCCCGGAGCTCTTCCGATGGCTGCGCGAGAAAACTCTAGAATTTTATTTTTGACTTCTGCATTATGGTTATTTCTGCGGATTATAAGGAAAAGTCTTCTTTTTTTAAGAAAAAAAAAAAAAAACAGGAAAAGTCCCATTTGGTGTCTTCCACGCGGCTCTGAGACCAGAGATGAAGAAATGGTACGCCCAGTGTACCAATTCCCGTTCCTCGCGAAAGTTGGCCTTCTCTCGTATTATAATCTGAAATTTGCAGATTATATTTTATATGAAAAATAATAACCTTACAATTATTTTATAATTTTATATAAAATAAAAGATAATTTTATAATATAAAAATTATTTTTAAAAAAGTAACATGATTGCATTAATTATTTTGAAAATAAATTGTAAAATAATTATTAAGAGTAGTTACTCTATTTAAGTACGCTGAAACTTGACCATTTATCAATGGCAGCGTAATAATGTCTTGGCAAAAGCATTTTAGAGCCAAATATCTTTAGAAGAATATGGTAATAAAATGTTAAAAAGTTAAGACTAATGCTATTAGTCTCAGTTGTGGGTTCGAAAGTATCGTATAATTGTTTAAAAAAAAATAAAATTTATTATTAAAAATTTAATTTTTTTATATGAAATATATTTATTTACGTTTTTAGAAAAAATACATGATGTTTACATGCTTTATAATTACAAATATCATTTTTTAAAAGATAAAAGTGCTAGATAATGATGACCGCCTGTGATTGAATTTTATTTGTCGATTTTTAATTCATAGAACCTATTTGAAACGGTTCGTCTATTCCAAGAACTTTAACAACTACTAATAAAATCACATTACGTCAACAAATTCTATACACATATAGCAAGATATTAAGATGCTGCATATCTAATAAAATCAAGATTCGTGATGGGTTTCAAAGGTTTTATCACTGTTACCAGTAATTTTATCATCTTTGATTCCAGCCAATTTATCCTGACCATCCATAAAATCACTCATATACAAACGCAACTCGGGGGTAATCTTCCCCATTCCAGCCCTAACACACCCAGATTGACTTTGAAGGCCTCCCATCACTGATTTCTTGATCATAAGGCATCCAAAACTAATTGAGCCATACCCAAATGCCTTGTAAAATGATGTAATAATGAAATCTAGTGAGAATAGGAATAACCCAAATGAATCCATTTCCTTGGGATCCAATGACCCAAAATCAAGAAAGACATGCCAATTGTTATGTTGTGCTTGTTGAAATTAAAGGATACAATGCCTACGGTTCTACCTGATACAGCAATCACATGAGGCAATTCTGTTATGCATTATGAGCTGTCAATTATTCTTTATTTGTTTTTCTGTTATTTCATTCAGACTTTGTAATCTATAAATAGCGGCACATAGCTTGTACAGAAACAAGAATATTTTGAATGCAATTCAGTTATTCCAATTTCAACTTTCTGCTGCCTTCATATTCTTCATGCTCTGTTCTTCTATTTTACGTTTCCTGCAGTGCTGTTAATATGGTATCAGAGAGCCAATGACAGACACCCCTCCAACCAACGATAACAATATGCCCTCCAATCCCGAGACCAACCCCCACCATCCTGCTAACCCCTATTACATTCAGCCCGGGGAAGGAGCTTCTTCCCCACTGGTTCCAGACCTTCTAACCACTGAGAACTATGTGACTTGGGCAAGGACCATGCGCCGAGCCTTGAACATCAAAAACAAATTGGGATTCATTGATGGCACAATTCTTAAACCATCAAATGCTTCAGATCCTCTCTATGCTGCTTGGGAACGTTGCAATGATATGGTGATTGCTTGGATTCAACACTCCGTTGGCTTTGAACACAGAGCAAGCATAGCTCATGCAAACACTGCAGCTGCTGTTTGGAATGATCTCCGTGAGCGATTCTCCATTCAAAACGCTCCACGAATTTTTCAACTCACTAAATCGATCTCAACACTTACTCAAGATGATGAATCGGTTAGTCAATATTATAATAAACTCAAAAGTTTCTGGGATGAATTGGAAATATATGAACCCATGCCATCCTGTACGTGTGGTTCAGTGAAAATTCTGATGGATTACACTCACCGAAGCAAGGTTATGCAGTTCCTCATGGGACTGCATGAATCATTTGACGCCGTTCGAGCACAGATTTTACTTTATGACCCTCTCCCAACATTGAATCGTGTCTTATCTCTTATACAACAAGAGGAACGGCGGCGTCAACTTAATTCTCCTTCAGCACCGATTGCAATGGCAGCAAGAGGACCTGACCAACGTAACCAAACTTCCTTGCGTAAAGATCGACTGTTTTGCACTCACTGCCACATTCAAGGACATTCATTGGAACGCTGTTTCAAAGCAAATCCTAATCTCCCTGTGTGTTCCCATTGTCGCATACCAGGACATACCAGAGACAAATGTTACAAGCTAAATGGATTTCCTCCAGGTCACAAAAATAATTCCAAGCTTAAATCATATGCTAATCAATCTTCATTTGGACAGGAACAAATCGGCAATGGCTCACCTATTACTCAAGAACAGTACGCTCATCTCCTTGCCTTACTCCAATCTACTCAACTTCCAGCAACTACACCTGCTGCAAATCATGCTTGTTCAAATTCATCAGCCTCTACAATTTTCCCTGTTTCTGGTACTTTTTGTTGCAATTCTGCTGACACTTCACACAATATCACAAAATCCATTCACTCATGGATAATTGACACCGGAGCTACAGATCACATGATCTGTAGCCCCACTCTTTTCACTCATAATGTGACTCTTATCTCACACACGATCAAGCTTCCAAATGGCACAACAACACCTGCCACACACGTAGGAGATATTCATCTTTCTGATCAACTCATTCTCAAACATGTGCTTTGTGTACCTGCTTTCTCATTCAATTTACTCTCTGCCAAATCTTTATCCACTCATTCGAATTGTTGTCTCATCTTTTCTTCTAACTCTTGCTATATTCAGGACCTTTCATCCTGGAAGACGACTGGCATGGGGACAATGCATGATGGACTCTATCACCTCCAAAATACCAGACCAGATCCCACGGCTTTACAGCTTTTTTTTTCAAAATTCTGTTCCAGCTATGTTAACACTACACATGTTTCACGTTTTGATGAATTCACACTATGGCATTACAGACTTGGACATAGTTCCATGACACAGCATGTATTGAACGATATTCACAAATCAAATTCAAGACCCACAGGTTCATCCAACATCCCTTGTGAAATTTGCCCACTTGCAAAGCAACACAAACTCTCATTTCCTCAATCAAACACCAAGGCTTCAAAACCATTTGACTTAATTTCTGTTGACATTTGGGGCCCCAATTCGATCCAAGCTCACAATGATGTCAAATACTTCCTTACAATTGTTGATCAATTCACCAGATGCACCTGGACATATTTACTTCGAAATAAATCTGAAGCTCGCACATCCATTCAAAATTTCTTTTCTCTTGTAGCTACTCAGTTCAACACACAAATCAAAACAATCAGATCTGATAATGGTGCCGAGTTTAATATGTCCTCATTCTATGCTTCTAAAGGAACATTACATCAACTTACTTGTGTCGCCACTCCCCAACAAAACGCCCTCGCTGAGCGTAAACATCAGCACATATTAAACGTCGCTAGAGCATTGAAATTTCAATCAGGCCTACCTCTAAAATATTGGACAGAATTCATCATCACTGCTGTTTACTTGATCAACCGAACCCCTTCTCCAAACCTTCAAGGCAAGTCTCCATTTGAAATGCTGTATAACAAAAAACCATCATATTCCCACCTCAAAGTATTCGGATGTCTATGTTTTGCTTCCACATTAACCCATGGTCGTTCCAAGTTTGATGCCCGAGCCAGGAAATGCTTGTTTATCGGATATCCTTATGACGTTAAAGGATACAAACTCCTTGACACCACCACAAACCAAATATTCCTGTCCCGTGATGTCATATTTCATGAAGAAATTTTCCCACTCAAACAAACCAACGTCCAACCCGAAAATTTGCACAATTCCCCTCTACTTCATTCACCTCCTGTATATCTTAATACCACACCTTTCGTCGAAAGCCAAAACTCCCATATTTCACCTCCGCCCAACTCACAAATACCAACACCTGACACTTCCCATCAAACACCTCCTTCACACCTTGATTCTATACCTCCCATTGACAATTCCAACATTACACCAACTGACATACCCTCCCTTACAAATACCTCCCCATCATTCCCCTTACGAAGATCCACCAGAACTCGAACCGCCCCTGCCTACCTCAAAGAATTCCATTGTAATGCATTGTCACCATCTCCGTCTGATTCCGAGTTGGAAGCTACTGGATCTGCCAGCAACACAGGTTCGAAAATTCCTTTTCCTCTCTCTTCTGTGTTGTCTTACAATTTTTTATCACCATCATTCAAAGCATTTACAGCTTCTATCTCTGTCCACACCGAACCAACATCACACACTCAAGCCCTCAAAAGTCCCATCTGGTGTAAGGCAATGGAGCAGGAACTCACTGCTCTAGAGCTCAATGAGACATGGTCCATCGTCGATTTACCTCCTGGCAAGAAGCCGATTGATTGCAAATGGGTATACCGGTACAAATTCAATGCTGACGGCTCTATTGAACGTGCTAAAGCGAGATTAGTTGCAAAGGGCTTCACTCAACGTGAAGGAATTGATTTTCATGATACATTCTCACCGGTTGCTAAGATGGTTTCTATCCGCGTTCTCCTTGCTGTGGCTGCCATAAAAGGGTGGGATTTACAGCAATTAGACGTCAATAACGCATTCTTATATGGAGAACTTGACGAAGAGCTGTATATGCGGCTTCCTCCTGGCCTTACTTCCACACAAGCAAACAAAGTGTGCAAACTGCACAAAAGTATTTATGGTCTCCGGCAAGCATCTCGCCAATGGAACGCAAAGCTCTCATCCTCCCTTGCTGAATTTGGCTTCGAGCAGTCCAAGTCGGACTACAGTTTATTCATCAAACACACGGCATCATCATTTACAGCACTATTGGTCTACGTTGACGATATTATTTTGATGAGTTCAGACCACAAATCAGCCGATGAAGTCAAGCACTTCCTCTCAACCAAATTCAAGATAAAAAATCTGGGTTCGCTCAAATATTTCCTCGGTATGGAAATTGCTCGATCAAAAGCTGGAATTCAAATTTGCCAACGTAAATACACCTTGGATATCCTATCCGAGACTGGCATGCTTGCTGCAAAGCCCTCACCCATACCAATGGAACCAAATATTAAACTTCAAAAGGAGGAAGGAGCCGTATTTCATGACCCTACTCTGTACAGGAAATTGGTTGGTAAATTACTTTATCTCACAAATACACGGCCTGATATCAGTTACAGCGTGAATCTTCTAAGCCAGTTTATGGAAGTTCCACGTATACCTCACTATGATGCTCTCATTAAGGTCATTCGGTATCTCAAAAATGCCCCAGGCCAAGGACTCTTCTTTCCAGCCAATTCACCAATAAAAATCACAGCTTACTCAGATGCTAATTGGGCCAATTGTCCCGACACACGACGATCAACAACTGGCTTTTGCGTGTTTATTGGTCAATCTCTCGTCGCCTGGAAATCAAAAAAGCAGAATACTATCTCGCGATCCTCGGCTGAATCCGAATACAGGGCCATGGCTGCCGTGGTTTGTGAACTTACTTGGCTCCGATATTTTCTCAATGATCTTTGCATTACGATTGACGATCCAGCAACCTTGTATTGTGACAATTTGGCTGCCTTACATATAGCTGCCAACCCCGTGTTCCATGAGCGAACCAAGCACATCGAACTAGATTGTCATCTAGTTCGTGACAAAATTTCAGCTGGCCAAGTAGCTACTGCACACGTGCCCTCCTCTGATCAGTTAGCTGATCTTCTTACCAAGCCCGTGCATTCTCCAGCACTTACTAGATGTTTGTCCAAGATGGGAGTCTTCAACATCTACTCTCCATCTTGCGGGGGGCTGTTGAAATTAAAGGATACAATGCCTACGGTTCTACCTGATACAGCAATCACATGAGGCAATTCTGTTATGCATTATGAGCTGTCAATTATTCTTTATTTGTTTTTCTGTTATTTCATTCAGACTTTGTAATCTATAAATAGCGGCACATAGCTTGTACAGAAACAAGAATATTTTGAATGCAATTTAGTTATTCCAATTTCAACTTTCTGCTGCCTTCATATTCTTCATGCTCTGTTCTTCTATTTTACGTTTCCTGCAGTGCTGTTAATAGTGCTAGTGCCATCCATTGGTATAAGTACTTGCCCCGTAACTCTAGACTGAACAAGAAATACAAAAAGACCAACTCCACAAATCTTCTTCTTCCTACTCTTATTAGAAATTTGCTTTCTCAAATCAGTGAAGTACAATCTTAGAATTGGCCATTTGAACCATGCACTATACACTTTAGCACCATTCTCTCTCGCACTCTAAGTCATCCAATTCACAAACTGGCTCTCATAATTAGTTTTTTGTTCGTAAGAAAAGGGTATGATTCAGCCGGCAATTTATACACAGATCCTCTACCCATGAGTCACGGCAACAGCGATGCCTCACGACAACAACAACTCCTCACAACAATGGCAACTCATCATGTCATCACTTGTCATGGGTCCCAGATTTTGCAAATGGGAGGGAGGCCGAGGGACCGAGGGCTTGCAAGTCGCAAAATGGGTGGCTAACGGGTTTCACACCAAGGTCCTCCCTCGTTTCTGTCCATCGCAGTCGTATAGTTATTTAAATGGAATACCTATGTGGTATCCACCCATTGGTGGGTTGTTTTTTGGGAAAACAAGCACGACTATGTAGAAGATTTTCTCTTTAATTAATTGGCCGTCTGTCATTTATGCCCTCTCGAGTCAACTTGTCTTTCTAGGCCCTACGGATGTTGTACAAACACCCTACCCAGCAAACGTGAAAACTTCAGACAAACCGTCCAACTCCAACCCCTTTTGTTCGAGAAACATATTCTTTTTGTTTGCTCCGAAATTAAAAAAAAAAAATTGTATTTTTGTGTATGTATATACATACTCGAGGGTGGCTTAAGTGGCTGAGATTCAGATTAAAAAAATTAGAGATAGAAGTCTTCATACTTATTGTGAAGATGATGCTAAAGGTAAATTTGGATAACAACCACCAAACTATTTAAAATAAAAAAACAATATTGTGCCGTTAAATAAGCTTATAAATAACATAATTTCACGTGATAGTTATATTTATTTTATAATAAGAATAATTTTACAATTTAACATATTATAATAATACGGTAGTTTATATATTTATTTTTATAAAATTTCTTTGTCATTAAAGTATATCTCTAAATTAAATATTTCAAAAGGAATATCGAAATGTTGACTCAGAGTGAAAGTCTTTGAGAGGATAAACGATCTTTGTGAGAGCAAGTCCGTGGAGGGAGCATTGTATGGTTTTGTTTGCCATGATTTCGGGAGGGAGACAGTGACTGCAGAAGCGTCACGTGTATATTGTATTCATCAGGAAGGCAGGCGAGTTTCGAAGTTGGACCACCCGATTATTTGCAAAGCACGAAGCAAAGAGGCCAACACCGGACTCTGTTTGTGGTGTTTTGGTAGGGAATTTGAAGCCAGCCCTCAAGTGTAATCCTTCCTAAAGAAAAGAAGGCGATCGAATCTAAATTGTTAACGGGAACTTTATAACACTCGTATAAAAATGACATATCAAATTCCAGAAGATCCAAAAATAATTCACAAGAGAAAGGATACCATTCACATGGTCCGTCCCTTTCTATTTCAATTCGTTTTCTGCTTTGTCCCTTGTTATCATATCCACATACTCAGGACCCATCAAAAGTAATTAATTTCGTTTTGTATGGATCAGAATCCAATCCCCTTGCAAAGAAAAAACAAAAAAGGAATCCAATCTTCATCTTCCAACAAATGGAAATGATAATGATAAAGTGATGCAGAGGAAGTTTAACTCCGCCAAAGCTCTTATTTTCCTAACAACTTACAGAGTGGCGAGACTGCATCAAGTTTCATGCGGGACTAACGTGAAATTATCTATTTTGCAGTAGGAAGATAATATTACAAACGAACTAACTTGATTACCTTTGCAAACAGATATCCAGCTAGCAAAAACCAACTCAAGATTACCATCTTGACCATCCCAAGATAGACAAGCAAACAAAAGTACTACAAACGAACCAAAATGTTTGATTCTAAATCATATAATTAAAAGTTCCCCAAGGAGATGGCTGATGAGAAAGCCCTTGCCTCGAACATTACTGAATGTTGTTGTTGCTGCAGTTGTTGTACACGCATAGCACCTTGCATTTAACCACGCTACCGTAGACATAGAACCCAGGTGAAACCATGATCCGAACTACAGACGGAACCAACGTCCTTGTCATATCTCCACCCATGTCCTCCATGTAAACCCCATCAAACCCCACCCCTTTATCCACCCTAAATATAGGCAAGCTCGGGTGCACCGAGGTGGCCAAGAGGTGCACCAACCACACACTCTTGGAAGCAAAAAAGAAGGCCTGCAACAATGGCTCCGGCCATGTTCTGTTCCATCCCAACATTGCTACAATTTCACTCATTTTTCTGTCACAAAACCTGCTAAACTCTTCACTGAAATGCCTTGTCCCCTTGTTCAATACCTCCTCCCATGTCAACCCCTGAAGCAATTTGAAGGACTCAAAACTCGCCTCGCACCGATCAGTTGGGCTCAATATTTGATTCGAGGCGTTCTTTTGAAACCCAACATATTCGAAGTCCTCGTAGAAAGCTTTGTTCAGCAAAGCCTCAAGGTAGAAAAGCAAGCTTCTTGGGTTCTTAGAGAGCGAAACCTTTATATTATAAGGGTGGAGAAGAACCGAAAGTCTTTCGTATACTATGCTTCCCATTTGCCTGAATTGCGTAGTGAGCGAGCGGCATAACAGCCGAACCGAAGACCGAGCTTCCGAAACCGAAACCAGAAAATCCTCAATCACTTTATCATTGTGGCCCAGTGAGCCATGATGGTTCACCAGCTGATTACTGTTGCTCTTTCCAATTTGATAGAGCGAGTTGGTGTTGCCCTCTTCGAGCCCAGACTTCAAGTTATAACAATAGACCTCGAGCTTGCTGAGCTTCTTCTCTAGCTCGGCCATGGAGCACTTAAGCCTTGAAGCTTCAAGAAGAGCTTCGTCTCTCTTTCTCGTAGCCTGAAGCAGCTTGTGCGAGAGCTCAGCCACCGCAATCTTCCACTGCTCCTCTCTGTCCGTCGTCAACGCCTCCTTTGACCTCGGGCTCTTTCTCATTAACGATGAAAAGATGGCCTTGAATACGCCATTTGGACTCCCAAACGACAGAGTGCTATGCTTGTTGGGACCACTGTTGTTCAGTGGAACCACTGAGATCTTCTCGCGTGCATGTGGGCGGCACTTGTTGCACAATACGGAATCGTCCTCTCCGCTTTCTGTTGTATCAGACTCGGAGCTTTTCTTTTCATTGGGTTTGGCACTTTTGTGAGTCTCGTTGAGTGGCGTCGGATGGTTCTTTGGAGTAATTACTCCCTTGTCCGTAAAACCGCTAGGTCTCCCTCTGCTCTGGACTTGCGCCTCGCTATATACATCTTCTTCGTGCTCTTCTCTTTCAAATTCTTGAATCTACAACAAATTAACAACTGCGTCAAGGAAAAATTACAAAGAGCTAGTAGCGTAACCACAATCAATTGTCTTCTCATTTTCTCCCTAGAAACAAACAAGGCGTAAGTTGGCTATGTTAATGTACTTACAGGTGTGAAGTGAGGGGATTGACGGGGAGAATGAAGAGGAGGAGATAAAGATGCCGAAGAAGCTGGAGCCATGGTGCCAGTGCCACTGCATTTTCTACTTTTTGTGGTTGCCTTTGCCCTTTATGGCACCTCTTAAAATAATCCCTTTTTTTAATATGTCCCCAGCTTCGTCAGTGCCTTTCTACTTCTGTCTCTTTTCGTTTCGTCTTCCTCTCATCATCTGAGGTGTCATCCTCATCATCTTCTGATCAAGGTCAATAATCACGTATAGAGAGGTAAGGTTAGCATGCGTTGGGTAGCAGACGGTGGATATCATACACTCAGTTCTCGACCAGGTGATCTATCGGACTAGGATTGACCACGTATGTCAGGGACTCGGGATGAACTCAAGGTTGGTAATTTTTTGCCGCCCGTAAAATGTTAGCTATAAAAGCGAACTCGATTGAAAATTTATCTTCAATAATATATATTAATATAATATATTTAAATTATTTTTTATTAATTATTTAAATGACAACTAATAAAATGTGTCACGTAATTAATAAATATAATTAGACATGATAAAATTTAACATAAATGATAATAATATTATATGATAAAATAAAATAAATTAGTATGTATTAACATTCTCCAAAGCATTTAACATGACATTCGTAACTGAGGATTTGTGAGTCCGATATGAACTTATAAACAGAAAACTTATAGAAGTTATAGTTGAAATATACGGTTTGTTTAATTTAGTATAATTTTGTTTATCTTTGTATAAATTATAAAAAGAATATTTAAATGATAAAATTATATATAAAAAGAAAAATCCGGGTTAAACTTGCCCAGGGGAAATCGTCATACTCGAATTCAACTGCGGCCTTTTCCTCCCACCTCAGATTCCCAAAGCCTCCAACTAGTCGCATTTACTCCCGCAGATGGTTGTCGCTGCGGTGGATCACAAGCACCACCTACTAATTATCGTTCCATCAGATATAGAAAGACAGACAGAGAACCAGACTGAGACTAGCACGCATGTTAAATTAATGCACGAGACAAAGGGGGCCCCAGATCCAGTCATCTTCAGGTGGTCCCATCCTATGGAGTCCCCGATGCTGATCTGTGCTGCAACGAGATGAAGAGAGGCTTGGCTGCTGACATGTAACGTCCGTCTACTTGTGCAACTGGAAAAATACGGATATTGAATTAGTTTTAAAATAAAGTCATATATTAATTTATATATTAATATTAATTTTTTAATATTTAAAATTTAAATTAATATTATTTTTAATAAAATTTATTTTTTTATTAATTATATTAAATTGATACACATATTAGTACGTATTTATATTTATAATTAGATTTTTTCATATTGAAATGAGGAATATACACTGTATTTTTATATATTTTAAAATAATTTTTTTCTTTTATTATTGTTAAAATAATTGAGCTATTTTATTTATCATCCATATATCACATACTTGTTATAAAAAATAAAAATAAATAAATATAATATATGATATATAAAGATAATAGGTAAAATTATTTAGGAATGCTACATGTACCATGCAGGGATAAGGTTGAAGGAAGGCCCCCTCGCCCCGATAGCCAGAGAGCGGCGTCAAAAACACCATTCGCCCATCCCTTATCTAGGCCAACTCATTGGATCTAAAAAATTATTTTTGAATCTAAAAATCTTTTGGACCCAAATTATAATATAATTAAAATTTATAAATACAAAAAAGAATTTAAACTCATTATAAATATATTTTGGATTGTCTTGGCCTCCTAAGTTTATATAGTAGGCAAATGTAATACAATAGCAATATAAGATATATCACTAAAATCTCGTTTTAAGTATGACTATTGTACTACCTTGACCTCCTATATAAAGGTTGGTTTAAAAAGTCAAGACAATCCAATAACTTGAATATAATTTCAAATCTGTAATAAATTATATATATATCTATATAAATAAATATATCTATATACAATATATTTATTTATATAAATATATATAAATATTAAAAATAATTATATATATGGAGTGGAACGGGGCCGGGGTACGGGCCCTCTCTGCCCACTCCTAAAATCATTCTATTTCAATATAGTTATGCTACTCATTATCCATACACACCATACAACATTTTTAAAATTTTTTTTTTCTCTTATCAAATATGTAGTAGATGGATGATTAGTAGAATAATTCAATTAATTTAAGAAAAATAAAACAAAAAAAATTAAAATAATATAGTTGTATATAGAATTTTTTTATCTTCCCACTTCGATTATACTGGTTGGTTGGAAGTTGGGATTTGTACAAGAGTTTTGTTACATATAAATAAAATCGCGTATTAATTTGCGTACTAATATTAATTTATTCATACTTAAAACTTAAATTAATATTATTTTTAATAAAATTTATTTTTTAATTAATCATATCAAATTAATACGTAGATTAGTATACAATTATACTTAAAATTATTTTTTCTTTGTACAAAGAGTTCGTTTGAACCTATACGAATTGGGGAACGGGGTCGCGCACTAACCTCAGCCTGCTCATGTCGGTACTTTTTAAAAAAATAAAAAGAAAGAGAGAAAAATACGAAAAAGAAGAAAAGAAGAAATAACATCAGCCGTTTCAAGATCTATTTTCGTCTTCCCCTCCTCAAATTCCATCTCGCACCCCATTCCCTTCATTGAGTTTGTTTTTAACCATTAATCCCGCCAAATTTAACTTTAATGGAAAACTTGTGGTCAAAGGTGTATAGTTGACATCTTATTTTGGCTAAAGAGCTATTGTTTACTGGGAGAACAAATCTCAGCGGGGTGTGTTGTTTGTTTTCTGCTTAGATATAGAATAGAAACAAACTATTTTGTCTTAAGTACTTATTTGTTAATGAACATAGGAAACATAGGATTTTTTTTTTTTTTTGGATGGTTTTGGGTTTGTTTTCAAGTAGCCTGTTTTTTTTATGGAAAATGAACTTCATTATCACAATATTTTTGTTACGTATAAGTAAAATCACGTACTAATATGTGTATTAATACTAATTCTTTCATATTTAAAATTTAAATTAGTACTGTTTTCAATAAAATTTACTTTTTGACCAATCACATCAGATTAATATATATATCAGTATAAATTTATGCTTGTAACTAGATTTTTTCTTATTATAAACCTCCAAAACTCAAATTGTTTTTTAGGTTTGGCTTATTTCATAGTAAAAGTTTGTATTTTTTTTTTCTCTCTATCAAAGCCTAATTCAGAATCACTAGTGAATGTAACCCCCGCTGTTTTTCTCTTATAATCATTATTTTCTATTTAGTTGCTTCAATTTTTGTAAGATTTTGTAAGCTGGGTCCTTGCTATTTCGACATGGGCAGCTACAATTATCCTTGTGTTCTTTAGTGGAGTGCCTACCTGACAACAAATTCACCATTTATCAGAATTTTCCTATCAAATTTGCATGTTGGGCTCTCTCTCATTACATTTTGAAGGATGATAATCGACCTGTTGATGATTTGATACAGATCCATTCTTGGTATTCGGATTTGCAAAGCAATGGGTTAATTTGTAGTAAGAATCAGTAGTTAAAGAGACAAATATGTGATAAGGTTTTTGTTATGCAAGATTCATTATTCGTCCTTCATTTGCTTTTGTTCAAAAAACTTGGAGAAGAGAAATCAAGACTGGCTCAGGGCTGTAGGGGCATATTGTTGAGGAGAAGAAGAACTTCAGCACGCGCCATTTTACTCCTCTTAGAACGCACCATTTTATTTTTACCCATGGCCGCCACTCGCTAGCTGGGTTGGTGCGCCACTGCTTGTATTTAGACTTTTCGTCTATTACAGCTACAATACGCTGCTATATTATGTAGAATTTTGTTATATATAAATACAGTTGTGTATTAATCTGTGTATCAATACTAATTTATTCATACTTAAAATTTAAATTCATACTATTTTTAATAAAATTTACTTTTTGACTAATCACATCATATTAGTGCATAAATTAATATATAATTATAATTACAATTATATTTTTCATATTGTGTATGTACCATCATAACCATTTAAAGTGGACCACGCATGCAAGAAATGCCAACTTCGTGACGATGACGATATATAAATTGATCACGTAAAATGAAACGTGGTTTTTGACATGGCCGACGTCTTGGGATCATACACATGAAATTTGTTCCATTTCTTTTTTTCTGAAAATCCTGCTAAGAATCACGTGCAAGACATTACTGAAGTAATTGAGAAGTCTTCCATAAGTTAGGAATCTGGAATTTAAACTGAAGTTTAAAATTTTCGTCCCTTTGTATATATTAATTTGCTCTTTCTTTTTATCTCGAGTTTTCTTCGTTCAAATCAATTGGAGGCAGCATTTTCTCACGTATTAAAAATTTGAATATTCCACTCCAACCAATTCTCTCAAATTATTACTAAAATAAAGCCGTGTATGTATAAGGTAACAGAAATAATTTGTATAATCACGTGTATTTTGTATTTCTTTTAAAAAAATATCAATTTTAAAAAAATAATGTTAAATATAATCTTAAATGACGTAAATGATATGTAATTTAAAAAAAAAAATTATTATTAAAAATTTAATTTTTTTAAATACAAATATCTTATTTACTATTTTTTTATTTTTTATAAAAAAAATATAAAACCTTTCAGTGAATCAGGACAAAATATCGAGTGGCTGAGCCTAGGCCCAGGTCATTCTTATTTCATGGACAAGTAGTAGCCTTGTTCCTTTTTTAGACCGAGTGATCTCTTGACCATTTTAAGGTAGTTTTGTCACGTACATGTATAATCGTATATTAATTTATATATTAATATTAATTTATTTATATTTAAAATTTAAATTAATATTATTTTTAATAAAATTTATTTTTTATCAATTATATTATATTAATATATAGATTAATAGGTAAATTAATATACAATTATGTTTATAATTATATTTTTCCATTTAAAGGTCGGTTTGAAGGAATCGGCTTTTGACTCAACCAATCATTCATCGACACGTTATGTCCCGCTAATTATATCTCCTCTCTCTTCCTATATGCTTTCTATCAATGCTCTGATCTTTCTCTCTCTCGCGTACGAGTCGGTGATTCCACGCTTTGATCTTCAGGTTCTTAACAATCTCGGTTTGTGATACAAAGACCACCTTTGTGAGGTAGTTGAAGGTTTGCGATTCCTTTCATTCTTCCCCAAATTCGTGTTCCCTTTTTCTTCGGAGGTAGCACTAATCTCTTCCCTCCCCCCCCCCCCCCCCCCCCTCTCCTCCATACGCACCTAGGGCTTCTCTGTTTTTTTTTTTTCGTGTGTGGAAAAATACACTTCTTTTGCGGGTCTATATTAGTTTTTGTTACTTTCCGGGTTGAATTCGATGCCTAATTCGAATAAATGCATAATACGATTGTGATTTTGCCCATAGATCAGAGTGAATATGGTGATCGGATGGTAATATGTTGCAATTTCTGGTTCTTTTTCTTCGATCATGTTAGGGTTCGGTTTTGGTGATGTTTCCGATGAGAATTTTTCATTGCGAGTCCTTGATTTCAGATTTTACGGTTTCGTTTATTCCGAATACCCTACGCTGGCCCTTTTTTTTTTCTATTCCCTTTTCTCTTCGTATTGATCTTGTGGTGGAAGATATAAAATGGGCATGTCTAATTTTTTAGCCCCCGTTATATACGTTTGATGTTCTATTTGATTGGGTTTGAAAACGCGAGTTAAATAATGCGTTATCTACGATGGTGGGTAGTATTCGTCGCTGCTCAGCCATTTAGACGAATTAATCCAATCTTTTACTGTACATTCTTTACTTTTGTTTACCTTGTGCTTTGCATGATACATGCCCTTTAAATACGTGGAATCTTTAGGTTCCTCTCGACTTGTGGAATGGGATTTTTGGTCGGACAGGTTTATATTGGGTGATGCCTAAGGAAGTTGTGGATCTCCATGCATGTTGGCGTGGTTGTGAGGCAAGGAAATGGGCTGCTGCCATATGGAGAATGATTCCTTTGTGTTTAATGTGGTGTTTATGGCTGGAAAGGAACGAGAGATGTTTTGAAGGCAAAGAATCAGAAACATCGTTCACTTTCTGAAAAAGGCAACATTACACAGAATATTATTATTCTTATGTTGGAAATAATCTGCCACAGCTGCATTTTGATCCTTTGCAATCCTAAAAAGGGATGAAAAATCAGATTTGAGAGCTGATTTCCCACTCCGAATATCATGCCAAAAAAGAATCCTCTTCTCTTCCCCCACCTTAAAAGTAATATGTTTCAAAAAATCCCCCCAACCTTTCCTAATGAACTTCCATAAACTCACCCCATATGCTCCTATAACTTCATCAGTACACTAGTTCCCCCACCCACTCCTATATTTAACAGCAGCAACATTCTTCCATAAAGCATCTCTCTCTAAATGATATCTCCAAAGCCATTTCCCAAGAAGTGCCTTGTTAAACATCCTCAAATTTCTCACCCCCAATCCTCCACTAGAAATTGGTTGACAAACCTTGTTCCAACTAACCAAATGAAACCTTTTCGCCTCTCCTATACCTCCCCATAAGAAATTGCAAAAAATTTTCTCGATTCTTTTTGCAAGCCCTGCTGGCAAAGGGAAAAGAGAGAGAAAATATGTGGGAAGATTAGACAATGTACTCTTTATCAAAGTAATACGTCCCCCTAACTTGTCAAAAGGGGGACGTATTACTTTGATAAAGATTACGCTGTCTAATCTCAGAAGTTATATAATGCTTATCGATTACAGATTTAGAAACTAGTTTACAGGGGAACTTTTAGGACCTACCGGGGCACCATGGGGGTGGATTTGCATAATTTTATTTTTTTAGTGTGATTGTTCAAACTTATTTTGATTTTTGGATCTTTAGTTGTGGTGCCATGCTGTCACTGATGGGAAGTTTCATGAGAATTAGGCAAACATAAGTACCAGGCGTGTTTTGTGTTGCTGTTATTTCACATTTTATTTATTCAGTTGCTGCTAATGCTGAATGAATTTCAATGTTGCAGAATATCATTTTCTTGGAATTGCAAGGGTTGAGCATTTGGGGATTCATAGTACCTAGAAAATGCAGGGAGGCCGAGGTCGCAGGGATCCTTTCTCTGATTTTGGTGACCCCTTTGCTAACTTTGGGGGCTTTGGCGGCTTTGGGGCTCACAGGAGTTTACTGTCTGGCTTTTTGGGAGGAAGGGATCCATTTAATGATCCTTTCTTCACACGCCCATTTGGAGGCATGTTTGAGTCGAGCTTCTTTGGTTCAAGTGGACATCCTTTTATGAATATGCATCCCCCTGGACTACTTGATGATCCAATTGGACGTCCATTTATGAATATGTACCCCCCTGGATTTCTCGAGAATCAAGCGCCAGAGCCAGAAAGGCCTAGGGGCCCAATTATTGAGGAATTGAACTCTGAAGACGAAAAGGAAGATACAGATAAGGAGAAGAGAGAGAATCCAAGGAAGCATGGTAGGTCGAGCAGTGCTCATTATGTTGAGGATCCCGATGATGAAGTTGAAGGTTAAATATATCTATTAACTGGTTTTAATGCTATGTTTTGACCCGTATTGTTGAACCTGAAAATTTTCTATCCATTTTTTCTCCATTAATTGCAGAGAAAAAGAGCAAGCAAGTGCAGTACAGGAATGATTACAAGCTGAATGATATAATGCCACAGTCTCGCTCTAGTTTTACCTTTGGGAGCTCCAGTGTCACCTATGGTGGTCCCAATGGAGCATATTATACTTCATCTAATACTAGAAGGATGGGGAGTGATGGTGTAAGTTAACTTCAATGTTGATAATAGGATCTATTTACAATTTAGCATTGTTTCTCAAGTAGATTTTGATGTGGAGCAGTTGAGCTTTGAAGAAAGCAAAGAAGCGAATACTGTTACAGGGCAAGCAAAACACAGGGTATCTAGGGGAATTCAGAATAAGGTATTTTATGATTGACTATACTTTAATGACTTTGTTTTCATGTCCTTTGTAGGGTTCACTAGACATAATCGTTTGATAGTTATGTGGGGCATTAATGTTGTATTTAATGGCTGTATTTTCATGTGCTTCCTAGTGTTCACTAGACATTGTCTTCGTTTGATTGCTTTGTGGGATGTTAATATTGGACTTACATAGAAGACATATTTTGTAGGGCCATTCCGTTTCAAGGAAGCTTAATTCAGATGGTAAGGTGGACACAATGCAGACCTTACACAATCTGAATGAAGGTATGTGTAGTAGTATATTTTTGGGTGTGTGAGGATACCGGGATGCACTCAACGTGGGTTGGTACTCAAGGGAGGAATAACCATAATCTCTGGATTGGCAAATTTTCAGATGAGCTTACTGGATTTGAAGAAGCTTGGAAGGGAAATGCTAGAAAGAAAATGCCTGGGTTGCCCGAGAATTATTTGAGTCTTGAACATATGGGTAACTGGCTTGCCTGAGAATTATGCATTTATTTTGTTTTATAGGGACCGTGCAGATGGCTCATTTTTTGTTGGGGTGTAATTTTGTGTCGTAGGGGCTGGTGGTAGTGGACAAAATGGGCAGGCCAGCACGGGAGGTTGGGCACTTCCTTCAATAGAGCCTGCACAGCCGTCGGTGATACCAGATGGCAGGAACAGGGCAGGATACCCTGGCCCAGATCTTTCGGGATGGAAGAAGTCTGATGTCGGAGACCCTAGCAGATATTCTAGAGGGAAAGGGAGAAATTGAGGGGTGCTCGAACCAGCTCATCACGCGCCCGCTGAACAAGTCCCCTTCCACTTTGAGGACCCACCCTAGCTCTGTATTTTCATGCATTCCCCTTTAAAAAGTTCCCGTTTCCGTAGGGCAGTATGGATCTTATGCAGTGCTTTGTTTAAGTAGTTATGTGTATACTGCAAGTAATTTTTCTTGTTGAGTTTCATGTACTGGATGATTAATATTGGATATTGGTTAATAGAATACTATTTTTAGTGGGCTTTTAAGTCCTGTACTTCTGCTTATAAACGGTGTGTAAAAATTACCATTGATACTGCATGTCATGATTTAATTTGATTTAAATTTTAAAATTTTCTTGCAATTCAAGTTCTTTCAGGTTAGTGGCATGGGGGTGTTATTATTGGTTTCTATTTTTCCATGTCACCCCAATATTTAAACATTGAAAGAATATATTCCGGAAACTGGAAGTCTGAAAATATGGAAAACTGCTACTGTCTTTTACGCCATAGCGAGAGAAGAAAAAAATAAAAAAAAGAAAAGAAGAACATCTGAACTGGGCTTTATTTTGTAATATATTTGGTAGTTGGTATTTTTCTCAGTGCTTGGGAGGTTGCAATGCAGAATGGTTTCACGCTTAAAAAAGGGGTCGTTATAGAACATACGCAGCCATCGATTCTAATTTGTTTGCACCACATATTCCGCCAAGTCCACTGATAGATTGATAATTGGCAGCCACAACGTATCACTGCGAGAACTCGTAACTCAAAACTTGCATACGAAAAAATAAAAGGGCAGAGGTTCGGGGGAGGGAGAAACATATAACAACGGTCGGCTATTTATCCTTTCTTAGGGTTATTTTACATCTTTTTGGAGCCCAAAAGAATGGCAATTATCAGAACGACGGTAAACGTGTTTCTCAGAGGAATTTCTCATCATTTTCCTCTTTCATCTTCATCACCACGATTCAGTGCACTGCCTGGTGTCGCTGGGATCCTCAGCTATACACGGCGTGGAATCAGCTTCAGCGGCATACGATGCGCCGCCTCGGGCTCCGGCGACGGTAGGAAGGTGTCGGCTCGCCTGTCGCAGGTTCAGCAGCTCTTGCAAGAAGCCGAGGAGCGAGCTCTCTCGGCCGACGACCAGCCCACCCCTAAAATCACCCTCGGTATGTGAAACTATATATATATAAGATGAATCGCCTTCCGTTTGGTCACTGTGAATATGTACGTTGATTTGACTTGAATTACGCGTAGTATTTGGATATTGTCTTCGACATTCATCTCTCATGAACATCGGACTCGACTGTGCTGTCTTTACCAGCGGTTTGGGAGCCGAGTGGAAATACACAAAAAAAAAAAAAAAAAAAAGTCTAAATGGAAAACTTATATCATGTGCCACTGTTTAGTCCAGAAAAAGAGAAAAAAATGGAGCGTAGAAGTCATCTCTTTCTAGTTGCCCGGCCTGGCGTTGGGAAGGAGAAGCCAGGGAGGTTGATAGTTACTGATTCTTTTCCCCTTTTGCTTAATTTCACATCGACTTCGAATCCCTTTGATAATTTCCTGATTAAAAAGGTTGATATTATTATGGTTGAGCATATAGTTTCCAATATTAAAGAATTTTGCTCTGTTCGAAGTTGTCTATGTAGGACTTATCTCTAGTTATTTGAGATATTTTTAGTGGGCATTTGGTGTACGCAGTTTCTTGCTAATTTTATCACATGGAACACTAATTAGGTGGCAATGTTTTCAGCCTTCATTTAGTCAGATTACTAATGATTATGAAGCGTGGGTGAGAATATCCCATTCTTGGCTTTCATATTGGCCTGATGATGATTGTAGGATCTCTTTCTCCTAAGATGACTATGCAATCTACCTGAAAAAAAGGTTTTCATTTTCTAAACTGCAGTAATCCATGTGATTATATCCATTTATTAATCTAGAACTTGAGGCACGATTTTCTTTTGCCTTCTTTAGCAACTTAGATAGGTTTTATCTCTTGTATAACTTCTTGTTTTACTTGGGCTATGCCTATTTGTACTAATACTATCGTTTACCTATAAAAAAAAAAGAAAAAAAGAAAGTATTCCTAAATGCTAATATATTTTAGCGTTTCTAGATAAGATTTTTTTTATTGGCAGTGTGCGGAACAAAGTCCCGACAAATCCCCCGGTAGGCCATCAGCAAGGAGTTTCCCTCTAGTGCACCTCGGGCAATTTAAGGGAAATTTTTCCTAGTTTGATAGCCCCTAGAAATTGATTGCAATCAAGAGTTTGAACTTTAGACTAGGGAGCATACCACCAAGACCAAGGCTCTCACCACTTGGACCAAACCCTAGGAGTTGTGTGATACCTCATTTTTACGTGTATTTTCACTGAAAGAGTATTTTAATTCAATTAAAATATTAGTTCTGTTATTTTAAATTATCGTATTTTAATCGGATTTACTTAGTTGTGAAATTTATTTTGTAGAGCTTTCTTAATATTAATTATCGTTTTGAGTTTAAATTGCTGTGTAATTTATTTTAGTTTGTTTTTGGATTTAAAATTATATTGTTAGTATTTATTAGTTATTTATTATATTTTAGCTTAATGTAGTGTTTAAATTATTTTATTCGTTTTATAACTTTTAAGTTGTTTTCGTCGGATCAGTTTCTGGACTCCAAAAGTGAGGATTGGACCTCATTTCTTTTCCCTATCTTTTCTTTTTCTCTTTTCTTTTTCTTTCTCTTTTTCTTTCTTTTTCTTCTTCTTTCTCCTCCGGTTTCCTTCTCTCTCCCCCTTCATTTTCGCCGTTTTCTTCAGCCGCCCAGTGTCGCTGTTCGTCGGTGCCATGGCGCACCCAGAAATCTTCCCCTCCGGGCGCACCTCCCCACCAAGTTTCACCTCCATCCGAGCCACCGGTAGCCGCCACGAGTTCCGGTTTTTCTCCCATTTCGCCGCCGTCGTTCCACCTCCGGCCACCACCTCTTCACCACGTCATCACCGACCTCTTACCGTCTTAAACCACCTATTTTCAGCTCCGATTCGCTGCCGGAGCAGCCCTCACGAGCTCATCTTTGGTTTGGCCTTTTTTCTCTTCCACCGCTATTTCCTCTGCCACCCATGTCCAACTCTCACTTCCACTAGCTTCATAAACACCTCTAAGCCATTCCCTATCAATCTCAAGTCTTGGTTTGTCCCCATTCAAAAGTGGATATTTTACAACCCACGCCCAGTGTTTTTATACTGTTACGTTGTTTTTTTTTCGCCGTTTGCAGTCTCTTGATCCTTCGAAAATTGTTATATAGCGCTGTAAGTATTTTCCAAACTCTATTTTAGATTTAAAATATATTATTACTTTTACAATAAATTCATTGACTGGTTGGTGATTCTGGATTGAATCCGAGGAGTCAGGAGTCGGATGGATTGAGGACGGAGTTGTTTGGTTATTGTTGATGTTGAGTTTTGTTGGTTAAATTGTGTCTTGAGGTGTGCATTGCATGGTGCATTCATGTGCATGTATTAAATTGAGAAAAGTTGGTTTTATCAATGTAAATGGATTTTCGAGTGCGTGTGTATCACGACCCCAAGCCGGGATGGGGTATTATTTTAGTGGAACTCCTCTGGTCACTCGGGAGTGAATAATACTGAGTGACATCCCCTGGGTTGTCGTTGGGCGACGACCGGATCGCACGATACGGTAATGCTGTCGTGTCGACTTCGTGGTCCCTAGGCTGGCGGGGACTAGAGGATGGCCTGGTCCAGGTACGCGCTGGGCGTGAGACTGGGCATCGTTCGTTTAGGTGTCACATGCGTAATCGTTACCTGCGGTGTGGCACAGGAGCCAGAGTGTGCGGATGATCCCTAGGGGAGATCATGGTGCATGCATTAATTTGGAACTGATTTTGGATATTGGATATGGGTCATTTTCTGGGAAAATTGTGAGATTTTGTATGAGGATATTGTGATCCATTTTCTGGAAAAATTGTGATTTTCTTGGTTTGGACCATTATCTGAGATAATGACAATGACTGGTTTTAAAGGATATGTTTTGGGCTAAAATGAGATTTTTGGCGTGCGTGGAAAAAATGTGGATTTATGGGACGTGCACTTGGCATTCTTTCATGCATATTGTTGAGTTTAATACATTTTTATCTTGTGACATTTAGATTATTACTTACCTGCGACATCATTTTAGTACCGTAAATTTTGATGGAGATGTTGAGGAGGAGGAGTAGGCTCTGCCAGAGTTTTGATTTGGAGTTGTTTATGTCAAGAAAATTATCTCTGCTAGTTTTTATGTCTTGTATTTTGGTTTTGAAACAATATTTGAGACTTGTAATATTTTATTATGTGTGCTTTAAACGAGTTTGTATTTAAATAAAAAAAAATTTCTGGTACTTAGTTATAAGACTTTTATTATCCGCTGCGTGATTTTATTGTACACTTGTTGCATGTACACACATTTGGCACTTGGTGATGGGATGTGTGATCCGTGTTGTCATCATCCCTACGCCTCGATTTCTACGTGTTCGTAAGTGGGAGTTGGGGGCGTCACAGGTTGTACCTTTATTGAGTTACGTTTTCTGTCAGCGACCTTTTATAATGGGACCAAATGCAGTAATATCCTTTTATATACTCTTTATTTACAGAAAACATCTTCTTTCTGATCACCACAATTTTCATTCAGACCATGTAACTGTCAGTTTTGCAAGAAGCGGGGGGCCTGGAGGTCAAAATGTCAACAAAGGTCAATTCACGTCCTGCTCTCTTTTGCTCTCATGATTTATATTGCTGACTCCCTTTCGTGCTATATCATCCTAAAGAGGGTGGTGCTACTTATTTGATTGTTTTTTGCTGTAACTGATTGTCATGCAGTGAACACCAAGGTGGATATGCGCTTCAATGTTAAAAATGCGTATTGGCTAAGTGACCGAATAAGGGAGAGGATTATACAGATGGTTTGTTGCTGTTATTCCTTATCATACTTGTTTATAGACAAATAAAAATGTCACTAAAGGATGAGATAAATAATCCATGAGATGTTTACAATGCATCATCTCAACAATTTGCATTTCTTTTTACATGTTTTTATTATGACAGTATCATACTATTGATATTCAAGCTGTACTTTTGATGCATGCTTAGAATACAATTTCTGGCCAGAAAATTCCTGCACTAGAATGCCCTTCCATTCCCTTCGTCCCCCTCCCCTGTTCCTCACCCAAAGGAAGACCAAAAGAAAAAACAAGAAGAAGGGCCTTATCATCAGCGATTTCCTTAGACTTGGAGGCTCTATCGATGTCATTATCTGTTCAATTAATGATTTTGTCTTTTCATTGTAAAAACTTGTATAGGCTTTGTTGTGTTTCTACTATCTCTTGGTAATCTTCCTGGTCATGAACAGGAGAAAAATCGAATCAACAAGGATGGGGAGCTCGTGATTTCTTCAACAAAAACTAGAACACAGAAGTCAACTTCTGCCTCTTCTTTTTTTGCTGTCTGTTCTTGTGATACATTGGGAAGGCGTCTGGTTTGAGTATACTTTTCTTTTTCAGGGGTAACATTGAAGATGCTTTGGCAAAACTTCAGGTACTAGATAATGGACACGGTACTTTCGTGTTTGGTGTTGAGTTTGCCAGTGCTCTGTTTTCATTCATAAGCTGAAGATAATTGTCCTGACAACCAACACACGCCCCCCCACAAATCCCCCCCCCTCCCAACAAAAAAAACCCACCCGGGGCCAAAACCTCAAGGAGGGCTTTTTGTACACTTCACTTGTACTAACTTAGGCTTTCTTTTTATTTTAATTTTATTTTTCATGATTTCTACTTACCGAGTCATCTCCCCCCCCTCCCCCCCAACCCCCCCAAAAAAAAACTCTCTCTCTCTCTCTCTCTCTCTCTCTCTCTCTCTCTCTCTCTCTCTCTCTCTCTTTATATATATATATATAAATATAAAATGAAACAGGCAATAATTGATGCCGCGTCTTATGTTCCACCACCTCCTTCAGAAGAGCAAAAGAAGAAAATTGCAAAGATGTAAGAGCTCTAAAGCGTGTGTTTTCAACTGTCCTTCTTTCTCTGGCTCTTTTTATTTACTTACTAGTTCTGCAGTACATCGGCAACATTATATTTTGTCTACAATATTCTGTCTTTGTTAGTCTTATTGGACTGTAAAGAGTTTGGGGCTGTCTTTTATATATGTCTATGCAATGCTGTAGGGCTGCTATTGGAGAGCAGAAACGCCTTAAAAGCAAGAAGGTGCTTTCAGACAAGAAGGCATTTAGAAGAAGCCGAGACAGCTGGGACTAATATACTGCTTTATTATAACTAGTGATCTGAGATATCATTTAAACATGTAAGTTTACCATCCCTCTTGAAAATTTATTATGAAATTTGATTTGACTAAAGTTGTCTGCTTCTTTTTTAATGTTTTCTAGGTAGGAATTGAGTTGAATGTGAAAGAGCGGATTGTTCATTAGTTGAGCAATGAGAAACTGTGGGCATTTCCAAGACCACTTTCTAAGACCAGCCTGCAGGAAGAATACCAAGAGCGCTTTTTTACATGGTATTGTCAAAACTATCAACTGTTTCCAGAGTAAGTAGTCTCTTGATGCAATAAAAATATAAAAATGAATAGTCTCTTGATGTAACATGACTGTGCTTTTATATGCTTTTGATACGATTTATACATATAGTGAATTTGATTTGTGACACATTTGTTCTTGTTATTCCTGTACTTGACACTCAAAACAGTTCTGCCTTCTACATTTGGTAAAGGCGTGCAATATTTAAACTTTGTTAAACGTTCCGCACACTTGCTGTCAGGGAACAGAAAAAATGTCGCAGCGGTTCTTTTCTTCTTTTTTGTTTTTCGTTGCTATAGTTTTAACATTCCAACGTTCCCGTTTCTGCAATAGAGAAAGGCTTCAAACTCTCATGAATGAGGTGATCAAGTTGATTAGATGCACTGTTCAATAGAGGTTTACTTGTTCATTTCCATGCGAAGAATATATGCACCAATTAACCAATGAAGAAATTAATATTAGAGACAAATGGTGGAATGAAAACAATCTTTTGGCAAGCAGAGGGATCGGAACAATCAGCTTGGTGGTCTTATGCTAGAACTAATGATCACGAACTTATGTACAAATGATTTTCTGGAATTGAATTGAGAAATATGTTAATCACACACAGACTTACAAAATCAACCATTCTGAGGAGACTAAATGTAATATGTGGGATTGTAATGTCTTTTTATCAGTATAAGAGACCAAATGTATTAAATCAAACCTAACATCAATTTGTAGGCCTTTTTTTTTTTTTTTTTGGTGTAAATTCTCTTTGTAGATTTAACTATTCGTGAATTAAATTTATACATACAACCATAAAAGTCTCTGATTAATTCGCCTGAAAATTTATGTTCTGATAACATACTCCTCTCCTGATTGTTGATCCACATGCTTGATCCATCTTTTTGTACCCGAACCAGAATTTCCCCCACTGGTGGCAACATGAGCAATATCCAATCCCATCCCCACCGGCAGAAACACACAGCGCACCAAACGACGAGATCCACCATCGAGAACGCTTCGCCATTTGAAGGTTGAAGCCGACTTGGAACTCGCATTCTTGCACACCAAAACCGCACCACGGCTGCTCAGTTTCGCCAGCCTCAGTATTCTTGCGAAGTCCTTTCGCTTGCAATCAACCACTAAGAAATCTATGCCCACTATCTGATCCATCACTTCCTCCGGCTCTCCCACCATAACTTCCGGTGACATCCCGGCCTTGACCATGCCTTCAGCGTACTCTGTCCTTGATTGCTCGTTTTGGACTATGCACACGTGTCTTCCTCCCGTGTGACGGCTCGCCACCGCTAGGCCAATACTTGTTGCCAAAACTCCGCCCTGTGACCATGTCTCAACGATGAAGTTGGCGTTCCAACCTGCAGCCATGGCGGAAACAAGCTCTGCCACGCCTGATTCGTGATAAAGATCACACTACAAGCAAAGAAAAAACCCATTTTAATAATAGAACGAAAAGCAATTCATTAGAGATTCAAAACAAAATGCAAAAGCGTTTGCAATTTTCACTGCTTACAGATTTGACAGTATCAATATAGGCCTTTGATGCTGTCTCAGGGGACCAAACGAGCTTCATCTGTCTTCTGATTTTTCTCTCTTCTTCGTCTTCCTCTTGTATCCTTTCAAGTTGGGTTCAGCTTGGTTTTCAAGTTAGGAACTTGTTTTGTGGGGGAGCACTTCAGGGTGAAGTCCAGTTCGGCGTTTTATATGATACCGAAAGGGTCTGAGGACGTACAACAACGTGTTGGACCGTTGACATTGCATCTCGCGAATCCAACGCGTGTAAATTGAGTTGTACGAGATGAGATGAAATAAAATGTGTTGATTAATAATAAATAAAATATTATTATAATATAATTTTTTAATATTAATTTTGTATTAATATTTAAAAAAGTTAAATTATTTATTATATTTTTTATGAAAATTTTAAAAAAATTATAATAATAAATTAAAATAAAATAAAATGAGATTTTTAGTTTTGATTAATCAAGGGGGTTTGAGATTACAATGGGTTTATTATATGAGTTTTGTCACATACAAGTACAGTCACGTACTAATCTATATATTAATATTGATTTATTCATATTTAAAATTTAAATTAACACTATTTTCAATAAAATCTACTTTTTGACTAATCACATCATATTAATACACAGATTAGTGCATAATTGTAGTTACAACTATATTTTTTCTTATTATATTGCTGTTTCAAATGGTAATGCGCACCAACCTGGTTTCCGGGATGTTTTCAATTGCCAAATAGAAGTATGTAGTACGTTGGACCTTGAAAATCCCAGCTCGTGGCGAGCCGCCGGTCGTTTCATCAACCTGGTTTGCTTGCGACTTTTTCTTTTTATTTTTTAAAATATATCTCCCTTGATTGTTACTTCTCATTAGCCCCGAAACTGAGGTTTATTAGCCGATTGTATCCTTTTTGTTGTTGGGACATCTTGCATCGTGTATTTCATTGAGTTCTAGAAATTCAAGGGAAAAATATTTAGTCTTGGGTCAATTTTCAGCTGTCTAAATTGAAAAAAAAAAAAACATTGAAAGCCGTTAAGACATCTTTTCAGTTTTGCAATACTGTGCGAGAAACGAAGAAAGAAAGTGGAACAAGTAATGGTGGAATGTAGAGATCCCAAACCAAAATTCATCGAAGCATCCAACTGCATGTGTCCTGATCCCAACCTTATCGGATGAAGCTCATATAGTCCATTGATCTGCGAAATTGCCCAACCTCAGACGTTGACCAACTCTATGTGTGACGTTGATGCTTGGGCTAATGGCATTCGACCACCTCGATATTTTACACTTTTCTTTGGCTGGGACAGAGCATCCTAGTCCCTTCGTCATATCCCTTCGTCATGTCCCATTATGATAATGAACAAGAACACTCTGATCAAGTAAATCCCATAAGAAAGAAAGCGTCACGACGCAAAGTAATCCATTCACGGGTTCGGTTTGGCAAGTGGGAAGAAAATTTTGAATTTTAAAATAAAATATTAAAATATATTATTATTATTATTTAAAAATTTAAAAAAATTGAATGATTTATTATATTTTGTATAAAAGTTTGTTAAATTTATAATGATGTGATGAAAATTTTAAATTTGAGATAAAAATTTTATAGTATTAAACCGATCCTAAGTTGAGGAACGTGTTCTAGTTAATTCTAAAACACCTTTTTAAATAGTGTGATGGGAAGTTAAAAACTACCACAAAATGGAATAAATAGATGAAAAATTCTTCTTGTCATCCTCACACTTCACACACTACTTATTTTATTTTATTTTTCATTTTTTCTATAATAAATATATAGTGTGTAGATGATAAATAAAATAATTTAATTAGTTTAATAAGAATAAAATGAAATAAAAAATAAAAAAATAAAAAATAATATTTTAATATATAAAATGTGTGGTGTGGGATGATGTGTAGCATTCCTTTAAATAGATTCGCATGTTCGTACAGTTGGGGAACGTGTTCTTACAAGAAAGTGAAATAAATTTTATAAAAATAAATTTAGAAAGTGATTTATGTAATACATTAGATATATTTTATATTAGATATACTTTATAATAAAAATAATTTTATAATCTAAATTGAGATATGCTACACAGCAGACTCACACTTAACACGCTAGAATTTTAGAAATGTAGAATAAAAGAAAGTAAAAGAGTAAAATCACATATTTAAATAATGTGAAAAAGTGTGAGGTTGCTGTATAGAATTTCTCATCTAACATACCACATTGAATCATGTCAATTTATTTTTGTGAAATTTTTCTGTGTCCAAAATATTTCTCTTAAATGAGTATTTATTTATTTTCAATAATTAAAAGGTACAAATGTCAATTTTGATATTTTTTGGATGGAAAGTAAACTTTTGGTATAACAAAATTTACTGAAGGAATTGACCATAATTCAGGAATATTTGAGTGTAGCGTATGCAAGTGCCAATCATGTTGTTTATGACTCTTAAATTCATATCAAACTTAAATTAACAAGACACTTTGACTTTATGCTTTGTGAAAAAAATAAAAATAACAAACCAAGAAACAAAGTTAGCGATGCTAATGCGCCGCCCCATGCACTCACTCTGTTGGATAAGGTTGTTTAATCATTTTTGTAGCCATTTTTTTCAAGGTCTCCAACCGAATAAACGATGATCAGGTCAACTTTCTTCCAAGACCGATAAACGTACAAGTTACAACGTAAGCATGACTAGACAAAGATATGAACTTCCTTAATATCAACATCACAACAGCCTGTATTAAGTAGTTGTTTTGTTTGTCAATTTATGGGTCCATGACTACTAGTTATCAGATATGACACATTCTTACCTGCTCATAGTAATCCATATATATATTCCAGCTGCCATTGCATGTCAAATCGAAGAGCTGATGGAATCGAACATTAAAGATAAGCAAGAATCAGTCGACATTCAGTGATTAAACAATGGTGGAATGTAAACCAAACAAGAGTGTTGCGTAAAAGCTTTCAATTACATATTAAACTTTGTGCATGAATGCAACCCAATTGATACATTAATAAATATCAAGCTTATGGTCAAATACAAACCACGAGAAATGTTAGCTATCCATGTGTTGTTGTTATATCAATCCTGTCTGCATCAGAGAGCATGCTTGTTGTTAGGGGGTAAATATGCCAGCCCATAGTAATTTGGGGAGGGAAAAGAAATGGAGGAGAAGACAAGGCAAGAGTTGAGAGAAGAAGTGAAGTTCCAAACACTCCATAGACGTAGACTTTATACCGAATCATGTAATTCTATGTGTTTCTCTCATTTTTTTAATTTTTATTTATTTATTATTTGCTATCATGGATGGACATAAATTGAAGCTATGCGAAACACGTTACCAACACTGGCAACCAAGAATAAAAGAATCCATGTTTGCCATTTTGGTCAAGGGATCGTATACATACACACAAGCAATCGAAAAAAATGAAGATTAAACAAGTTATCTGATGCTAACATGACCTTTGTTAATCTTAATCAAAACGATCTAGAAAATGATAAAAAGTAGGATATGATATTTGTCTTTTGATGGAAAATGATAGACATATAATTATTTTTATAACTATGTTTTAAATGAGGGGCATCTTTATCAAATAATTTATAAAAATAATCTTATATATACACTCATTTTAAAACATAATGGTATAAAAAGTCTAAAAATACTTTTGTATCATACTCTTTTTTGTTTTGTTGCAGAATTAGGCCGGTAGACAATAACTAAATAACTTGGATTACATTGGGGGCACTAGTTCAAGCAGCCTTCTACGGGAAATTCAAAACGAGGAACATGGTTTTCTTTCAACGTTCCATCGGTGAAAACGTGGTCCAGCGTTCTGGCTGCGGTTCGAATTGTTCGATTGCCAGAAGTCACGCTCAGAACTTTCGTCAAACATCTTGTAATCTGAGCCTGACTTCCCATCCCATTGTAATAAGAGAAATGATAAGGATCCGGCTGGAGATTTCGTTCATCTGTCCGCTCACATCTTTTTTTATTTTTTAAAATTTTTTTTTACAGAAAAGTTAAAAAAATGTTGTTTAATTATATTGTGACTTTTGATTATTTTTTTAAAATATTTAAAAATGTTAAAAAAATAATTTAAAAAAATATTTAAAAATGTTATTTTTTTTCATATATTTTTTTAACATTTTTAAATATTTTAAAAAAATAAATAAAATTTACAATATAATTAAATATAATTTTCTTAATCTTTCTGTTAAAAAAAATTAAAAAAAAAGAAAATTGCAGCGGGACAGGTGGACGGATCCCTTTTAGCGACATCTTTAGCATTGTTCCTTGTAATAACCTTCCTATAAAACACGTGGCAAAATCTCAGAACCCTTCAGCATACGTGTCTCCCGCCCGCCCTACTTCACTTGCCACCGCCATAAGGCACCACCACCGTAGCTCCTTCATTTTCATTCCCCAAGCAGCCAAGCCAAGCTTTCTTCGTCCATCACAGGACGCAGGAAACAACTAACAATGCATCTTTTCAGATCCTTTCTTCGTTTCCCCAAATCCACTGCGTTCAGTTTCGTATCAAACAGGTTTTCTCACCTCGAAACCGCCGGACCCCCGGCCTCGATCCTCAAGTCCCAGTCCGTGGTCCGGTTCCGAGGCGCCGACACAGTGAAGTTCCTCCAGGGCCTGCTGACCAATGATGTACGGAGGTTGGATGACTCCCTGGACAAGAGAACCTCGACCTTGCCCACGTCCAATTTGCCCACCGTGTCTGTTCCTCCCGTGTACGCCGCTCTCTTGACTCCTCAGGGAAGGTTCCTGCACGACCTGTTCTTGTACAGGCCGCCGAGGCCCGATGCCAAGCTCGATAGGAACGGGTCAGAACCCGGGTCTCACTCGGACGAGTCATTCGAGCTGTTCGCGGATGTGGATGCTACTGTTTTGGATTAGCTCTTGGAGACCTTCAGGAAGTGAGTTTTCAATCGAATAATCTCTCAGTTGATGCTATTTCCGCTGTTTTTCAAGTAGATTTTGTTAATGCTATTGTTGCCTTGGGAATGGAATGCTTTTGATGATTTCGTAATTCTGTTGCATTCAAAGTGTTGTCCTTTTTTTTGGCTGAATTTATGATTGGTTTATTGTTTTAAATTGTATCGTAGATTAGGAAGATCAGAAGCTTACTTAGATTATTGCTGAATCTACGAAACTCAGCTGCTTATTTTGTCTTTGAACTAGAATGATTTCCGCTTTTTCCCAAAAAGTTGACTCAAGTACAAGACTGTTGCTTCTGCCGTGAATAACTAGTTGTAGATTAGTCTAACTTCATTTTGTTACTGCGAGTTTTTGCTAACCTTGACAATTGAGGGGTCACCATATGAAATATTGGGAGCTATTATTTACTGTGGACAAATGATCTGGCTTGGTATAGAGGAGCATATCCATGTCCTGCTGTAGTGGTTACAGTGATCGGCTAAGATATATAGATATACGAGAAAGGCCATTTGTTCGAGTAGTGAATTATCATTATCTGATATGTCTGAGCCCTTTAAGCAACGTTTTCATTTGCTTTGTATTACCCCTTTATGGTCTAGTGTGTGAACAACATTCGGTTTACCCCTTTATGGTCTTTAATTTACTCTCTGGAATAACGGCTTACCTGTTTATGCTCTTTTATTTGCTTTGTATTTACCTTCTCTGAATAACAAAACCAGCAATATTCTTTTGGGGAGGCAACTATGTGTTTTCTATATGTCAATTAAAGCTTTAATTTTATGCAGCTTCCATAGAATTGTGTCAGGAGATATCGGTTGAGGTCTAAGGTTGAGATTTAGAATCTGGCAGAAGACTTCTCTTGCTGGCAGCTCTATGGCGGGAACCTTTCTGAAAGGTCCTTGTCTGCAGAAGAACCAGAGGCTGCTAGTGTTGACTGGGGAGGTGGTGTTGATCACTCTGGCATGTCAGCTTCATGTGCAGTTGATCTGGGATGGCAATGGTTTAAGGATCCCAGATTGGATTCTCTAGGTTTCAGGGGGATCTTCCCATCAGATATAACGTGTGAGTTTTCTAAGCTTTTGCTGCTCTCAATATCTGTATATATTTACAGCATGACAAAGTTTTCAGACGCTTATGATTACATCATGTATCATCTGACAGACCCACTTACTGATTAACCTGCATATCTTTTCCTTTTTATGCCTGTTGCCGCACCTTGGTTGAGGCTGACTAAGAAACAGATGAACGGAATTACCTGCTCTGGAGGTTGCAGAAGGCTCAATAGAGATTCCAAAAGGTTGATTTCTATTTCCTCATTGATATTATGCTTAAATTTTTTTTACATGTTCCTGAATGTATGTTAGGCTGTGGAATTCAATCTGTCTTTTCAATTATGATAGAATTTTCACTCTTGATGAATACAGTTGAAATAATGGTATTGTTATTATCATGTCTAGGTGAGGCAAATCCTCTTGAATACAATCTTGCGGGTCTGAGTGCAATAAGCTTTGACAAAGGCTGCCATCTTGGCCAAGAGCTTGTAGCCCGTACACATCCCCAGGGTGTCATCCGCAAGCACTTGCTTCCTTTGAAGTTTCTCAATGATAGTGGAGAAGGTAATCCTCTGCCTTAGGTTTCTTCCCTTCCCTTCCTCGAGTCCTAGTATAACCCAAAAATCTCATGGCAATTCCTCATAAGTGGAGCAAAAAGTCGCTCCAGGCTCAGATGTATTGACCCATGCCACCCACAAGAAGGTTGGTACAGTGACAACTACACTTGGGTGTCGTGGGCTGGGTCTTCTGCGGTTGGATGAAGCCTTCAGAGGACCAGGTATATTGATCATACAAGGACAGGAGGATGTGAAGGTCGAGGCCATTAGACCAGATTGGTGGCCTGCTGAATGGTTTCAAGAGCATCAACAGTATAGTGGAGTTAGTTAGAGTGCTTGTTCGGCGGAAAAGCATACCTCTTCTGCACTCGATCAATCCTAAGAACCGTCTTGGCGATTATACTGGCAGTGAATGTTCCCTTAACGGCGGAAACTCAGTTCACAATTTTTTGTTTGTGAGAAATAGAATGAGGTCAATGAAATTGTTGCAACTAGAGAACTAATGCCATGTGGCGTGCGTCAATAAACCTGGTCAAACAACCACATACACAAAGAAGCTTGATGAATCTCTTTGAAGTTACATGGCTGGTTGCTGACTTGCTGTTACTAGAGTCTTATAACGTAAATTAACGCATGAAAAATTTAGCACTTGGCAGCGCTAAAGTGGATGTTGGCTAGTGATTGCAAATGCATCTCTTGAATGTATGATACTCTATATTCAGAAATGGAATGAAGAATCAGTGTGTTTCTGACTGATCGTCACTAATATTGCTTTTCACAAAGCAAGAAATATGTTATTACAAGTAATCAGAGGACCCATTTCCAAAAATATCCATCCCTCCCCCCACCAATTTGCAGAAGACCTCCTCAAAAGGGAAATTGCAGATCGATATCTTCAACAACAGTTTGCAGACTTGTGAGGCTTTAGCATTAGATCATTATCATCAGAAACACTCAAGAAATAGACACGAAAGTAGTTCTATCAAGAACTGTGACTAGGATGGCTTAGGTCCTGAATTACAGCCTCTATGTTTGGCCTGTGGTTGGGAAGCTCGTGGGTGCACATCAGTGCAATTTCTGCCAGTTTAGCTGCCGCGGATTCAATGTATTTGCCTTTCAGACTTGTGTCAATGAAATCTTGAAATCTACAAGATTCAGCTGCCAATTGCATTGAGTTGGTGAGTTTCCGCTTCCCAGATAGAACTTGGAGGATGATTACTCCAAATGCATATATGTCACTCTTCTCAGTAAAACGGCCGGTCGTAATGTACTCAGGAGCCATATATCCCATGGCAGCACTGATCTTAAGAGTTGAGAAGACAACATCATCAGCGAGAAGTTTAGGAAGACCAGAATCCGAAATCAATGGATTGAACTGCTGGTCAATGAGAATCTTCTCAACCGAAATGTTTTGGTGAATTACGACTGACTTGTTTTCACTGTTGCTGTGCAAATACCCAATACCTGGTTGGAAAAGCACAATTAATATGGAAATAAACTAACTTTACACTTTAAGCTTTAGTAATCCTGTGTAAGATATGGTGTTAAAGCATTTGCGTTGATAGAATTCTCCTAAACAACTTATTTATTTGACTCACACTACGCTCGTAGCTGTAGCATCATTGAGTTCACGAGTCATGACTATACGTGGGAACGCTGAAAGCGAGCCACACAACATATCCAGCCATCATCATGCCCATACAATGCAGCATCCTTGCAAGAGATTTGAGAAATGACAGTAAAGAAAATAAAGAATGAATAGAAAGTACTGACCTTTTGCAATTCCGCAAATGACAGAAACCCTCTTGGACCAGTCAAGCTCTATGCTGCTTCCATCATCTAAATCAAGATATCGGTACAGGTTTCCATTTAGAGCAAAATCATATATGAGAAAACATTCACCCCTGCTCCTTGAGCAACAGAAACCTCTCAACCTAACAAGGTTTTCATGTCTCAGTGAGGCCAACAACTTCAAACCCTTCATGAATTCAGCTTCATCAGACTTACAGCTGGTCACATTAATGACCCTAATAGCTACAAGAGAACCATCTCTTAGAACTCCTTTGTACACAGCCGAGAAGTTGCTCTTTCCCAATAAATTTGCCTCAGAAAAATACTGGGTTGCAGACTCAACCTCTTCTATGTTGAACGTAAAGTAGCTTGGACAATGTAGAGGAGATCCAGTTCCATTTCGACCATCAGCCCAAGGGCCCCATCTGTTGGAGTACTCAAGACTTACAAGTGGAGAAGCACTTTTTCTATAGAATTCCTTGGGCTGCTCAGTGCTAAGTCGATCTTCAGAAGAATCAGATGTAGTTCCAATCTTTTGTTTCCGCCGGCGGTACCGAATAATGGTGAGAAATACAGCCCCTGTCAAAGAGACGGTGACTGCAATAACCCCTGTAATAATTGCAGCCTGTGGTAATCTTGTTGCCTTTGAGCAATTAGTTTGGTTGCAGTGAGCATGGAAATCTGCGGACTGGGGATTTGCTAGTGGAACGGTATTATTTGTGATTGATCCAGGAGGTTCAAGTTGATCAACATTCACTTTATCATTATCAAATTCTGAGCAGACCCTCACTGCAGGAAACCCAGCTCCACATAAACTTGGATTGTTCCCATACTGGAATCCTTCATTTAAACTTCTGAAAGCTTCGTTTTCATTTATAAAAAAATATAATCAGTATAGATCAATTCACAACAAAAATCACCAAAAAAAAAAAAAAAAACAAAAAAACCAAAAGAGTGTCAAAATGAGAACTTTTTGTGTAAATAATCAAGGATGGAAGAGACTTACCGGTAGGGAGAAATCCAGAGAGAGAATTGTTTCGCACATCTAGAACTTCCAACTGTGGAATATCAGCCAGTCTTGCTGGAACTCTACCAGAGAAGCCATTAAAGCTCAAATCAAGCCTTCTTAGCATCCTCAAGTTCCCTAAGGCTGCCGGGATTTCCCCCATTAGTCTGTTGTATTGCAGGGAAAGAACACTTAACCTCTTCAAGGAACCCATTTGTGAAGGAATGGTTCCAGTCAGCTGGTTACAACATAGCTGCAGAACTACAAAAAAAAAGTGTCAAATTTATCTGCGGAGGACCAAAGTCCAAAATATAAGCGGGGGCAAAAGAATCGGTGAATTTTAATTCATAGAAAACCAACAAATGCACATAACGAGTGACAGTGCACCATGGCCAAATTTCTGTACAACTTGGAACTGGAGCAAACAAACTACACAGAACGCCAAACCAATACCACATTTCATTTTCCTGGAAACGACACCAATAAACTCCGGATATTCAAATTTCATCTGTCTCCTCCATCCCCCAGTTTTCTTAGCAATAAATGTCCTTCAAATATGAACAAATCGCGCTAATGTTAAAAAAACTAAGAACTTGGGAATTGCAAACAAAATTGAAGCCCATATAACGTAGATCAAAGCTTACTCGGAGAAAGAAAAGGTTAGAAAAAGAAATTCAATCGCTAAGATTGTGGCATAATAGCAGAACAACAAATGCACAAGAGCACCCAGAAAGAGAGAAGCCATTAATTCCTGAGCAAAACTAAAACTTTTTTCCCATGAAACAAACCACCAACCTTGAAGATTATCCATGTTCCCTAACTCGGGTGGTATCCCACCAGATAGATTATTCTCGTCGAGATAGAGCTCAGTCAGCTCAGTCAGTTTGGAGATCTCTGTGGGTATCTCACCCGACAATTTGTTGTAGTGCAAGTACAACCCCGACAGGCATTTCAGCTCGGCCACGGCTCCAGAGACCTTGCCTGAGAGACCCTTTCCCTGCAAGGAAATGTTAGCCACTTTGCGATGCTCGTTGCACGCCACGCCTTCAAATGAACCGCTACATGGGTCACCCTCACTGGTCCATGACTTCAACAGCTTATTCTCCGGGTCCAGCGAAGACTTCAACTCAAGAAGAGCTCTCAGCTCTGCATTTCCAAGAACAAGTCGTGGAGTAGAAAATGTGAGCAAAAGAATCAGAGAGATGAGAAAGTAAAGTAAACCCATTCCGCTTTTGCCTCAAAACTCTCGGTTTCCCCTCGAAATCTTTCCTCTTTATGGCCTATCCCAAGAAACCCATCTTTGTTCTGGTATTCTAATATCTTCCAACTTCTTGTTCTCCTAATAAATCTCCCTCTTTGACTGACAGCGCTTCTTCCGTCGCTTTAATTTCTCTATCCAGAAATTCTGTACCCTTCTACACGGAGAGTAGAATTCACTACAAAAAAAACAACTACGTTACGTTATTGGGATGCGGGCACTTTCGCATTTGGATTTGTTTGGGGATGAGATAGTGGAAGAAGAAAAGCTGTCAGTGTTTGCCATCACTAGAATGCACTTTAAATCGGTCATTTAGATTGACGATGATGTGGTGCACGAGCCACAAAAGGTCCTACTCGACAATGACCTGCTGCTTTGATTTCAAACCGGTGCTTGACAAATGGGATTCCTGCATAAAATGACTGGAAGTTGGAATAACAATAGTTCAAGACATTTCAGAAATTTTTTGTTTCGAGTTATGAAGAGTTGAACTGTACAAATAAATATATCGAAAGCAGCCGAAGGCCTTTGAACTTAAATTTGAAAGTATCTCCTCATAAAAGTTGCTCCATATTTACAAGCTTTTGAAAGTAAGAAAGAACCACTAGAAAATCTTCTATTTTCAGATACATTGATTACATCGTGCTTAGAGATTGAAAATTAACTCAAAGCTTAAGCTACAAAGTGCCAATCCAAGAATAAAAATCTATTTTTTATTGTAAATTAGGCCGTCCAAATCATTTTTTATGATTGATGCTTATGATTAACTCTTCAGAATCTCAAAACATGAAGTTATTAATACAACAATTATTGGTTTATTAGACTGTCGTTTATATTGTTTTCATTTGGAAATTAATATACAGATATATATATGAAGAATGTGAGGACACGCTAGCAGCTACCCCTCTATGGTTCACGACATTCTTGATCTATAGTCTGAATAGTCTACGTCGATGGGTGGGGTGGGAAACCTAACAAGTTTGGCAGTTGGCACCCAGTCCCAAAGAACACGACGCCTTTGACTTCCCCTCCTTGACTTGCCACATGGGAATCTTTTCTGGTTTGGGAACTCCCCGGTGCATGTATCATTTTTACAAGTTAAATGACAGCTGAATTTTGCCATTTTTTTTTTTTATCGTATTAGTTACAATGAGACTTTCAAGTAATTTTTTCTGGTAAGCTACCGCCATCGTTGTCTTTTTCTTCGGATTCCCTTTAATCATGAATTTCTATCAACATAAGCAAACACCGTCGTTGTCTTTCTCTGGTAAAACAAAAATACTGAATTCTATAACACTGTGGAATCATCGTTGCAGGAGCAATCAGAATCATCATTAATGACGTACAGATATTAATGTTGCGTCCCTGTCATGTGTACTTTCCTTCATGCGATAATAGCAACCAAACAATACTATTTATCGTTAATTTTATCATTTTAAATTTTATTCATTAATGCAACGAGAAATTAAAGGTAATCTTCTCTCTCTCCCTCATAATTTTCGTCCTCCTTATCCGTACTAAATATATATGTATACGTACTATTATTGTGTATTGTTCTGCATGAGTTCATCATCTGTGAGATAACCTAGAAGAAAGAAAAAAACTATGAGAACAAACACAAGATTTCATCAACAGAGGTATCCATGCGGCATGAACTTTTGGACACGTTACACAATGACTTTATGAGCCACATCACTACTCGAAGTCGATCCGATCGATGTTTTAGAAAGCAGACATTTTTCTAATATAAATCATGGTCCACAAACGTAAAGTAGGCTCTCCACTTTAAGTTTTGAATAGGGAATCCAATAAAAGTTTACGTGGAAACCATTTTAATTAAATTCTCTTAATTTAAAACAATGCCATTGATCAAACGATCATGGTTTAGCTTTTTAAAATCTGGCCACCATTATTGACATGATTGGGATGAAAGTAAGAGGTATTGTCGCGCTGATGAGAGACAATAAAACGAGAAATTAATTAAAAACTATAAGATAAAGAAATTAAACGCGAAATTAGAATGAATAAAGCCAGGCCAATAGTTTATGGCATAAAAATACGATAAAAAAATGTATTAATTTGAAAAAAAAAAAAGAACTTTTGTGTTTTTGTCCTGACTCCTGGCCCTTTGTTGAATAATACACGATCAAGATCATATTCAAATGTATTTTTAGTATTCAATTTCCTTCTAGAAGTTCTGGTATGACAAGGACTAACACCTAACAACCTAACTTATGAAATGTTGTAAAATCTCTCTTATTTGAATTTTATTTTTGTCTAGAGAAATGCTTGCGATTCTGATAATGGATCTTGAGAATTTCTGTTGATATATATAAATATATATATATATTTTTTGTTAATTAATAATTAAGTAGGTATTTTTTTTATTGGTGTTGTAAATTTTGTTTTTTTCAAAAAAATATTTAAGAGTATTTTAAAAATACCTAAAAAAATAATATTTTTTTCCACTTGTCGGGATCTGTGGCTGTATATCCACTCTTTTGCCTATGATAGACACTCATCTAAGAGAAAAAATCTTCACAACCTTCCAACACTCCACACTCCACATTTTTTTTAATTTTTATTATTTTATTTTTTATTAAATATTTAATATATAAATAATAAATAAAAGAATTAAATTAATTTAAAAAGAATAAATTCAAAAAAAATATTAAAAAAATATTAAAAAATTAAAAAAAAATAGAATGTAGTGTGTTGAGAGGTTATATAGCATTTCCCTATTTAAGATAATCACATCCTTGGCCCACGACATACAAGCTAGGGTCTAAGCTTTTTGCTTTGTTGTCGTAGTTTCAGGGTAATTGGACTGTAGCCTGCTTAAGCACGTATCTATTATGGATTTCTTTGGAAGCCCATTTCACATGAAAGGCCCGGCCCATTTTTTGTCGTAATTAACTTGTCAAGACAGTTCTGTGAACGACGTCGTCCTTAATATTTTTGCAAAACCAGCGGGAGCGGGGGGCACATACGAGAGAACGCCGTTTTTTTCATCTGGGACACCTAGCGTCAATCAATAGAGCGGAGAGGCTCAAACTGTAGAGAGAGAGAGAGAGAGACGTTGTGTGAGAAAAAAACAACCCGACCCGGAAACAATGGGCAAGGATCTGAGCGAGGACCAAGTCTCATCCATGAAGGAGGCCTTCACGCTTTTCGACAACGACGGCGATGGTCGGATCGCCCCGTCCGAACTAGGGATCCTAATGCGGTCGCTCGGAGGAAACCCGACCCAGGCCCAGCTCAAATCCATCGTCGCCGAGGAGAAGCTCACCGCACCTTTCGACTTCCCTCGCTTCCTGGACCTCATGGCCAAGCACATGAAGGCAGAGCCCTTCGATCGCCAGCTCCGCGACGCCTTCAAGGTCCTCGACAAGGACTCCACTGGTTACGTCTCCGTCTCGGAGCTCCGACACATCCTTACCAGCATCGGCGAGAAGCTCGAGCCCTCTGAGTTCGACGAGTGGATCCGTGAGGTTGAGGTCGGCTCCGACGGGAGGATCCGGTACGAGGATTTTATCGCCCGAATGGTCGCCAAGTGACGTTGCTCTAGTATCGGGTTTGTGTTTTGTGAAACGGACATGTTTTCTAGAAGTAATATCTTCTATGTTTGATTTTTCGCTTGGGTCTGTTTGAGTTTAATTATGCCGTGATCTTCTTCTTTATCTTCTTCTTCTTTTTTAGGTTAATGCTAGTTTCGTTTGAAGAGAATTTGTGCGTGTTGCGTTCTGTTCATAATGTGTATCCGAACTATGGTCTTCATAGGAATGTGGAGTTGGCCATTTTCTTAATTTGGATTTTATTTGGCTCAGTACGTATGAGATTATAGGGTTCTTTAGAAAATTCAGTGATGTATGTATGATGAGACCTGGGCACTTGTTCCTATGTCGGGTATCATTATTTTGACGAACTTCTAACATGATGGACGGCCATTTGCTTGTTTGGTACTTCTTTTCCTCTGTGTTTTGTAAGCTAGAGAGAGAGTATTATATGATTGTGAGGAATGGACTATGTATGTGGGTGTTTGCTTAGTCATGCGCTCTTAATGGTAAGGTGCATATTACATATTGATGAATTATGGACAAAATAGAGCAATATTGGATAGATGTGTGCAGAAGATGCTGCATCTAGGATAATAGAGTAGAGGTTTGGGTTGGAAAAAGCAATTGAAGGAATGGAACAATTCGTCATACATATATAATCCAATCACGTTTATGGCAGTATCATATATCCATTACGGGAGCGAACGAGTGACTCTCATTCTATGCCTGCACTCTTTTGTATTTGTTTCCAGGCTGAGATAATAGTTTGCGGTATTGAGGATGTAGGTAGTAGTGACAGCAAAGTTGTTACTGTTTGTGTTTTTCCCCTGTTGTCTGAAACGATATTGGTAACACAAATTGGTCTTAGTATCAGAACACGGGCCTTAGAATCACTTCTTCTTTTCAAAGTAGGAATTTTCCTCAAGTTGACCGCATCCTTTTTTATGTATGCAGTGAAGTTTTCTCAGTCTGTTAACCCTAGAGGTTGGCTCAAGTGGTAAATGTCTTGGTCTTGGTGGTATGTTCCCTCCAAGTCTAAGGTTTAAATCATCTTGGATGCAAACAACTTCTAGGGGCTATCGGAGTGGGAAAACTTCTTCTTGAATTACCAAAGGTGGACTTGCAGAAATCTTCTTGTCGAAGGTTTGTGCACCCCCAGATTAGTAGGGACTTGGTTATTAGACACCTGGTGCCAATAAAAAAAAAAGTTTTATCAGTCTCTGGCTGGCTAGGTCATTGTGATCATCAGTTGTTTCTACTTGGGTGGGAAGCAGAGGTTTCTGTTGCCGGGAAAATCTTGGAGGTGTCAGAAGCGTCTTCAAGTTATGAGGTAGCCGTATTCACCAACTAGGAGTTGTCAAGGGATGTGTTGTTGTTAATACTGTAGAGTTGTAATCTGCGTCAGTTTTTTATAGGTAAAAGTTGTAATCTGCATCGTGAAGTTATGAATTCACATACCATAAAAGATAAAAGATTTGGATCCAAAACCATACCCACATCCTAAGTAGCTGTAAAAGATAAACATCTTGGATTGATAGTCGCTTTAACATGGCCTGTAGTCCTAAACGTGGTGCACGTATTATTGGTTCATTTTGGTTGTTTCAGACTTGCATTAATCCTTGGTGTTTCATACTCTCAACACTAGAAGGATCTATTGCTTCTGGAGATCTAGAGTACATAGGATATAATATGATGGAAGAATAAGGGAGCAAAACAATGATACAAATACAATCGATTGGGCATGTTGGACCCGAGCAATACACTAGAACTTGGCATGTTGCTTTGTTTGTAGATTCGTTCTAGAGTTCGTGATGGGTATCCTTGTGACTGAGATTATCTGCAGATCTTATTTATGCCATCTTGTTAGCCATGCTGGCTTGAGGAAGCTAAAGAAAGTGTTATGTCGATATTTAGGTTTGGCGTCCAGGGTCCTGAATTGAAGGCTGGGTCTAAAGGTGTGATTGGTAAACCCGTAAATCCTTCTAGATGTCAAGAGCTATGCCTTCACTTGGGATATAACAAGCATCTCGCCCAATTAGGTGTTTCGTTTTGAGAATGCCCGTTTACACCAATGACGCTCTATTGAGTAGCCCGCTTGAAAAAGTGATTGATTTCTTTTGCTGAACTGTCCATCCAAGTTTGACAATTGAGGTTCTATTAATGCCCCACATTCTTCTTCACCATAAAGTCTCCTCTCTTAGACTTTGGAGATACATTTTTGTGTGTTGTCCTCATGAGTCCTTACAAAATTGCAAATGGTAGACATGCCTGATGCATATTCTCCCGCTTTTGTGTGTTTCTTATCTTTGAAGAAGTACTGCTTTATACTTCAAAGCATGAAGCAGTTTCATTCACGAACTCAAAGGTCGATGGAACAGCATCAATTCTGCCCCCAGGGAATCACTAAAACAAATAAAGTTTGACATTAATTTTCTTTCAAAAAAAGACATGATTGCATGCTTAAAAAGAAGATTATATCCTACTTGGTGAAAGAGTACATAAGAAATGATCCTCACATGTACAAAAATCACATTAAATTAAAACACAATCCGAAATGCGAAATGTGCAACAGTATACAGATACACTAGCCACCCAAAATAGACTTGCTTTGCAACAGCTGCAGCAAAAATCTCATTTTATACTTCGTCTGACTTTCCAACTATTGTTCAAAGTAATGTACAATGACCCCAAATAAAGTGGAAACAAATGCAGAAATAAAATGTCCTGTAAATGAGGTAAGAAAAGCACCGTCATATCTTCATTGACCACGTGGCAGACACTCGCATTGCTGAGGGGCTGGTCACCTAAACTACGAGATTCTGAACTTTCTGGAGTTGGAAGCAGCTGACTATCTGTGGAAGGGCCTTCAGAGGGTTCCCCGTCATCCTTCGGTGGATCATCAGGATCTTCTCTCCCATCATTACCTTCACTAGGACTTCCACCACTACCTCCCTTTGAGATGCCTGGGACCAAGTCTGTTCGAGCTTCTACACCAACCCGTCTCATGTGCAGCTGCCACATCATAGATACTTGTTGAAGAACAGGCTCATCAAAACACAGTTATAAGCAAATCTAGTAACGATGGCTACCTGAAGATGTAAGTTAACTTCATCTGGACGTGAAAGAAAGGGAAAATCTCCCCCAGTTTTCAAAAATGCTCGCCTCGCCTCAGGATACCTCTCCCGTAAATCATGTTTCAGTTGCTGAGGAATTGCACAGTAATCATTTGTCTTCAAGGAAGAAAGATGTAAACATGTCAAAATGAACCAGTATTGCCATCAGTGAAAATTTGTTAATTTCCTTCTTCCAGTACTATAGCTAAGAAAAAGGCATCTAGTTAATGATCTGAATTGATAGATTCAAGCATTAAAAAGCCATGGAGGAAAGCAAATGACTTGCTGGCCATAGAATTCTATAGCATGCAGCTACATGGAATTATTGTTGGTAGGGTTCCAATAATTTTAAAGAACCTGACCGTTAAGTAGTTTATCCAGTTATAGTAACCTACTGACCTTTGGTTCACCATATTTAAAAACAAAGCTTGGCTTACAGCCATGAGATTCACTTTCAACCTATGCTACAACTGAGGCATCAGTTCATATCCACATGTAAGATACCACTTCAATTACTGGTACAGCGGATCTTTCAAAGCTAGCATAAGCCCAGCTGGATGTCAAGACCTTTTTTTTTTCCACCTGCGAAACAATGAAGGGACAGAAACTGCATCGATGTATCTCAATTTCCGTCCATTATCATTATTTTTGCAGCAAATTACACCAAGTAACTTCACCAAGAGTTACGTGCTCATCCCGTCAAAAAGCTTCTTACATCACAGCAAAAGTAAAGTTCAACAGAATTTCTGGTAAATTTCAGAAGCTACAAGCAGAACTCCGCATATTAACTAGCACATTTACACTGGGGGGAAATGAAGAAGAAAAGGAAAAAAGAATTTCAAAGAATGATTTATGTGTACACACATGCACATACAAAGAGGTTTAGATATAACTTACATCCATTATGGTTATAAACGAATCTGAAAGCAGCAAAGGTCCAACTGAAGCAGCATCAACTGTCAAAGTTAACCTGGAGGCCAAGTCGTCCTTTGAGAGTGTTTCAACCTGAAATGATAATCACATCTTATGGTGCCATAAGAACTAAACAAGTAGTTTTCTATAGCATATGCTTTTTTGCATTTAAACTAAAACAAAACAGAGAAAGCAGATGGAAATTGGTTTATGCACAAGACATTTATTTTGTGAACCGATAAATTAAAACTATTGGGCAAGGGAAAAAGAAAAAGTAAAATAATTGTGAACACAATCTAGAAAAATGACACTCATCATACAGATGTAGCAGAGATGCAACTCAACTCCTCAATGTTTGAAAATAAGATTAAAAATAAAAGGTGATTTTCAAGACCAAGGAAAATAAAGCTGACCACTCTCGTCAAATTGGTAGCAAATGTCAAAATTTATGTAAATTTATTGTAAACAAAACAGTGCATTTAAATTTATTTCAAATAATGAATTGACTGCCCAAGGTCAAATTGATTGCAAATACTAATTTAATTTTTCATAAATGCACATCAGTTTAGACTTCTTATATTTAAAGTCCAAGTTCAAAACCTTGAGCAATTATGTGGTTCTTATGAAGCTCAAGGAACTTTATCTTACTAGGGTCACAAAATTTGGGGAGAAAGACGGAGAGCGGAAAGAGGGGAACTTATTCCGAGTATACTAACCAATATATAGGGAGTTCGAGGGCAGGATGCTTCAAGATTTCATATACACAGATAAAACCAAAACATGGGCATATAGCGTATGCGTTTGCAGACTTTTACCTGAGAAACAACAAAGTCCACTGAATCCGCAATGAATGGTTCATGGGGGCCATCACGAATTCCCGTTAATACGTATCGTTTCAGCAAAAATGAAGGGGTCCAACTGACACTGCAGAAGGCATACCATAATCAGGAAGTCACCTTGTTGATAAAACCCTGTACCTAACAATAAATTCACTATTTGTATCTAATTCGGAGCCAATGAAGTATTCCTCGTCCTTTCTAAAATGAAAAATATATCACTATCAGTTTTCAAAATCATAAGCAAAGAGAAGTACATGCTGACCAAGAAGTATCAAAGAGTACCTAGGACCCCTACCAACTCACTCCAATTTCTAGAAAGCTATGTGGGCAGAAGGAAACACTAAAAAAGAATCAACTAGCTTGCTCAACGGTGATCTATTCACTGTCCATTCAGCAAATGAAATATCATCTAATTCTGAGCTTGTGCTCCTTATTCAATATAATGCTTGAATTTCTATGATGCAAAATTATGCAGAAGTATGATATAAAATTCGGATTGGGGTACAAAGTAGCAACTTTTAGTTATAAAAATCTCTTATGATATAAAGACCCCTTATTTTTCAAATACTTGATTGTTTGTGGCTTAAAACTGCCCCTTCCTGCACATAGCATTTTAATCTTTGCGGAATTCCAAAACGGGGCAATCAGTGCCAGCCCCAATCCCCCAAAAGAATTATTAGAAAACACAGGCGCATTGTGCAAGCACAAGTGCTCCACACATAATAATCTTATGTAACCAGAAAACATACAGTTTCATCTATTCCATTAAACAACGTAGGCTTCCCAACCATATTGCAAATCTTTTGAACATTTTATCAGCAACTGAAAACAGACTAGTTCAACAAAGAACTTGTTCTCATTTCCTCATAATTCTTTGTCAAAAACCACAAAATATATTCCTCATTCACCTACTGTACGTATTTAGAGTTGTAAACAGTCTCTTGATGAAAAATTCAGTCCAAGCATCATGGCAGTACATATTATCAAACTGTTGATGTGCATGATATCTCCATGGATTTGGGAAGTCAGAATAGGAGAGCACTCATCTTGGGGTGGGCTTACTACTTAGATGCTTTCAGCAGTTATCCTATATATATATATTTTTATAAGTATCCTATATATATATAATAAAGTACATAAAAATCAGGACGTCTAATCATATGCAGTTTAAAATCATTCATCAAAGAGAAAATGCGATGACTTACACAGGAGCCCATGGCATTGAAGCAGAGAAACTGCGTGTATCCAAAAAAGAATTGGATAGTATCAATGATCGAACCCGTCTTGGACGATGCTGAGCAAAAAGTTGTGCTAAGAAGCCCCCAAGGGATGTACCATAAAGATGTATCTGTTAGATATATATTGATTAGTCTACTAATTGATTACTCAAGTTTATGAGGCACTCCCTGTGCAGAGTGACCCACAGTTTATGCAACACTGGTTCGAACCACCTATGTGCTTAGAAATACATTCAGCGCAAGGAGGCTTCTGAAGAAATGTGCCAATTCAAAATGTCAAAATTTGTTAGTGCATACAAGCAGGCATTGTGGTAGGTGCCACAACATCAAGTACTACAATGAGCAAACATAGAAAACTATTACATTGATAAAGCAAAAATTTGGTAGAAGAAATGTTTAAAGGAAAGGAAGCTCTTACATGATGAACATCAATAGCATCCAAGAACTTTTCAAATGCTTGAATCCACTCGTGATGGTTCCATACCCGAGGAATATCAACAGAAATCACTCGGTAACCCTACACATTTCAAAGGGATTTGATTCTGCACTCTTAGTTCGAAAATTTAATTATACATATCATAAAAAATTAATGGTTTTGGTAGCAGTCCAAAAGGTTTTTTACTGGCCACAAACATGAATAGACTTATGAAAATATTTTTCTGAAAATTCCAATCATATTCCATTTAGCGTGACACGGACTAGGAAGACCATAAGAAAGTAGCCATGCCGATTGTGAAAAGTTAATACCCACTTTTGTTGCACTCCGAGACATGACAGCTTCTAGTGGTTAATGATTCCTCGTATAAAAACAACTACATGACCAAGAACAAGCCCTAGAATCTCAATGATGAACGCTAGTCCATGATAACTTAGAAAACCATGACATACAACTTCATATAAGGAAAGAAAAGGAAGGAACATGAATTTTTGATGTGTTGATAGATAATGTGATGGATATGATGAAGACCCCTGAGATGAAGCTTTACCTTCATGGACAATGACATGATTTGTTTGTAGTATACATCCGCTGTCCCTGCTGTTCCAGGAAGACAAATAAGAGGAGGTACCACTTTAGGACCAAAATCATAATATCGCCATTGCTTTGTGCCAATCTGTGAGGAAAATGAAAAAACAAAAACAAGAAGTTCCCAACAGAGACTTTGTCAGGCATAAAAGCACCATCAAGTAACTCATAGAAGACCTTCAAATTAATAGAGAACAGGGGGACTCTAGACAGCACAAAATGCACACCTAGATGCATTGCGATGCCAAGATGTAAAACTCATTATCAAAGTTTAATAATTTGCACAATTTGGACTAAAAAAAAAACCAGTAAATTTAGTAAAATATGAATCCATTCTCATCCTCATCCTCCCCAGATTTGAGTAAGAGCAAATATAAAATTGGTTACTGCTACTTAGCATACCAAAAGTGACCGAATTCATACCCCATTTTTTTTCACTTTTTATCCCTTTTTTTTTCACTTTTTCATCAATTTATACCTAATTTTTATTCATATAAAATTCAAAAATTGAAAAAAAGGAAAAAAATTGCTGCCGTCATTGGCTCGAATCATTCACATATGCGGTCAGTTTCGTTATGCCAAAGTAGGGTTTTCGTGAAAAAAATTAGCTGAAACAAATGCATACTAATGACGAGTCCAGACAAACAAGCTAAGCCCATATTCAAACAAACAGAAACAATATACACGCAACGAAATTCGCACAATTAGTATGCAATTTGAAACCCAATTCATTTAATGGTCATAAATTACAAAACCAAGATTATCCAATACCCATAGTTGACCAAGAAAAAGAAGACACTAGCAAAAAGGGATGACATGCCAAATAACAAAATCAAGCTAACGAGGCAAACTCATTATAAGAAATTAGATGAACATGGAAAAGGGTGAGAAAAGAAATAAAAAAAGAAAGCCAAGGTGGTAGAGCGAAACCGTACAGGTATCTTATGGAGAGGAACCTGGGACTTGAAGTAGATGTAATCTCCGGGCGCCGAAAAAGCAGTTTTCATTGCTAATAGCGATGCCCAAACACTCCCACATCACACAACCATTATCAATTTGATGGATCACTGAAATTCTCTCTGAGTTTGTTTGTCCTCGCTGTCCTGGCCGAAATAATCGAATAATATTTCGAGCCTCGAGGGATCGGGTAGATCAGAAGACGGAACAAATACTCATCGTGGATAAGAGCCGTCTATCCTCCCGTTTAATCGTAACGATCAATGACGGGGATGCTCTTCAACTCTCCTCGGCGGTATACCATGCGGATGCTCATTGGTTTACTCTTATTTGTTTAAATTAATATAATATTATTTATTAGATTTTAAATTGGATATTTTAAAAATTTAAAATATAAGAGTTAGATGATATAAAGATTAAGGGCTGATTTAGTTAACAAAAATCAAACTCTCACCTTATTTTATCTCATCTTATATAATTATTATAATTTTTTTAAATTTTTACATAAAATATAATAAACAATTCAACTTTTTTAAATTCTAAAATAAAATTAATATTAAAAAATTATATTATAATAATATTTTATTTAACTTTTAACAAAATATCTCATCTTATCTCATTTAAATTGCATAACCAAAAGAGACCAATGGCATATCAATACAAAATAATAAAAATATGGTATTTAACGTCACTCAATATAATATCTAAATCATTACTTTCTTTTTTTTCTCCCTCGTTGAGTAGAATATACCATACCGTATTTTAAATTATTTTGGTAGATAGGATGAGTTGAAATTAAAATTAAAAATTAAATAAAATATTGTTAAAATATATATTTTAATATTATTTTTATTTAAAAATTTAAAAAAATTAAATTTTTTATTTTATTTTGTACGAAAATTTAAAAAATTTGTAATGATTAGATAAGATGAGATGAGTGAAAGGAGTTGTGAAAACAAATGAGACTAAGAGACCTTAATGATTCGATTTGATCAAGTTCAAATAAATTAAATTTGGAAATATAATTTCAATTTCAATTTTTAAATGATAAGAAAACTGATATTATTATCTAAATTTAATTATTTGTAGCAAGTAAATAGGATTCACAAAATAAATAATAATATCGTCGCATTGCATACATTTTCTACATAAAAAGAAAGAGAGAGTGATAATTACTTCAATTTGTCATGAAATCCATAACACCTAATAAATAAGCTGATCACCAATATTTAAGAATATAAATGACGTGATATTCTCATAATCTTATAAGATATAATTTTATTAAGTTATCTATATAATAATATGACATTTTCTACATAATTTCATTGATGAATCGAAAGCATAGGTTATTTTAATGGTGACATTTCAAGAATTATTTATAGGCAGTTCACCAAATCTTTGTGAATTATTTTCAAGAATGATTTCTTCTTCATCTATAGCTTGAATAGTTTATAATCCATGGAAAGGTATAAGCAATTAGATATTACCTAAATAACATAATTCACCAAAAACATAAATCTATTTGTCATATGAGAACCACAGTACACAGCATCAAACTGCTACAAGGGCCAGTCCAAGTTTCAAACTTGGAGTTAGAGTACATCCAAGTCCAATTGGGTGTCATGTGCATGTGCCTGTTCATCAGGTGGGAAAGGCTGAAACGAAAAAAGGTCTTACGTTAATGCACACAGATGCTACATGGACTGAACCAGTGGTTGACAAGTACATGGGAGCAAGACAAAAGAAATGCAACTCTACTACTACTAATATACATGTTATTTTGTGTAGAGCTCCAATCTGGATAACCTTGGAGTTGGAATTGCAATCGTTGGGCTCAGTTTCTTGGTAATAATACCGAATATGTCTGACAAATCTTGCTTTGTATTCGGTGGCAATTTCCACTCGTAAGCATGTAAAAAAGAAGCTATGATGTATATGAGCGTCCTCTCTGCCAGTCGAAGCCCTGCACATAATCTTCTCCCTGATCCAAACGGAAGATAGTCGAAATTGTTGCCTGAATAATCCCACTTGCTATTTAGGAACCTCTCAGGTTGAAATTCCAATGGACTGTCCCATATCTTCGGGTCCCTGTGTATAACCCAAACATTTATCATAACCCTTGTATCTTTGGGTATGCAGTACCCACCAATAGTGCTAGATTGGCTTGGACGACGAGGTACTATGAAAGGAAGAGGTGCGTGCAAACGGAAAGTCTCTTTGATGACAGCATCTAAATAGCGTAACTTGGGCAAATGAGTCTCTTCGACTAAGTTGTCCAACCCAACAACTTCTGTTAGTTCTTCTAATACTCTTTCCATTACCTCTGGATGTTCCATTAACTCTGCCATCACCCATTCCACCATTGTTACTGTGGTGTCGGATCCTCCCACCATTGTATCCTATGTATAAACAAATCGAACAAGATACTCAATACAAGCGACGAGTAATAAACATCATTTCATTTTGTCAACGTGATACTTTTTAAGAAACAGATCAATGACTCAAGTACTCTATATGTTTTGCACTAAATGACTCGTGGTCATGTTCACGTTTAAAATCTTATGTCCAAATCTAGGCGGACATGATATTAGTTAAAAGTGTCTAGGCTAGGCTTCCTGATTGGCGCTAAATTAATGGAGCAGAAAGTGGAAAGTTGGGACATACCATAAGCAAGGCCTTGACTTGGTTGATGCTAAGTGATGTTGCAGCATCATCACGCTCTGTAAGCTCCAAGAGAATCTGCAAAAAGTCCTTGCTCTGTTCATTCTTTCGTGACCCTGGCCCCTCTTCTTTGGCCGCCACCAAATTCCTCCTTTTTTCAATGACAGTATCAAGAATGCGCTCAACCCATTCGAAAATGCTCTTTGCTCGCTTTTCATACCCTTGTAAATCAAACCTTGCAAGCACCGGGAAGAAGTCTGAAACATTTGGTGCTCCAAATACCACCATCAGGTCGGCCAATAAAATCTTCAACTCAGCCCCAAAATGCACACTTTCCACTCCTCCCTTCGTCCCACCCCACAACATGTTCACGATGGCGCTAATCACCGTCAGGAACGCCAGTTCCCCAAAATCTATGGGAGTGCCAATCTTTTCATACACATTTTTGATAGATTTCCTAACCTCTTCTCTGCGGAGAGCATAAGAACGATCAAGATTGGTGTTACTCAGCATCTCTCGCATAAATATCTTGCGCAACTTCTTCCAGTCAGGACCATGCGGTAAAAAGGCAATGTCAGCTCCCCTAAACGTGGAAGCCAGAACAACTATGGGAGGGTCACGATTTGCAAATATTGCGTCTTGGTCACGAACCACTTCTTTCACTAACGATGGTGAATTCACCACCACACACAGTTTTTCTCCAAGCCATACCTTGTAGATAGGACCATATATTCCTGCCAGTTCCTCAAATTGCCTGTGAAGGTCTGCCCTTAGGAAGGGAAAGTACCCCACCAGTGGCAAGCCTCGGGGACCTGGTGGCAATGGTGGCCCTGCATTTCTTGATTTCTTGGCTTTCCATAGAAACCAGAGCAATGCAACTGTGGACAGTAAAGCAGTGAGAGTTGCTCTAGCAAGTTTGTCTTTCCCATCGCTAGCACCCCACAACCCCGAAGACGTAGCAGAAACTGTATTCGACATGCTGGGCTTTGTGAATGAATTGAAAGTTAAAGAAGCTAAGAACAAGCCATGTCTCAATGTTTGGAATGCTCTATGCAGAAGATCTATGCTGCGAATATGTTTTGAATGCTCTATGCAGAAGATCTATGCTACATTCGCAGTGTATATAGTGTAAAACGAGAAGGATTATTGTGGTCAAAGACGAAGATGAGGCTGTGAAAAGATCATCAAAGACGAAGATAAGGCTGTGATGGTGAAAGACGAAGATAAGGCTGTGAAATGATCATCAACTTGGTGGCACATTCCCACCAACTTTGTCCCTTACCTCAAAATATTATAGAAAAGTAGCGGTGGAAATAGATAATGACGGTACTGCTGCGTCGCATTCGTAGAGCGGGTCCATCACGATTCACAAGTGTATGGCCTTCTTCTAGTCTCTCTCCACACTTTTTTCTTTCGAATATAAAATAAGGGCCATTTACTGAAATGGTACTTGTGTATAGTTTCTTCTAACAGTGATATCGTGGACGTCTTTTGTCAAAACAGATAGCCTTCTAATGAAAGACATTTTTCGACATCATATAGAGTAGATGAAGGTGAAAGTTCCACTGAACATTTTACATTGCATTCATGAACAGAACACGGTTTTGAGATGTGGAGAGTATGAGTTATTAAAAGTAACATTTTCGAGTTGTCAAGATTTAACAAAAATTGTGAATTGACACTACACGGCAAGCAATCCAACAACGGAGATATCAAGGAGTGTTTTATTTAATTCTTCCGCAAAAATCTAGGTGTCACTCAAACTGGATGTCAGCTTGCACTCATGTATGCCACCAGAAAATTTTCTTCTGGAAAACACTAATTCTCTGCCGAACTCACTTGCTGCCTTGCTCTGCGAATACAACTTTCGAAGTTTTTAACCAGAGGGGCACATCTCAGGAAGTCTTCGGGATGCTCCTTGTAGCATGCTAACCAAGCATCATTCTCGGCAGAACAGGGCATAGGCTTCTGGTATGGAAGCTTGAACTCCTTATCGCGGAGGTCCCTAGCCCTTTGTGTCACTTCCTGCACCATGTTCTCCTCCTGCTTCTGTAACGTCTCAATAACCCTCTCACTATCTTGAAGGACAGATCGAATTGCATCCAACTCTGTGTACGCTGATTGTGCTGGAGGGTTTACTGGTAGAAACAACGGAGGCTGCAGTGGCCATCCTGTGGCAGCAGGCTCCTTGAATATTTCAGAATCACCGGTAATCTGCTTCTGCTTTACATGAATTTGGGGCTTCGGTTCTCTTGGCACCTTAGCTTTAGATTTTTTAGTTTTCTTCTTCGACTTTTCAGTGTCAACAGCAAGTCGACTAACAAGGTCGCTGCTAATCTGAATTGAAAAATCGCCCATAACACAGCTTCTCACACAATATACCTGAAAATATCCACGGAAGTGATTGTGTTGGATTAGAAACATAGAATGCAAACTTTCTTTTTACACTCTGGGTGTCAGAAATGAGTTCTTTCATTAATTATCTAGCTTACGATGACAAATAATGTGACAAACGATCAATTAGGTCCAAAAAATGCAAAATGTCGTTAACAACGAGGGGGTAAATTTTTCAATATAGAGTCCTAATGTTAGGGAAAGAAAAAGTTTAACCACGAGAGAACAAAAATTACAGCAGGGAGGCCAGGTTGCTCATTTCCTAATGCCTATGCTCAATGTACAGTTTGAGCATTATGTCAAATAATCTAGGATTCTTTGTAAGCACCAAATATAGGTAAATCACCAGTAGTTAGGTAAATACTGAGAGATGAGAGCTGTCATTAAACACGAACTTCCATAACAGAGTAAAATAAGTCCAACACCCCAGTGCTTTGGGTTAGAAGACCTTAGTTTCTAATGTTCTTTGATGGAGAAAAAAAAAACTTCTCATTCATGCCTTCCTATTTCCCCTTTCTCCCTTCTACCTTTCTTCCTCCTCTCTCCCTCTTCCATCCACATCAATGGAAGTTGAGCTATGGGAACCTACATGGCCAGGGAGGTCAGAGGCTGCTGTGCCATGAAGGTTGAGCCATGACAACCTCCATGTCCATTGCACTGTAGGTGGAGAAGGGAGAAGGGAGAAGGGAGAGAGGACAGAGAATCGTAAATTAAAGGGTAGAGAGGGAAAGACAATTTTCCATTTGAATGTAGAAGATGATAACACAGGTATTTTTCTTTGATCAGTTGATAACACGTATTAGATTAGAAACAAGCCATAACTCAAGTATAATGTCAAAAAAATAAGAACTTGAGTCTTAAAATCCAACTGACTAAAAGCACAGTTTCCCAAAAAGAAAATTATTGCAGCCCAAAACTTCACAAGATAAATGAATGCTAACCACCAATGTGGATTTTCATTGACATTTAATCACACTTAGTGTGTGTGCTTGTGGGCTATCCTATATGTGGTTCATGGCTCACATAAAGTTAAGTTGTTACACCACAGCTCACATAGACTTAGGTTGTTGCACCATCAGTCTATTCCAACAAAACAATCTAACATTCAGAGCAGCATATCTACAAGAGGGAATAAACCTGCATTTGTCAGTAAATAATACCTTCAAGAATAGGTTGCTAACTTGCTATATGCTACTCTCAGGAAACAAAGAAATCACCAAAGGCAACTTGAATAATCACTATTCTTAAAGCCAAGGTGCTCAATGTAATCTGACAAAGACACAAAATACTGTGCCAATAGTAACGAACTGAGAAATTCCCATCTGGATAAAACTTACGATCCACAGATAGACTGAATGACCCATACTTCCAATTAGCATTTTAGAAGACATCAAACTTACCACAATTGGACCTTTAAACCATCAATATGCAATGGTGAGCTGATAATGGCCAGACAGAGGAGGCTAAGGTGCTAAGTTTAACTACAATAAATATATATATATATATATATATATTCAGAAAAGTCCAGTTCTAGCATTGAGAGAACCATGGACTGGGCATTTCCAATTTAACAAACCAAGTGAAAAAATCCAACAAATAGATTCCTTGACACAGCTTTATACTTGAACTCCTATGAAAATCGAAAGAAGCCCCTTGGGGCCCCAAGTCTAGCCAAAGCTTATGTAGTTACTTTTCCAAAATTAGCAATATGAGCTTAATTAGCAACATTAGGCGTCCATGTACGTTGAATCCACCGTTTATGATTTCTTGGAAGATCAAATAACATGCTCTTTTTCCATAGTCGAAACAATCAGTATTCATGCCACAAAATCTGACATAATAGGCATCAGATATGCAAACGGATTTACCTATAAAAAAAAAAATTATATGCAAACGGATAACTACATCCTTCTTCTACGAAATCTTCTAAAATAAAGAAATTACTACCATGTAACCATTCACTTTCCCCACCTCTCCCAGGACCGAAATGATTATCCTCACCTCAATTCATTGACAAGTTCGACAGCAAAAAAACCTCTTACAAAAATATATCGACAAATCTATGAAAATGTAAAATTTGGATTATTCATTGTTAACTAAACCTAACTAAAAGTAATGATCCCACAAGAAAATAAGCTACTTTACTTCTACCCCTCATTTCCCATTCCCTTTATAAAATATAAATATAAATAAGAGAAAAAGGCATGCAAATTCCAAGAAAATAGGTTTTCCCAAATAAAAAGTGCACACCGAAAAATATAAAGCCCGTGAACCAACCAAGGCCGGCGCTTTCTGGAATTATAAGAATTGTAAAAACATGATAAAAATAAAATCATAAAACATTACGACATAAAAACCTAATAATTCCTTTCAGAAGCTTCAGTTTTTGGTCAAACAGAATGTCGGATACCGAACAAGAAAAGAAAAAGAGAGAAAGCGATCTGACCAGTGATCGCCGGAGTAATCGGCAGCGATCGAAATCGGCCCTGGCACTATGGGTTTGAGCTTTCGGCCTTGGACTCTGTCACACTGGACACTAGACGGTGCAAAAGCTTTTCAGTTTTAGGTTGGGCCTGCGAAATTGGGCATGTGGACTTGAGCCCAATTCATTAGAAAGCAGGCGGAATTTAACTGGGCCAGAACCTGAATTGCAAGGCCCAATATCGTGGCAAGTCCATGAATCCAAACACGCTAGAATAGGATTTATATACGGAATTCCATTAAAAGTTTCGTTGATACCATTTTATTATTATTATTATTATTATTATTATTATATTTTAGGTATGAGAAATGTTGTTTGTAATTATTTTAATTATTATATTTTTATCATATCTTAAATAATTAGTAGAAAATAGCAAATATTTTCTTCATAGTAGATTTCTTTTTATATGTATATACTGATGATGTAATTACTGAGAAATCGAGCTAAGAATAAATCATAAAAAATTCAGATAATGGTACTAAAAATCTAATAATTATGCCAATTATTAATCTTGCATGCATCACCATCTCTCTTTTGGGGGTGGTGGTTTTAAAGGATGGATGGATGGATGGATCTGTACCACACATGATGCAGTAGGTAATCTTTTCCTATCCTAAACCACACATGCAGTAGGTAATCTTTTCCTATCCTAAACCACATGAGTACAAGAGACATGCATTATCCTCCTAATTTTGAACTGGTTGAAAGACACCACCAGCTAGCTGCTAGCTAGCACGACAATAACATATAAAATGCTTAACTGTCAAGGCCGGCCGAGACAATTAATGGTAGAGGATAGAGTAAGAATAACATTGTTAAGAGGTATCATATTGCAGTTCTACGACACACACTTGTAGACACATTGAGGGATCAGATAGCACCTTTAACCATCGATAATGACTTTATAAAGAGTATTGGGGTCCCTCATGTTTTTCTAAAACACACTTGAAAGCTGCAGCATCAAGTAATGATGATGAACGCCCTAGCCATTGCTCACAGAACAGTAGTTCCTTTCCCCTTTGAGTCACATGATTTATATTTGATACTCAGCAATTATCCTTTTCTCATGAGAACCCAGATCAGGCCACCATATCTATATGTGAGCACTTGGGATTGAGAATCTTCCGTAGTGCAGGGTCCCCCCTCATACAGGCCATTTCTTTTGGATTACTTTTTTTCTTTCCCAAATAAAGAAATAATAATTAGTTAACTTCATTTATATATGCACATATATAGTATTCAACTAAATGTTATCTATATATCATCAGAGTGTTCGAATTCAGAATATTTGTACTAATATCATGTAAAATTACTATTTATCTCAAAAATTTTAATTAATGAAAAGAAATATATTTTATTATTTATTTGATATCTTAGTTAAGGCATACTAATTTTTCTAACTATGTGGCCCTATTTTATGGACTATATATCTATATATATATATATATATATATATAATAGGAGGCATGCAATTAAAATATACTGTACACCGGCTTTATCGTTTTAATCTACTTTTATTTTTATACATATACACATACATGTATACACACAGATAGGAATGATTTTGTGAACCACTGAACATGAGCTAGCTGCTAGCTGTGTCTCTTCGCATTTCTTCATGAACGACTAATTATATAATAAAAAGGTGCTTAGTGCAGGTGTTTGATTATAATATCAATAATTAACCAATCGTCGAACGACAATATCTTTTGCTGGATTTACAGTCTAATCAGAAGTCACATTAATGATGTATATAGTCAAGAACACAAATTAATTAGACTACTTTCTGGTCAGAGAATTAATGTTGTTCTACAAAGTACTCACCAATTGTTAATTAGCTTCTCCAACAAGTACTCATGGCGATATATATGCATGCAGTAGAGTATTGTACGTTAGGATCATACATGATCATGAGCTAAGCATGCGTTCATCGTCAAATTAAGGTTAACAAAAGCTACTAGCATTGTCAAGCTGGCGGCTGGCAGGCAGGCATGCCCTGTTCTTCTTTGCACAAAATTAACCATACTTTCTTGTGCTTGTTTGTCAAGTTTTTGGAATTCCAAGACTTATATTTTATGTTTCTTTTTATATTTATATTTTATTCTTCTTTAGGAGTAGTGTTATTTAA